>NC_139802.1:9802063-10157679 GCF_963457635.1 Microchirus variegatus
ATACTCAAAGAGTAGTTTTGTAATATATTGTATGTGAAGTTGGTATTTTTTGTCTTAGAGGATTGTGTCATACAAGTGTCCAAATGCTGTCATGTCTGAGATCACTTGTTGAACGTTATAGGAAGTTAAAAATGAACATAACCTGTGTTTAAATGTGACTTGTTGTGATTGTCAGGTGATTTAACTATTTAGCCCTTACAGAAAAAAACACTAGGTTGTTCTTAATATTATTATTAATTTTTTTATTTTTTTTTATTTTTTACAAAGTCCTTGCTCTAGAACTCACACATGACTCCAGTCAAGCCTTTTGTGTTTCATTACCTCCCACCATTGTGTGTTCCATTTCATACACTGAGCAAATACTGATTTGTCTTTGTTTATCATGATTCAACTTTCAACCCTACCATGACTCTTTATCACTTGTTTTTTTTTCTTGTCATTTTTTTTTCTCCAAAACTCACCCCACCCACCATTCATCCTTTTTTTTCCCCCTTGTATCTGTAGTGTACGGAGTAAAATTAGCAATTTCATTTTTTTTTTTTTGTGTGTCTTCTCCCTTCAGAATGTGGAAGTGTTTTATTGGTGTGGCGAGAAACAATGAGGACAAGGCAGGGCTTTGTGGTGGCAGAAATGCATTTTTAACCCATGTGAATGAATGGCGCCTCACATTCCACAGCAGCAGGCTCTTTACTGAATGGCAGCACTAACTTGGCTGTTTTCATTACTCATTATGGCCTTGTGCCTTTTTTTTTTACCAGGGACATAGTCATTTACCTTCATCATCTGAGTGGGGGGCTTCAGCACTACAAAAACCCTGTCAGTAGATTTTTTTTTAAAGGTAATGTCAGGGAGTTAGGTGTGTGGCAGTCGCTTGTTTTTTTTTCCTACTCAACAATAAACTATAAGTAAATGAAATAAGTTGCGATGAACCACTAGAGCGGAGCATAACGACATATGTCCATTTGAAAGCCTGACAAAGCTTAAAAGTGAGTGATTATTCTGTTGGATGTGTAAATAACCAGTTGTTTGCCAACTGACTGCATCTTTTTTTTTTTCAATTCCACCGTGTTCTTGCTGCCACTAAAAAAAAGCCAAAAATACTTACAGAAGAGTTAAGAATAGCTCCGTGACTATCTTGATTGCCTAAATTAAATTCTATCTCGCATCGGTGCATGGTGGTGAAAACCTATTTGTATCTCTGAACAGTTCTGAATAACAGCTGTGCTTTAAGGATCAAGATATTAAGAGTGGAGCGAGTTTCCATGATGAAAAACTGTGCTGGAACAGTGCAAGCACAGTCCAAGGTTTCTGTAGATAGTATCCAACACTTTGTTGAATCCAGAGTTAGCCGAGCTCTCCGCGTGCACACATTTGTATGTCCTAAAAGAGCTGATCCATTCGGTTCTTTTAAGAGTGTAATTGCTACCCCCGCTTTGACTCCGTTTCTTCATCTCTGTCCAAACTGGCTATGTTAATGCTGTGGACTAGAATTACTATAGAAGTGAAGACACCAAATCACAAGACATATATGTTTTCCTTGTTTTTTTTGATTCTATCGAGCCTTTCCACATGGAAGCAAAGATGTATCCACCTTCACAGGCTTAAATAACTTTGTGTGGCATAATGAGGTTGGTTTATGTTGAGAAGCAGCAAATAGGGACTTGCGAAAAAAAAAAAAAATAGGCATATTTAACAGCTGTTCCATTTTACTGTGACAATATGAATACAAGAAGTGCATGTATCTTTGTTGGTGGTCCTACAAACACAGTCACATGATTTTAATATGGGACCTAGAGTCTATTCTGCGTCGTTGGCATTGATTCCCCGCTGCATGGTGGGGGTTTCCACTCTGAAAGGGCAATCTCTCTCTGTGTCAGCCTAGAAACACCAAGCTCCTGGATTAAATTATAAATGAGGCCTCCATGGGAAACGTATTGCTTACTGCTTAGGATAATCAGAACACATCTGCAGTTTACGTGTAATGTGTCTGGTCATGGTGACTAAAGCAATCTTAGATGCTCATTAGTGGGTAGTTAATGCCTTTATTTGCATCACACACACACACCCGCCGCCCATGTGGATCAATAATACAGCCTGTGCGGGTATAAACAGAGAAGTTTGAGCTGCTCAAATTAGACCATTAGACCCACTGAAAGTACGGTGGTAATCATGGGATTAAGTTGTGAAGAGGGGTCAGAGTGGTAGATGTCACAGATGGCTACTTAAAAAAAAAAAGTTGTTGTCCATAGTTGTTGACATTATCAGCACCTAGACTGAATTCATGTACTTTCTGTGTGCGTGTGCGTTTTCTCCGGGTTCTCGAGTTTCCTCTTACAGTCTAAAAACACGCAGGGGTCAACTGGACACTCTCGGTTGACCGTAGGTCTGAATGTGAGCGGGAATGTCTCCAGCGATGGACTGGGCAGGCGACCCTGTCTGGGGTGTACCCAGTCATTCACCCCATGTCAGCTGGGATTGCTCCAGTGACCCTGTGACCCCCCCCCCCCCCCCATGCGGAGGATAAAGCGGCAAACAATGAATGAGTCCACACTGAAGAAGGGATACAAATATAAAGAGCAGACCTGCTCTTTACTACAATTATTGAACACATAAAGACTTTTCAAAGTATATCTCTGGAGGATAAACTCAAACGTATGAAAAGTCTACACGCTGTACTGATGATAAAGGATGATTACAGGTGTGCAGCTATAAAACAACCAGTTGAGGTTCAGTATTAGTGCGAGCAGTTTCCTCCTAATTAGTTTTCCGTCTGTGTTTATTCAGAGCAAAACCGAGGCAGAGGAACAAATACGTTGTAAACATTGTCCGCGAGTGAGCCAGCCATTGGGAAGAATTGCCTTTGTATTGGGTCTTGATCATGATTATCTCACAATGCGAGCGTGAGTCTACTTTATTTACAATACTTTACCGTAGTGCAAATGACACTTAATGACTATTTGCCTGGTCAGACTCCAGTGCTGGTTGTAACTAATGAGAAATAAGTTCAGTAGCCGTGTAGAGGCGAGAAGGTGGACCACACTGAGTGGCTGATAATCTGTTAATCATGGCAGGATATCGACTCTATTTATTTACTGAGCCCCACAGTAGTAGTGTGGGCCTGCAGCTTCCCAGCTCCTTGTCAGTGCCTCGGTGAAATTGAACAGGATGTGTCGGGAGTTTTTCAGCGAATCGTATCACACTTCAGTTCAAATGGAAGCACATTAAACACATTACAAGCTGCATTATCCATCAGCGTCACTCACGTTGCCTTCCCATCTTACACATTATTGATGATCCAATGAAATAACAATCACACACACACACAGCGCCAAGTCCAATGTGCCGGATTCATTAGCAGTGCTTTTCAAGAGGGGGGGGGGTTGAGCTGACATCGTGATCATAGTTAATAGATTTATGCCTGTGTGTACGAAACCGTTGCTTGGCATTGTTGCTGTGATTGCTGCGGGATTAAATAAGGGGAAATAAGCTTAGCCCGGAGAAATAGCCCAGAGAACCACGTGGCTGTGATCAGGGATTGAGAGAGAGAGAGAGAGAGAGAGAGAGAGAGAGAGAGCGAGAGAGAGAGAGAGAGAGAGAGAGAGAGAGAGAGAGAGAGAGAGAGAGATGGTGGGGGAAGGAACAGCACTCTTTGTCCAGCCCAGATGTCACTGTAGTAGACTACCATTATTGATCCACTGCTTCTCTCTCACCCACACACACACACACACACACACACACAGACACACGCACACGCACACACACACACAGTCAAACACACCTTAACTGATTAGCATCAAAGTGGAAATTTAAGACTGGGGGCTGTCAAGTCTGTTACATAGACACATTTGACTGCAGGTTGTTTTTCATACAAATCACATTGACTGGTGAAAAAAAAAAAAAAAATATATGTTAAACAAATGAGGTGGAGCAGTATTATCCAACACAGTAAGGTCTGTTCGTTCTTTGCATTCTTTCGGACTTATCTGTTCTGTTCTGTTTATCTCTCTGCAAGACTGTGGCCTTCCTCAAATTTGATAGGCCGCAAACTTAGCATGGAGGTGTCTGTGCGTGTGTGCATGCATGTGTGTGCGTGTGTGTGTGTTTTTCAGTGGTGACAGTCCGGCTTTGGTTAGGGAGGGGACATGGCAACCAAACTTAATCCAAACTCACAGCAGTCCAGAGGGCTGTAAGGGTGGGGTGGGGGTTGGGTGAGCTGTTTCCCAAGCAGAGAGAGAGGCTGCCTTTTTTGTATTCACCATCCTGCTCTTGCTAATAAACACCCTACAAATGAGAATAAACAAGGCTGTCCAACTAAAAAAAAAGAAAAAGAAAAAAGGCTCAAGTGATAGAAAATGTAATTATTTTCATACAAGAATAGCCTAAGATTTGAAAGATAAGGGATTTCTGGGAGGAAGGAAGCAGAATTAATGCTCGAGGACGTCAGGGCTTCACCTCCAAACAAACAAGTAAACAGAAAGTTTCACACACACACACACACACAGTTAGTGTTTCCCTTAAGGAATCAGCTGTTGTTACTCCAGCTGAGTATGAAAACAAGCCTCATATGTCATGATGTCACATACTTCACATCTACCGCCCCACATTTACTACATTGTTAACACGATTGATCAGTTTATAAAAGTCTTTCCCTTTTTTTTTTGTACAGAGTCAAAGAGAGTGGATGTAGTTAGTGCAGACTGAAACTCCAGTGACGCTGTGTGTCCGACTTACGTAGGGGAGTAAAAAAGCCTGGAAATGTCTCGGGGCTATTGCAGCTAATCATTCAGCCCACAGAGGAACTGATCATTAGCCACTGATGTCAGCCTAACCTTGCCACGATGCATGTTAGTGAAGTCTGTCTATCTGAGGGCCTGTGTGTGTTGAAGAGAGGGGTCGAGATGACGGCAACGCTGGACAGTTTTTTATGATCCTTCTACAGGAGAGGTGTTATGCAAAATCGACTTTTTAATCATTTAAATCCTTGTATTTGGGACTCTAGAGGCCCTAACAGTTGAAAAAGTGTGAAAAAAGAGGACTCACTCATGTTTTTGTGGTCCTCCTCAGTCTAAGTACAGGAGATAAAACGTGCAATGTTGTCATTGGGACGTCACTATGCGCTAAATTCCTGGAATTGTCTCGCGGAGCTCTACTTTGTCCGCAAAACACGCAAGAGTGCTGGCGAGGGCAACAGTATCTGAAAACCGGAAGCCCGTGAAAAGTTCTATTCTTGGCTCCACAGTGCAGCACAGAGTCCTACACAAACTTCCAGCCTCAGAGGATTTATCTGTCCAGTGGATACATGTTATATATGACAGAAATGTACCTGCTAGAGCCGGTGCAAATGATCACTTTTCCAAATGCTAACTGCTGTTAGCTCCCAGTAGCCTCTGTGGCTGATGTCATTTCCTGTCCCTTAAGTTTCGTTTTACTTTTTTTTAAGGTGGACCTAAAGAGATACTACTAAACAGAGTGTTCTGAACAGGGCTGTTTTGGCAGAGTGATTGAACTGCTGTGGTGCTTCATCCTTATGGTATTTTGACCAAAGCATGTCACAGACATGTTCATTAGGACACCAGGGAACTAGGTTAACTTGGAGAAATAAGGTATAATATGACCCCTTTAAAGGTACAATATGTAGTATTTATGGGTTTATATAACCCAAAATCCACTTTTTTTTATACATATTATGTGCTCCTGCATTGTCTAGTCGCTGTATAATAGTTTTTGTTTCATTTTCGTAGTGTTTCAAAAAGTCATGTTAAATAACATGACTGCGGGCCGCGGTTGCATAGCCACTGTTAGCAGCGAGACGCCATGTTTCTACCGGAGCCTGTAAGGACAAACGCGAGAGAACAAAACAAGCGTCTCTTTACTTGTAGCGGAAGTCCCGCCTCCTCTCTCTCCGCTTCGTCTGCTACGGCCGCGGTAGCTCGCCCTCTCCCTCACCTCACGAACCTCATCTGCTGACACGGAGAAAGACAACTAGGACGACATTTGACCAGCTGAGGATACCGTAGCGCTCAGGGAAGGGAGGGGGTGAGCAGAGCAGCAGGTCTTTGTTGTAAATTTCAGCCTCTCCTCTAGATGGCACTATAAACTACTTATTTCCCCTTTAAGAAAAACACCAATTAATGGTGATCACGTTACTTTTTAAATACGCTGTATTTTTGGTTTTCTTCTAAAATATTAACTATTGTTAAGTCCGTTTTTTGTAGGTCAGGTCAGACAATGGCAGTAATACTATTCCAACAACACATCATCAGTAGGGTAAAACTAACCTCACGATGGTCTAAACCCAGCTCACTAATACTTGGTGAATCCCGCTTCACAATTTAAGGTAGAACTGACATTGAGGGATCAAAAAGTGACATTATCAAGCCACTTATCCCTGTGGTAACTTTTCTGACTCCTCCTGCTTAAACCCCCCCCCCCCCCAAAAAAAAAGTCAGAAGGATCTGACTTGGAAATAAAAAGGTCAGTTTGACTTCTCCTTTTCTGTTGGAAACTGGTGGCTCTCTCAAAATGTGTCAAAGGAATGAGGAACTATTACCGAAAATACTCCAGCGTAAAAACTTATCAGCCAAATGGAAGTACTGGAAAATACAAATGTGGGGATTTCTTGAGGTCACCTGAGACCGCTGTGAAGCGCAGTGCAGTGGAATTTAACCCTAATCAATGAAACATCACCATCCCACCCCATTTTTTCCCCCTTAAAATTTCCACTTGGTTCAACCTTAAATTCCACTATATGCAAATTAGCGCAGTGAACATAACGAACGTTGACGAATGTTGACAGTTCTACTTGGTGGAGCGAGCTAGTTAGCTAGCTGCTTTCATACATTAGCGTTCAAAGCTCAACGGTCCTTTGGATGTATATCAAACCAACATATTCCAACGCATTTGGACATTATAACATGCTTATTTGCGGAAATATACTTACAACGAAATTGTTCCTCTGCAGATGTGGCCACCATCTTTGTTGAAAAAAAATCACCCGGCTCGCTGAATTCGCAAAGCATCATGGGTAATTTCATCTTCCACTTCGTTTTGAGGGTTGATTATAAGGGCAAAATCGCACTCCCCTTTGCTCTCCCCTACGCGAAAACGCGCACAATTTAGGGTTAGGGCAAAACTGTAGGGTTGGGGGAGGTATTGGGACGGGGGCCATAGTCTTTTCAGTTTTGTAGTGAGTGGGATATGAGGGAGCACGTTTAGGAAGTAGTAATGGAAGCACCTCTCCCAGGGTCAAGCTCGCTCTTAGAGTCTCTGAGGACAGAGGTGAAGAGGAGGGGGGTTCACCCAGAGGCTAATGACCTCACCTCAAATCTAGAGATACAGCTGGACACCGAACAAGCTGCACGCAGGAGCATCCAATATCTATTCTGAGGGTTTCCATTTCAAAGAGAGAAGGGGGGGGGGGGGGGGGTTCCATCTGTATCTCATATATTTGGGCACATTTTACAAGTCAGAAATGTTGGGGAATGATTGTTGATCACCTTTACGTCTTGTGACGCTAAATTACAGAGGCTATGCTTTCATGTTGTTGCACATCAAAGGTTGTTTACAGGTCACGGTTATGGAGAATACCATTGTCTGTGTGAAAAAAAAAAAAGTAGTATAAAGACTTTTGTGGCTCTGTAGGGTTCTGCATTAAGTGTGATTAATCGCTCACCGAAGTCAGAAGTGTGTGGGTAAAAAGACGTGTGCTCTCCAGACCTAAGTAGTCTGCCCCTCCTCTCTGCTGCAGTCTTGAGGCCAGATTATGGCCAAGAAGTTTTAATGTCCTCTTTTGATGCACAGCAGCATGTTGCGTGCTGTATTTAAAGGTGTTTATGACAGTCTAATCTCAAAGTGATTGTCCTGTCTTCAGTGTATTTACTCCATTGAAGCAGCAGCATCACATTTTTTTTAATTTTTTTTTTACCTCATCCGTGCGTTCTCATTGTGTTTTCCTTGGCTGCTGTTTTGCTACTCACTTCATTTCCCAGCTGCTTCCCTGCCTGTCTGTTGCTCGGGGGGGCTTTGCAGTCCACTACACAGGGAGGAAGAGACCAAAGACAGGGAGCTTTTTTAGTGCCCCCTCCACACCACCACAACACACACAACCTCACCCGCTCTGTATCCACCAGCAGCACCACCTTTTCCCATTGGCTCTTGATGTTTTGTAAAGAATCCCCCAGCACACTCACACCCTCCCTTCAGCAATCCCTCTAGCTTCAGTGCCCTGTTCCCACATTGTATCCAGATGTGAGGAGGATAGTTAAGGAAAGGAAGGTAGAGGCCCCTGGTTATACCCCCCCCCCCCCCCCACACACACACACACCCACAGCTCGCCAACCCCCAGCTCCAAACACACCATCCAAGTCAAACATACATCACCACCCTAAGGATGGAGCCTTTCCACTAAAAAGGAGAAACAAATAATCACATTGTACGCTTTAATCTCAATATCCCATCATGTTCTGAGTTGTGCACATTGCCACAAACAAACATCTATCATGGGAATACCATAGTCATTGCTTGACTTTTTTTTTAATCTAAAAAACAGCTAGATTAAAATCTGACGCTCTTGACACCGACTGGCTGTGATCATCTAATCCCTGGTTGCAGAACTCTATTTAAAGTGCATAGCTGTTAATCCCATCAGATTATACCTGACCAACTCCACAAAATCACCCATTGACAGTCTGAAGAATGGCCACAAAAGCCCGTCTTCCCTAAAAAAAACAAAAAAAAACACGCACTAATAAAGCACACACGGAAAAAATCTGACCTATTTATAAAGTCTTAATCTCATACTTAGTCTTTAATGGGGGCAGGCAGTGTTCAGACTAACCAGATTGACGTCTCCTCATCAAGCAAACAAGGGGGAACCATGCACGTAACCCCCCAAAATACACATACGTGTGCAATATCTCCTAATGTCCCTGGAGCTGTCATGGTGCAGACCATGATATGACTTTTGTTAAAGCATTCTGATTTCACAAGTAGGTTTAAATCAGGAGTCCCACCAGCAGCTGGTGAGTTTATATCTTTAAATATCTAGATAGCAGGCTCCACTGGCATCAGTGTCACAGATACATCTAAGATGTCATTTTGTGTGCTATACTTATGTATGAATGAACATTTTGGATAAGGCGCTGCCAACTCTTAAAGTCAACCATAGAGTTATTTTGAGGAATTACACAATGAAAAACACACAGTATTTAAACGATAAAATGCCTGCTTTTATTGTGTGGAACAAATTCAAGATGCATAAATTAGAATCACTTGGACCAATGTGGCGTTTATGAAGTCTACACTCAATAAATTAATTATCGGATACATAATCTGCACTATAATGTCACTGTCATGTTTTTGTAACGATAAATCTCTTGTGTTTTTGCCACAGTGTTTACACTGAAAGTCCTTCTCTATCTTTGGGAATATTCTCTGAACCTCAAATATGTTCCTCCTGTTTTTCTTGCCACTGCAGGGTTTAATTTGCAGATCCTTGTTTCTTACAAATCCATACAAGTTAAACAGCAGACACTTTCTCTCTCTCTACAGTATGTGTCTCTTTAGAGGTGAGTCGCCTCCATATTTAGAAACCCCATCCAGAAGTGGTCGAGCCTGTGCTCGGCACAGTGTGTCGTGCAAAGCTGTCCACTGGTGCGATGTGGAGAGAATGACAGCGTGTAATCCTCTGCTGCTAATTTCTTGTGTAACAGGCCTGTTGGTTTTTTAGCAGCGCTGACTGGTTAGCTGGGTGGCTTAATGGCTGTTTTGCTGCCTGACTGATGCAGGTACCTCCCTTTGGAAGCACCCTGCTCTCTCTGGGGGAACCTGAGCAAACATGAGTGCTTGACGCAACCTTTGCTTTCTCCTGTATTACACTCTGTTGCTGCACTGAACTAATAGTTAAACATTAAGTGGATTTCAGCAGGAATCTGGCATTATTTGGCTTCTCCATAGACGTTTTCAATACTAGTACTGTCACTAGTAAAGACAACTGATTCGAACTGTGGCTGGTTTTCATTCCACAATAATTGATCGTTGATAATGTAACGATTGCCACAATGACATGACAACTTCATGGTGTTTACCAAAGTATTGGACAAATACATTGTTTTGATGTAATGATGCTAAATGAACAGAGAAAGGGAACTGAATTATGGAGAAGTCTTTAAAATTCAACCCGAGGGAGACATTGGTGTCAATAATAATACTCCATTCTTTATTTCCTACAAATTCACACCTTCAAAATGACAGCAGCTCCATTAATAGCTTATAACTAAAGGGACAAATAGAAACACAGTCATCAGAAAACCCCCCTGTGGAACAAGTTTTACAAAACTCCACAGTTCTTCTCGACTGAAATGAAAGTCATTGGCTCAGTATGATGATGTTACTTTGTAATTATGTGCAACTGTGGGAACTTTAACACCTTCCCCATTTCGTCCAGACATTTGGACTTTTTAATTTAGCCCAAACTAAAATAGCCGGGTGCGTGAGGTGCCTCAGCCCCAAGTGTAGTCAGACTAAAAGAAGTCCAGATCAAACTGAGCCATCGTTCGGTTTGTTTACAGTTTGAAATCTCAAAGACTTTCGGACCATTTGCAGGAAGCTGAAACAACATTAAATAACTGAAGAAGACATAATAAGCAGAATAGAAGCATTTGACAATTGACTCATTTGCAGTGGAGAATTTGAATTGGAAATTCGACTGGCAGACACGTCCCCATCTACAAACCAATCAAAGGTAGATGCAGATCATGCAGGTGATAGGGTTATGAAATATGTATGTCATCCAGAATTCTTAACTCTGCAACACCTCTCTGGTAATGTGAAGCCAAAACTACCCTGGTCAAATGCATTGGATGCAATAAAGACATGGACTTTTATTTCTTCTTTGTTTTGTTTTGTTTTTTTTCTGTCAGGCATGAACATGCCCTGTGAAACCACACTGGGACAAGTTTTATTTGACAGTAATTTTTCACCATTACGGCAACAAATCCAGCTCACATTATGTAGCCCATTACCAGACCAGGTTGTTAGCCTGAC
This sequence comes from Microchirus variegatus, assembly GCF_963457635.1. Taxonomy (NCBI): domain Eukaryota; kingdom Metazoa; phylum Chordata; class Actinopteri; order Pleuronectiformes; family Soleidae; genus Microchirus; species Microchirus variegatus. The sequence goes on from NC_139802.1 coordinate 9,813,107, forward strand.
ATTCATGACAGCCCAGTGTAAGTGCTGCGTGCTTCCAGATGTCGATTTGATAAAAAACCCCACTACTGCCTAAACACGGCTACTGCTGCAGATCAGGTTGTGTCAGTGAGCTTTACAACAAACAGATGGGGTGGAGAGATGCTTTTTGTTCATTGACAGAATGTCATGAACTGGTTTTGGAAAAAAAAATAAAAGGAGGATCATAGGAAGGGCTGATTCAGATGTATAATGAACTATTTACACACCCTTTATTTTGATGCACTTAAATCCTTAAGCACATGATTTTCAATCACATGTCTCAAATGTAATTTACTTAGTCATCCACATATTTCTTTCCATTTATAACTCACTGTGTCATCTAAGCATCTAAGATGCTTGTTTCTCTTCATTCTTTGTCAGTATTTTGAAAGGAAACCTGTCAAACAGCAGGCGCCATTAGTAGCACTCTGCATTCGCAACTTTTAGTCCTTTTTATATATATATATATATATATAAATCCTCACATGGATTTGGTACACCTACCTCTTTAGTTGGCTAGGTGTTTGAGTTTAAATGTTTTTAAACTAAAACAAAGCATAGGAAAAAGTAAGTCACAATTCTCTTGAAAACTCACCATTTCCCACTCACAGCCACCCGCCCTTGCACAAACACACCTACACAAAAAAAAACCTGGTGAAGACACACACGCACACACACACACCAACACATACAGTTACGCTGCACATTGAAACCTGATGGGGGGGGGGGGGTGGTGTCGGAGGGGACGACAGTGTAACGTCGTATACTAGCAGATTGTCTCTGTTGGACAATTGGATGAATGTTGAGCGAGTGGATCCGAGCCAGTTTTCTGTGCTGTGGTTACACTGCAAAGAATATGTGTCATAACAGGCCGTGCAGTTGGATATTGAGTGTTTCAGATGTGCCCTCTTAATGAAACTTGTGAGTGAGGAAAACGCCAGACGGCGCTAATAACCACAGAGACACATTTGTTTTTGGCACCGATCTTCTCATTAGACATTGGTGATCAATAATCTGAATTCCCTAGCAATCGCTGCACTCGCCGTGGACGGACATGTTCTGCACCGTGCAGCCCATGGCCTGCATTTCCCCTCTCTCTCTCTCTCTTGCTCCCAGTCTGCCTCGATCTCTCACTTCTCCCTGTCGGTCAGCTCTTATTATCCCAATCCATCTCCTGCTGTGACTTTACATCACTATTTACCACTTATCTTCCCTCTGCTGCCCCCCCCCCCCTCCCCCTCTCATTATTTTCTCTGCCTTTTCTACTCTCCTTGACATGCATCTCTCCTCAGACTCTGCCTTGTTTTCCTCAGTGTTAGTTTAGGGTTTCTCCACCGGGCGAGTTGGCAGGCCGTCATGATTTCATTAATGTGAATCAGTCGGTCTGATAAGACGTGACCCAGATGGGATCTCCAGCTCTTTTTGTACAGCCATCCATCATGACTGTGCAGCCCCCATAAGCTCTCTCTCTCACGGTAATGCCTGTCAGCCTGCGTATGAGAGAAATGTGTCATGAAGCTTCAGAGCACTCTCTCAAAAAAAAAACCTCCTGTGCTCCGTATAAAAGACTTACAACATTTGTTATTCATATCTGGCAGCCCCTGTTCCTTTTATTATTATTATTATTATTATTATTATTTCTGGACATGAAGTTCTGGGCAGATGCAAGCATTGGCCTGCACACTCAAACAAAGAGAGAGAATATTTCTTTGGGGATTTATGATGGTCAATCATGACTTTATGAAGACCTTGAACTGTCAAATGCCAGTAATCAGCCCTGAGGGACACGCAGTATTTCTGTAGAACAGAATTTACTTGGACCTCACTACAACATGTCTTCTGAGGTTTGACATTTTATAAAATAACTCCTATTCAATCACTTAAAGGAATAAAACCAACACTGCTGTCATCTGCGCAGAAGCTAACAACATAAGCTAAGTAGCTTAGCTTAGCATTAGGCTACACTACAGGTGACACCAGCTATAACCCTAATTGCACGGTAATCACAAACAAGGTATAGACTACCTGTAATGTCAAAAACCAGACATTTTTTGGGCCAAATATGAAAATTAGCATGGCACAGCTCAACTCTACTCACTTTAGTTTGCTTTTCCATTAGCGATAGCACCTGGTACCAGGTACTTTTTTGTAGTACCAGCTCTGGTGAGGTTCCACGTGAGCTGAGCCAACACTAAAATGTGACGTCGACAGACTGACGGCCACAGATTGGTCAGAGAAGCCCAATTTATACTCCTCCGTAAAGTGCTCTACGTCGCCCTCCGGGTGCACAAAATATTTTTTAAGTGTCCGTCGCTCCGTCATGGGACAACAGAGAGGGCAAGGGCTGCGACTGGTCCTCAGGACAGGCCGAGATAACGCTGCTCTGCCCCGGCCACTGGGCGCACCGAGCGTCCACAGAGGCGGAGCTGATCACCGCCGACAACATCGCTACAAAACTATAAATACGTCATATCCTAATACACACAGCACATGTTTGGACTCTAAATGGCTAATTTCTCGCCTCAAATGATCTTAAAACTGTGTTCCGGGACATAGAAAATATTTATTTCAGGTGAGAAATGGTTTCAATGTTATTCAGCTGCAACAACAACAACAGTCTTTCTCTCTCGGACGCCATTGCTCACTGTAACCAGAAGCACAACAACCACGCGTAGCGACACCTACTGATCGGGCGGGAAATTGAAGTGCGTATCCTGCAACTTAGCAGTGGAGTCCACAAAATCACCAAAAAATCACAACCAGATTTTAGTTCAGTGACCGTGTCAGACGTCTGAAGAGTCTGCACTCCGGTCATGCAGGAAGTACTGAATTACAAACATTAATGTTAATGCAGATGCTAACAGCTGGAAGAGTGTGCAATGTTGCACAGGGGAAAAAAAGAAGAAAGAATAAAGAACAATTATCATGTTCACCTGGATCTTAAGTTCCCACGGATTCACATTGGCGCATAAAAACCTGTGTGCATGACAGAGCCATTTCATCCTGGAGTGAAAAACACATTCACACTGGTCAAACCCCAGTTGTTTTTTTTGCCATTGGGAATGTGTGTAGTTTTCTTAATACTCTAGGGATTTGTTGTGTCATTGTAGTGCTACAAAGCAATTCATAGGGAATGTTTATGGCACTACTTCATGAACAGTATGCACCTGCAGGTGAGCTGCGGTGAGTTCAATACTTGATGCAGCTATCATACACAGTAACTTTATTGCCAGGGGTCAAAATTTGATTTTACCAACAGGTTACTTTGTTTGGTGTTGTGTGTGTTTCTTAGAGTGTGTATGTGTATTCTCTTCATCATGTTTGTTCATGTGTGTGTGTGTGTGTGTGTGACTCTCTACGAAACAAAACCAACTGTTTGTTTGAGCCCACATACTCGTTCTGTAGTTGAGCCATCAAGAGATTTCTGTGGAATCCTGCTTGCCAGTGCTAGTGTGTGCATATGTGTGCATGTGTGTGTGTGTGTGTGTGTGTGTGTGTGTGGCAAGAAAGAGTCAATAGGAGATCTGTTGCCCTGCTATGTTCTCATATCTCCTCTTGACAACACTACGGGATGTGTTCTTCAGATTCTGCCTCAAGGTAAAAACAGGTTTAAAAACAAGGCTCTCAGCAAGTACAAAAAAGCAAGTAGCCGAGTAAATGAGTAGGCAGGGAAAATCCACAGACACAGAGAGAAAAATCATTTCACAGTGCCTGTGTACTCCAAATACTATCCCTTAAAAATGCACTGAGGGTCAATTTAGCAATTAGAGTGTGCGATGACAGACACCAAAATCCCGTTTGGTTCTCTCCTGTAAACACTGTTGTGTTGGAAGGTAATAATGTGCATTTGGCAAATGCTGTGAAGGATATTTGGGGTCACTGATGATACGCCAGTTTTTTTTGTTGTAAAGAGATGCTTTTAAATATGCAGCAAAGGTTCACATTCTCTCTCTCTCCCCCCCCCCTCTGGTAGCCAGCTGGTGTTGTGAGTATAGGACACAGACTGCTCACATAAATCTTGCGGTGTGAAATGGCAGCTATATGTGGTAGATACTCTCTCTAAGCTGAAAAAATGTTAATTCTGTGATACAGCTCAATCACAACGTGTAAGTCCGTGTTCTCTCTCTGCTACTGCTGTCTGGAGTGAACGTTTAGGATGAAATGTTTTTTTCCATTAAAGTTTTGGCAAATGATAGGACCACGGGGGTCAAACCCCCTCCTTGATGTGTGTGTGTAATTAAGCGTCACCATCTCGTCGCAGTGAGCCGCAAAACTAAAATGCTTATATCAGAATGTGTGGCGGTGTGAAGGACTGGCCGCCAGCTTTGAGGTCACCGGTCTAATTACACTTCAGAGAGACTGATATCGGTTCAGTTGCAGAGGTTGCTCTGAACTGCAGATGGATGGAGGAGAGAGCAGAGGGAGAGCAGGGAGGGGGTGAACGGCCCCGGAGAGTTGAGAGAGGAGTGTCGGGGTACGAGGTGAAAAGATAGGGAGGAGTTTCACTTTTGACTTGAACTAAAAAAAACCATCAGCTCTATGCTGCTGCTTTCTCCACTTTTGAGCAACAGGTAGCAGCAGTATTTACCATGCACGTGCACACTCCCCACGTATAAAGCAGAACATGCGGTTTTGCGGCGATTTGCATCGATCTGGACATAAAACAATGACATCTTTCATCGTGTCCTGATCAAAGCTTTGGACACACGAGTGTCCTTAAATGTCACGTCCAAGGAAAATGAGCAAGACCTTGTTATGTAAGCACAATTTGATCATCCTTACATCTACTCCAGCAGTTCAGGATTAAGATTTGGATTTAGATTTATGATCAGATTAAGGTCTAGGCCAAGGTTGAAGTTGGGTTTAAGGGTTAGGGTATTAATGATTTAAGTCCTATACAGTCCTGTACAAAATGGTGTTTATGTCATGTGAATATCTTGTTTGGAACTCTTAACTGAGTAGAGCTATGTGTAAATGTGTATATCAATGTGTGTGTGTGTGTGTGCAGAGGAGGAATGCTGCTGTGATTCAGGAGGAGGTGGAGGGGGTTCTATGTGTAGGAGCACCCAGGGGTTAACGAGCACTGTGAGAAATTTCAGAGGGGGGAGGAACAAATGGACACACACACACACACACACACACAGACACACCGACACACTATGCCTAACCCTACCTTTAACCTGACCTCAATTCAAATCGAAGCCCTAAATTTAACTAATTCCTCAGAAATTATGTCCTAAATGATTTGGATTTATGCCAGAAAAGCTTTGAATACAAGCACACACACACACACAAAGTCCCAGAGGAAGTTGGAGATGGCTGGGCCCATGAGAGTAGCTACGAGTCAGCTTTCAAGTGGGGAAAAAGCAGCATGTATCAATCTATGTTAAGTCAGTTAAGAGCTGCTATTAAGAAAAACAATGGACCAAAAAAAAAAGGATGTGGGTCTCTGTTAATACTCTAATGAAACTGGAGTCACTAATTTAATACCAACCTTTTTCTTAAATAATAATAACATAATAATAATGATGATAGTGAAATAATGCAATAGCCAATACCAATATTGAAAAACTTTGGTGTGACAACTTTGTGCTTCCTCTCTGGAACCATCCAGTAATCCCACTAGCATGGACCGGTCACTGAAATGTAACATGACAATACTGACCCGAACACCTGCCACCTCCTACACATACATACACACACGGACTGCAGTGGACTCCTTTCTGTCCAAAGGCCCTTCTCACGCAAATGGAGTAGGCAGGATCCCCTCTCAGTCTATTTATCAGAGGGAGGAGGGGGGGTTTGAGTGAAGGGATAGACAGTGTGGACCCCCTCTTTTGTTCTGACTGGGTTTAAGGGATGGGGGGGGGGGGGGGCAGGGATGGAACTTGGGATAGGATGGGAATTGGAGACCCCAACAATGCCACAAAGCCCCCCACTGCTCTTCCTGCTTATGAGCATGAGCTGCTCTGACAGACCAGGGACAGACCCTGACCACGGGGAAAATATAACATAACATAATAATAATAATATAATAGCACAAACTAGACTTAAAGAGGTGGGGTTTTTTTTCATCCGCTAACAAGCGTCGGCCAATGCTGAAGCTGTTTTATATCACTATTAGTCTAAAACACATATCATACACTTCTCACTCAGGAAGCAAGCACTGAAGAAAGAAAAAGATACCAACAACAGAGAGCGTTGCTTAAAAGACATCTTAATCTTTTAAGTTCTCAGATAAACCACTATAGGTTTTCAGCTGCAAACTTGCTTATGTTGTATTTATTTTTCCATAGATGTCAGTGTGGCTGCAGCGGCAGTGCCGTTTTCATCATGTCTCATTCTGTTTTCATTGTGTTTTTAAAGGTGCCATATGTAAGAATGTGGCCAAAAACGGTTACTACATTCAAATTCCAAATACCGAGGTCTTTTAGGTTTCGTTTTCTGACGTAACTGGCAACCCGTGGTTGCTCGGCAGCTGAGACTCTACTGACTGCAATGATTGGTAGACGGCCGTAGGTGGCGCCACATGCCAAAACATGATTTCAAAACATAAACATGATTTGCAGTCTGCAAAATATTTTTTCTAATGCAAATATTTTGGCTGTACTGTTGTTGTTGGTGAGTTCAGTTTGTTATATGAACATTATTACTGAGTCTCTGTGACATATTAGGAGGATTTTATGGCCAGTTGCTTTAGATTTATTACATAATGCACCTTTAAATGTTCTCAAGTGTGTTAGGATTTCGAAAAATGTGCTGCTGGAAGTGTGGTGCTTTGCAGCCGTTGGAGTCTGAGAAAGAGTTCATGAATTTTGGCAACTGTGGTCGCTGGATGAATTTTGTGTCGAAGCGGAGTGAAAAGTTATCCACGGTTTTCTCCACACAGGCTGTTGTTTTGTTGGCTGTGTGAGTAGTTTTGACACTGAGGCTTCTGTTTTGACCGACGCTTGTTAGCAATAAAAAAAAAAAAAAATTGTAAATTGCTTGTAAATGAAACCTAATCGAAAGTTAAAGTCATAGCTCTCAAAGTGGAGCCAACCTGTTGAACATCATGGTTTCAGTTAATGCGGTAAAAACCACTCTTTACCACATTATACTCAAAAAAGCAGCAACAATTTTGCCAAATCAGGTCATACCTGAGCACCAAAATTGAGTCAAAGCAAAGTGGAAAAACAAGCTCAACTCTGGTCAAGAGTCATGACCGCGTACGCCAACGGAATCAGAGCCAGCAGCCTGGTCAAAAACTCACTTTGACTCACGGCTGCTCCGCGACCATCTGCATTTTGTCTCGAAAGTAAAGGGTTGTCGTCCCCGAGCTTGGATGCACACATGTGCTTACATTGCCAGATGTGGTCCTGTGCAGGTATTCAAAGTAAATCTTGTAACGCAGGCGTACGTTTTGACAGTGAAGCAATAACAATGGAGAACAGTATATACAGCAGAATATAGCTGATTTACACGAGCGCATGTACAGTAGTAGCGCACGGCCAACGGCCTGTTTGTGGTCTTGCATTTGTGCGACGGAATCCGTGTCGTGTGGGATGGGAAGCGAAACGACACGTAGAACGTCGTCGTTCAACCACAAAGTTCGCAAGAACATGTGACAAATGTGTCACCCTACAAGTGTCCCACATTGGACATCATGTGTATGTGTGTGTGTGTGTGTGTGTGTGTGTGTGTGTGTGTATGTACTATCCAGCCTCTTTCTCTATACGTTGTGGAGTTTACAGCAGGCATTTTTATATGCCAGTTTAGAGCAGGGTGAAGAGGTGAAGAGCAGTTTGTTCATAATGGATTATTGATTGGTCTGAGAATACACTGGCTCTGCACTGTGTGTATGTGTGTGTGTGTGTGTGTGTGTGTGTGTGTGTGTGTTTAAGACTCCATACCATCCCCTCTGTCGCACTCTGAGCACTGAATGTCTCCACTTTATCAGCAACTGTACAGAGGATAGCAAGGTTTTTTGTGTTGTGTAAAATGCTCCATGAAGCAGTGTGTGTGTGTGTGTGCGTGCGTGTGTGTGAGTGAGAGAGTGAACAGCTCTCTGTATGGGCTGTTAAGCTTTCAATGCTGCCTGTATAAAACAGTGCTAAAAGCCCACTGTGTGCTCATGGAGACTTTGAAAAGATGTGTGTGTACGACATTAAAAGCCCCTTCTGTTTTGCTTCATGATTCCTCAGTTCCCCTGCATGTGTGTGTGTGTGTGTGTGTGTGTGTATTTAGACAGAAGGTCCACTCTTTATTTTTCCCCACTGTGTATTTTGCCTTCTTAACCTCACATGCTTGTCTCCATGCTGCTGTGAGGGAGGGATACAGATCCCACCAGGGCTGAAGGATGTCCCGCACGAGAATGACCCACAGTTATTATCAGCTATAAGGTGACAGTCTGTGAGTGAGTCAGTGTGTTATGAAAACCAATCTCTGCACCCTCGGGTGCAGCAGTTTTGTGTCATGGCTGCCTCTGAGAGGACTGCTGTGATAAAAGGGGCAGTTTTCTCCTGCTCAACATCGATATGATTTCCTGTTAAATGGCAATCGTAGAATCGCAGTAGCTCTATTTTGTAACCAAATCTAAACATAGTTGTTTCACATTCTTAACACCAGATGTGTTGAATCATGAATACATGGTCCCCTAGAGGGCGCAGTTGAGCAGAGTGCAATGACGACCCTTGAGTGTAGTCTAGTCTAGAGTGTAGATTTCTAAAACTAAATTATACACATGAGCAGGCCCACATGTTGCTACTACATTACCAGTACCAAAGTGTGAAAATAAACACAAACAGATTAAAAAGGGACATCTGTGAACTGGCCTTCTGCTGCTACTACACAGCTCGACACTGTTTGCTTTTTACGATTCTCTCCAGATGTGGACCTCAGAAGTCCATAGCATACAGAAATAGCTACGGAGCGCTGCAGAGGTTGTGCATGGATGGGAAAATAAGAGCGGATTTCCTCCCTCTGCCGGACCTCAGCTGCCGTGGTTCAGAATTAGGAGAACAGCAGAGGTTGAGCATTCAAGGAAAGAGGGGTGGGTGGGGGAAGAAAAGCATAGTTCTTTCTGTGTCTGGCATTGCAGTCATTATCAGCTGAGTGTTGGCCTGCCACTTACTCCCAGTGACTCATGGTGGCGCAGCTGTCCATTAAGTGGCAAGTCTGATATAAGAACGGTGTCATTCCCAAAAAAAAGGTTTATGTTGTTGTATGGTTGTTTTTATGTCTGTAAAATTCGGTGCTCATTGGTATTTGTATTATAACAAAGAGAATGAAAGTCGGTCTTATTAGCAAGCTGTGAATGAGTTGTGATAGATGTTTTTACACTCTAGTTTTTAAGAGAGTCGCGGTCGTGCTAATGTTAAGTGTAAGGAAAGGTCACACTGCATACATGTTTCCTGTGTAACCTGGATGTGTTCCAACATGATTGAGAATTAAGTACACCCTATGGTCATTATAGCATCGGTAATACAGCAAACCTAATGTGGTTTGCACAGTACCGAGCATACAATGAACTAAGAAATAAAAGCCGCTGTCAATTCCAATTTCAGCCACCCACCATCTCCAGTTTTATTATTCCGTGTGTGTGTGTGTGTGTGGCTAATGAGCAGGAGGATGTCAATGGTAGTCAAGGCTTAAAAAAAAACAAAAAAACTGGAATGTCCCTGCGAGCTTCAGGAAGATTTTACATTCATTAATTGTACCATGTTGGCCTTTAATAGAGCTTTGATGCTGCTTCGTTTATTTTGATGATTTAGATGATTGGTAATCTTGTCCGTCACTTCAGGACAGCTTCTCCCTCCTTAAGCCAATTTGTCTTTTTTTTTTTTTTTTCCACTTTGCCCTGGTGAGGAAGCCTGCATTGTTTCCCTCCTTGTGGCTAATCTCATTACATTTCTGGTGGGTGACAGGCTTACTGCTGTAACTGCCTCAAATCCCAACCCCCTCCCACTAAATATTTGCAACTCATCCTGAGTGGGACAATAATGTGTGCACCACAGTGTAGTCAAATTCAATAGTTTTATTTCACTTCATACAGCACATGTGTTTAAAGTCTGCCTGTTGGAAAAAAAAAAAACCTCTAATGTGACACATAATGATGATGATGATGCCTTTCACAGCTTAGCCAAAAAAAATCATGCTCAAATAACTCCTACCTGTACTAATATGAGCTACCTTGGCTCACAAATACAACCATTCATGCACTTAGCCTTTGCAAAAAAAAGGCTAATTTGGCAATTGTATGCAGAGAGAGGAAATACTAGGCATTTTTTGCAGTGTTGTCAAGCTTCTTTTTTTTTTTTCACCATCTTGTTCCATATCAACATGTGGGAAAACTTCACAGAGGAGTGTGTTAGGAGTGTCCAAGCACATTTATTCTTTGTTGCTCGTCCAGTTTAACACGTTTTCTCGCTGTAATGAGGCTTGAGATTGACCTTGTTTGTCAGAGTGAACATATTATTATGCGGCACGACTCAGTCTGTAAACATTTGTGCGTTCCTCTCTGTAAGCATGACATTCCATGTCTGTCTCTGATCTGGCCCTTCCCTGTGTATTATACTTTCATTCACCTGGAGACTGACAGTTAGAAGGCATGACAGTGAAGGACAATGTGAGACTTCTATTACTTCCTTTCATGAGAAACGTTTGTATTTTTGGGTTAACTGTCATAGACGATATATATGTAGGCTGGAGTTCCCCCGACCCTTGCATAAGAGGAAAAGTTAGGGGATCTTTTAAGTTTTAGTCCATCCAGTGCAGTACAGCGACTGGATTTGTGAAAAGGTTAAGGATTTTTAAATGCGAGCAGAAAGTGTGTCCGTACTTTGTAGATGAACATCGATTATGTTTAGATTCGAAGAAGAAGAAGAAGAAGAAGAAGAAGTCTGGATCTGATAATACAGCTTGTTTCAAAGTCGTGTCAGACACAGCTGCACTTTCGGGCCAGAACAGTGCTCGTGTGCGCGCTGGAAGCCTTTGCTTAATAAGTGCTCCAGGAAAGAAGTCGAGTGAACCACGGAGGTTGTGCTGAATTCAATGGTGTAAATCACTCGAGATAGATAGGTGGCTGTGGCGCAGGGTAGTCATTTTCAAGACATATGATTGTTCTTGTGCTAACTTCCCTCCTCTACCACTTTATCCTCTTATGATTATGATCAATTATCCACTTATAATTAGAGCCTGGCAGTAACTCAGCCTATGGGCTCTGGCACTTCATATAATAGCCTGTAATAATGCTGTCACTCACATTTCATATAGTTCACACTTTCAGGCTCTAACATCTGCTGACATTAATACGCCAGCTTCCCACTGGAAATTTCCTCTCACGATTCAAAGTTTTGATCTGAATCTGAAAGGAATTTAGGACGCCGCTTCTAATATTATACTGTACATAAAAGACAATTTATTCGACAGAAACGAAGACGAGGGATATTATTAACCTCATTGTTTCTTAGTGGAACGCAGAACATAATAGCCATAATAAAGAAATATAGCAGAAGCTTGGTGTCACTGACAACTGACACGCGACATGTTTTGGAAAATATGCCCATTATGTAAACGTATGTATACAATTGACACAATTCGCTGTCTGACTGACTCTCTCTCCAACCCCATTCAACTCTCGCTTTGAGAATATAAAACAAAGCAAACTGTCTGAAGAGCCACTTCCTGTTGTGTACTTAAGATCCCTGTCATGTGATATTGTCAGTTGAGGCGAGTGTGTGAGGCCAGTATGGGGGGAGGGGGGGGGAGGGGAGGGGAGGGAGTACGGTGGCACTGCTGATCTTGCTGATGTGAACATGACCACCCCCCCCCCTCCACTACCACTCTGATTGTGTAAAGTGTTGACTCAGCCATCGTGGTATCAGAACCCCTGAAGCCCTGCACAACTCGTGCACACGCTCACGTGCACGTGGCGTGCAGTGCAAGCCTCAGATACAGAGTGCATTAAAACTGAATGAGCTATTGATTTGGGGAGAGATATGTTCATACAACAAATGACTTTGAATACGAAACATATTTTTTTTTTTTTGTATAAAGCCAATCTATGACATCACTAATATGTTTCTCTGTCTCTTTTTTTCCCTCACATTCCTTCCCAATCTCTCCCACCATCTCTCTCTCTCTCCATCTCTGTGTCTTTCCTTTTTACTTTTAGGTGGATGATATACATGCTGTCTGCGCAATAGAGAGCTCACTGCTACATGACCTGAAAGCTGCTGATACACATGAAAACGGAGGAGCCCGTGAAACGAATAACAGACACCAATAACTGACAGAAAAACCTCTCAATTCTCTGTGCCAGCTACACAATGATGGCCTGAAATTCAGCGGAAGCTTTCTCTTCGTACTGAGAAAAAGAAATCTCTGTGTTATATTATTAACGCGGTGTTAATTAGCCCCAAAGAAGATTTTACAAGATTGCTCGGGTAATCCAAGCAAATGTTAAAGCACACAGAGTTTCAGCCGTTGATTCCATGACAGCGCCAGATGAAGATGGATAGATGGTGTGGCACCCAGTAACAGGAGGGTAGTAAATGAGCTGCTGTGTTAGCAGCTGGATTTCTGCATGACGGAGGGCAGATAGCATTTTAAGTAATTAACAAAAGGCACATCAGACACCTCTAGATGTGCAACTGCAGATAGCAGCAGTTTCAACTTTACTGAGCTTGTGCAAGGCCAGATTGATCAGGGAGATTTGTTCAGATCATGAATCCTAGAGACAGTGTGGAGGTGATGGAGACGCAGACTTTAGGTCAGAAGGAAAAGGCGGTTGGAGACCAGGCTAACCTTGGCAATGTGACCGAGGGCGAGGACGACAAAATCCCCGGGACTTTCGACTGCAACGTGTGTGGACGCAGCTTCCCGTTCCTCAGCTCTTTGTCGCAGCATATGAGACGACACACGGGCGTACGTCCTTATAAATGCCCTTACTGTGACCACAGAGCCTCTCAGAAGGGAAACCTCAAAGTCCACATTCGCAGCCATAAGCTGGGCACGCTTTCGAGCCATCACACGAATGACGACGAAGAGGGTGTAGCTGAGGAGGAAGAGATGAGCGTTTCGGAGGGTCTCGATGGAGGTACGAGTCCAACTAAAAGCAGTTCTGCTTGCAACCGGATGATCAATGGGGATAGCGGTGAGGAGAGCCGCAGGAAAGTACCTGCAAGGAGCATGAAGAGAGTCAAGTCTCTAACAGACCAGCGTCCATACTGTTGCCGCCTTTGTGGCTACGAGGCCCAGCGAGAAGACCAGCTCCTCAGCCACATTGAAAAGGTCCACATCACAGCAGACGCTGAGGATGAGACACCCGTTAAGGAAGAGGCTGTGACTGAACCTGATGCCACCCAAACACAGGGTGACGGGTCTTTCCCATGTGAGACCTGTGGCCAAGTCTTCAGCCAAGCCTGGTTTCTGAAGTCGCACATGAAGAAACACGCAGGGATCCTGGACCACTGCTGTCGTATTTGCGGACGACGCTTCCGCGAAGCTTGGTTTCTTAAATCTCACATGAAAACACACAACACCAAATCGAGGTCACGGTCAAAATCTGATTTGGCCGAACAGCCAGCCACCATCAACGATGTAGCCCAGGATCCTGATATTGTTACGAGCTCTGTTACGTCGATCTATCACATTTGCGCTAAATGTGGGAACCTGTTTCACAGCAAAGAAAGCCTGAAAGCCCATGAAATGGTTCATAATCTCAGCTATGGCAAGAAGTCTCAGAGTCCGTGCATACCCAGTTATGATGAGGATTCACCTGCTGCTAAGAGACGCTTTCTGGACTATTTACATCTTCAGCCTGTTGAAGAAAAGGCCTTGCATGAAGAAAAGGAAAGTAAGAAGATTCTGGGTCAAAGAATCCCGGAGCTAGATCCAGTTTGTAGCTACCAGGCATGGCATTTAGCCACCAAGGGAAGGGTTGTGGAGCCAGTGGAGCCTAGTTACAAGGCATCATATGGGGGAGGAGGTATGGGAGAAGAGGCCCTCGCTGGAGCCGCTGTGGTTTTTGAGAAGGAGACCAGTCGTTATGTCCTGCAAGGTCAGGAGAAGCGTGGCTCAGGCAGACGCAGCAGCTCCGGGCAGGGAAGCCATGCCTCGTCAGGGGACCGGACACCAGAGAACCTCAGCGACTCAGAGTATCGGCCGTCATCTCGTCAAGACCGGCGACGGTCATCCCAGTCACAGTCTTCCTCCAAGTCCAACGAGTGCTTCGAGTGTGGGAAGGTGTTCCGCAGTCGCCACCAGATGATCGTCCACCAGCGAGTCCACAGGAAGGATGGAGGCAGGGCATCTGCGGGAGACAAGGACAGAAGCGGCAGGGACGACCGGTGGGGCTCCACGAGTGAGCCAGAGTCGGTCTCTCCCGGTCGACCCTGCACCCCGGGGTACGGAGACTCTCCACCGGCCTCCACACTTGGAGATCACGCCTCAGAGATGGGAACTGCAGACTCTGGAGAGCTTTCAGGTTAGTCAGCAACATCTGCCTATTACTGTCTTTACTGATTGTGCCATCCGAATCTTTAAACATGTCAGTTAGAGAACTAAACGTGAGGTTGGCAAATGAGTATTGCTTTCGGGAATCATATGATATCTCATATCTCTAATTACTGCTTTATTTGACTCACTCCTGCCTCCATTTGACATCCATCTTCCAAATACTCAATTAACTTAGCAGCACACAACAATCAGAACACATAACTGCCTTCTATGTGAAGGAATACTGTAGAGGCACAAGTAGAGATTTTTAGTGGCAGAAATGACCAGCCCTTTTCAAGCCTCCCACTCAGGCCTCTGGCTCTGTCACTCTCTGTAGTAAACATCTGTTGATGAAATGTGCATTGTGTAGGTGCAGCAGCTCCTCGGCTCATCCGTCTCTGTGGAGTGGGGATGGGAGCCACCATGTGGCAGAATATAGACATTACATCTTACTTCAGCTCTTTAGTAGCGAGTGTTGCTCACAAATCCCATCAACTATGGTCAACCTTAACCGCCACTGGAAATTCTGTCGACAACAGTGCAATTATCCCGTTTCACAGAGCCACAGCGGTATCAGCGAGGTGAAACTGTGTGTGCCTATCAGTGGTACGTCAGCAGAGGCAGAGCACTGGGCATTTTTGGAATGCCTGTCATTTTTTCACCTCCTCAATCAATAAATACTGCAGAGCAAAAAACAAAAAAAACAAAAGGAGAAAAGAAAAACCTTCCCATGCAAGGCCCAAACACTCGCTAATCATATTTGAAATGTGATAAAGGGAGGATTCCTGTGTATGCAGCATGTCTGGCTTTTATCTTTCAACTTTCAAACAGACCTTAAACATTTATACAGGTTAAGGGACAAGATTGTAAAGAATTGTAGTGATCGTTTCCACTCCTCCCTGTTAGTGCAGACATTCAAAAATAGCAGCAACATTTCTTCAGGCCTGATCGAGCAGTGTGTGCTATTTCAGGTCTTCCTGTCTCAGGAAACTCCCCTCACCCCCCCTTATCTTTTTTTTTCTTCTTCTGCCTTTGCCATGGAAATCTGTCTGTATGTTTCCCTTTAGTCTTCACTGATGTTGTTTATTGCACTACATGCGATTATTTGACTTAGAAATAGAATAGAAACATGCCAGTCCTAGGTGTGGTTAGCTTTTCTCGTGAGTCTATGTATTGTCTCCAGACACCCTGCTGTCTGTTTAGAGTAATTGCATTCTCTGTAGCCCAACTGAACATAAATGTAGTTTGTTGGATATTAGATATATTAGAAGTGAAATAGTAAAATGTCAGTGACAAGGCCACTTGATTTAAGAAAAATAATTTAGCATAGCCCCAAAGAACATTATTATCAACCCCTGTGGATTTGTTTGTCTTCTTCCCCGTCCTTTTTGACTCTTCCCCTAATCTCTAAGGTTACCTTTTGTGACACTTCCACTGTCACTCATCCACTCTTCTTACCACTGAGCCAGCCAGGCTGCCTGTTGTCTGAAGGACTGGTTATTTATAGTCACCTTTCGATGGAGAGGGATGCAAGCAGTGGGGAAAGACGTGTTCAGAGGACACTCTGGTCCCAAATACTTCCTTATTGCCGTTTAGCTACATTTTGGGAATACAAATGAGAGGCAGCAGTGGGTGCTCTACAAACAGGCCTATGGTTTTTGAGTTATGACCAGTTATAATGATCAAACAATAGAGACATTATACTGGATGTTCCTTTGTTGTAAACAGAGACTTTCATGACTGCCATTGTGCAAACGTTGGTGTATGTACAATATACAGCCCCACACCAGTTTTTAATGCTGTGACACACTTGATCCGTGTTCCTGTTTTTTTTTGTTTTTTTTTATCCAAGTGATGCATCACTGCTATGACAAGAGTGTCTGCATGCGTGTTTGCATGTGTGAATTTGTGAGAATCCGGAGAGTTGTTTCATCCTGCACTTTAATTACCTCTGAGTGGTTGATTGATTATTACAAGAACAGTATGCGCCTTATAAACAGAACACAGCAGTCTTACCACCCTGCCTGCTAAACTGCCCAGTCCTGGCACTTCATCTTGGCAGAGCTTGAGCTGTGAGTGTTGGCCAGTGTTGCCAACAGGAAGCCAAATGAAAAACAGATGGCAGATTACTGGTGTTGTTGTAAAAACTGGGTGAGGTAGTAGAGAGTACAATAATGCCCTACTTATAGCATCCGATCTATTGGTTTGTATTGTATTGTAAGTGCAGTATTTTTGTGTGTTTAAATTGTCTACATGATCAGAGGCTGATATGATGGTTTCATGTTCAACACCTTCATTCACTTTAATTGAAAGTCATTTTAACAGCCACTGAACCCTAAACAACTATGAGTTATCTATTATTATTCAACTATTATTCCTGCTGTTTTGGATATTGTGGGAGATGAGACTTTGCCAGTGACAAGTGGGACAAATGCGCCCCCTTGTGGAGAATTCATAGACGTACATGGTTGGAATCAATATTTCAAGGAGTAAATACAATAATATATTATCAACTGCAATTCTAGTACATAAGGACATGTTAATATTTTATCGATCACGATGTCAAATATTCTTCAACTCAAATAAATATATATTTATTTGAAATTTGTGATAAATTCTGCACATCCCTTATTACCACAGAAATTGATCAACACAATCTTGAGAATCTGTCTTTAACAGCTGAACGTGTTGTAAAAACTTATTATAATATTAATATTACATATTATAAAATATCATTATTACAAAAAAAGTATTCATAAATGAATAATTGATCATTGAAAATGATCCAACTGTATTCAGATATATATTCTTCAAACACAATATTTGTATATTATTATTAGATTTTTCTCTGGTACTAGTAGATGTTTTAATTCAAGTGTGACACAAGGTTTGGTTTAGATGTAAAATGAAATAAAAGATGGTATGAGAAGAGTGAACAATACTGCAACCTGGTGGCTGTTCACCGTAATTACACGAGGTTGGAAAAAATATGCACTGAGTTCATGAGCACTGTCTACTGGTGGTAGAGAAAGAAAGTATTCTGGACAGCTCCTTTTGCAAATACTGACCTTTGTGTTGTCATATCTCTCCCTTACAGAAGAGAAGCCTTACATCTGCAGCCTGTGTAACTTTGTTACCTCGGAGTCGCAGGCTTTTCTGACTCATGTCCGTGTCCAACACCCGCCTGCTCCTGAAGATCGGCCCAGTCCAATTCCCAGCCCCAGCTCCAGCTCGGACAGAGGCACTCCCAGTGGTTACCCCAAGCTGCAGAAAGCTCTTCTCAAAGGGCTGAAAAATGCCGCATCCCCTCCAGCTCACCACTCTGCTCAGTCATTCCCATTCGACCCCAGCATGACTCCTGTGAATCTTTGTGTCAGGGCTGATGGCGCCAGAGGTATAGCCTCCTTAACTTTGGACAGGAAGAGCCTCCCTAGCCACAAGTGCTCCTTTTGCGCCCACTCCACCCACTACCCTGAGGTACTCTGGATGCACCAGACTGTGGCTCACCGCATCAACAGCAGTAGCTCCAACCTGGCTCCTAAATGGGCCTTTAAGAACAACTCAAAGAGCTACAGAGACAGCTCGTTATCCTTCAGGAGACGAACTGGTCCCCCACCAGTCCTGGGGGGAAAAGAGTGTCCACCACTGGCCCCAATCATGCGCACCCAACGAACCCTTTCCCCAACAAACTCCAGTGAGGTGCTAAAGAAGAGCAAGCCAGCCAGTCAAGCAGCCATGCCTTCCTCCTCATCATCATCATCATCATCCTCTACCCCCTCCTCCTTGCTCTCAAGGGGTTCCTCATCCTCCTCAGGTGCCCAAGCTGCGAGAGTTCCTGTACGACCAGGCAGCAGCAGCACCGTCAGGCACACAGAAGACCAGAATTATCCCTCACGCTTCAGGCCCAAAGTGGATTCTTACCCCCGGGGAGGATCACTTTCATCCTTCAGCAACTTAGAAAAGAGCAGTGGTGGCCCTTCACACTCCCCAGCCCCAAGCCCCAGCACTGCAACAGGTTCCAGGATGGCTGACCGCTATGTGATACCTCAAGAGGGCCTCGGCTTCATGCTGTCCAGCAAACACGGCCTGGCAGAGTACAGTCGTGCCAGAAGCTCCTCTCATCAACTGCTTCCTAACTCTCATGGCCAGGGCCGAGCTAACATAGCAAGGCCCAGCACCATCACCCATAGCTCCACAGCAGGACATAACTACGGAGGGTCCCAGGGGCACAGAGGAACTCTGCAGAGTCCCCCTTCTTCTACGACGGCGTCTTCTTCTTTGCCTTCTGAGGCTTGTGGAGATTTAAAGCAGGAGCCAATCGCAGAGACACAGGAGATGCCAAATGACATCCTCAACTTCCTCAAAAACTACAGCCCCCATGAGCTGGCCGCCCTTTACCACCGCTGGGGTGCCGCCAACACCATGTTGGATCCAACTGGTAAGAAGTCATTTTTTGTTTAGTTTTACTAGTTTTTGCCAATTAGCATAATATATATATAGCCATCAAATGCGCCTTTTTGTGAGAGAGTCTTGTGTCTTGTGAAAGCACTCATCATCAGCTCACATATAACATACCCAAAGGTCTGAAAATGCCAAATATCAAGAGGCTTTCCTGTGACTGAGCATCTCGTCTTTGAGCTGCTTTGAGCCACTTATTATACAGTATGAGCTACGTTCAAACAGGTTTAAATATTTAACCACTCTCACACTTTCTACCACATTAACTCATCATCTGGCAACAAGTGAGTGACACTGGTACATTACAAGACTAAATCTAGGGGAAACGTGTGTCTGTACACGTGTGTCCGTATGTGCTCAGGTTTCTAGATGCAAAAGTGGTGTGTGTGTGTGTGCGTGTTTTATTTTTTCACGTGATAGACGTGAGAGAACCTTTCCTACGCTCAGGTCTGCAAGGCATGCCTCGTCTCCAGCTCCATTCTCCCAGAAAGCTGTCGCGGTCTGTTTAGGTCACAGCGCATTGCCTGACGAGAGACTCGCACAGATGTGAAAGGAGTGGGGCAAAAACACAGGGAGAGAGGGAGAAACGAGAGGCAAAGAGAGAGCGACGAGACAGAATAATTACCCCACCAGCTGCTTTGCAGATAGTCATTACCAAACATTCGGTATATATTTGCCCATTTTCAGTTGTGTCTCTAAGGTCAAGTGGGGTTGTGCAAAGCCAGGGGTCAAAGACAACAGCCCCAGAGCAGACGCGTGACATCGTTGTCACCCGTCCAGGCACATATCGTCAAGATCTGCCTTAGCCCTTTGAGTCACATTTTATAAAGTGACCTTTTTTTGAGCAACTGAGTCTTTCCCTCTCCCTCTTCTCTCTCTCGTGTAATATTTTTCCCAGTGTATGAGTGTGCGTCTGCTTGTGTTTGCTGTCCAGCTTTGTCTTGTCTTTCATTAGTGCATCAGTGAGAAGGGCTGGCGGCCCGGCGTAGAAGTAGAGTATCCAGAGGCCAGCAGTCGGGCTGCCAGAGACACTCTCTGTCACCTCCTCCTCCTCCTCCCTGTCCTCCTTGTCGTACCGCGTCCCCCCCCAACACTCGCCATATATACGCACAAAAATATACACAACTAGTGGGTAGGACACTGTCCAGGTGTGTGCTGGCCTTGATGGTTACAGTGCTGATGTGTCTGGTGGGGGTTTGACTAGTAAGCGTCCCCCCCCCCCCTTATCTGTCAGTGAGAGAGGTTACAGAAGTGCATGTGTGCAAGAGAATATAATATGAATGTGCCGTCTCAAGTTCATCGAACAAAAAATAGTAATCTTTGGATTGACACTGTGTAATTTCTGCAACCAACGATTGTAATCAAACTGAAAACAAACGAAAGAGAATGACGATGTCAGGAAGCAGCGTGGGATCATGGGAATTGTTGTCCTTTTTGTTTGTGCCTTACAGGGAGAACTACGGCAGCAGAGCACACAGCAAAGGCCAATGAGTAGTCGTGATCTATTAGTGACAAATGAAGGAAAGAACCTGCAAACTAGTAGTAGTGAATATTTTCTTCCTCTCTCATGCTTCATATGGGTTTGCCCTAGCAGAAATGGTTAGTTTGGTTGAATAGAAATAAGGATATCTATGAATTTAAACAGTGTTCAAGAGTGCTATACTGTTACCCAACAAAATACTGTATGTATCATTAGTCTTTAACGCAGAAATGCTACTTATTTTATCCTTAAATGCTCTTTTCCTCCCGCTGCTGTTCCTGCGGCTCCTGCTGAAGGTCTTAACGAAACAGTCATTGAAATGATAAAAATGTAAATGTCTTGAATTAGAGTCATTACATCCTCAACAATAGGTCTCCTTATGCAGAATGGCCCCTCTTATAGATGCTCAGTATGTATTCCTTCTGCTTTACTAAACACAGTTGGGCTTCACGTCCCTTAACAATTAATTTCTTTGTGACATTTTTCTTTTACTGCCTCATTATAGTTTCAGAACTTTCATTAAGTATGGTCGCTTGGAAATTGGCCGGTTTTGCCCGAGTTTCCTTTTTTAACTGGACTTTATAGTAAATTCCATGTAGTATTGAAGCATTTTTTTTTTTTTTTTAAAGTTCTTACTTTTAATTTTGGTCACCTGCAAGACATCCTCTGTATTGGTTTGCGCGAAGTATCGGGACATAGACGTGCAAGTTGTGTTTTCATTGTGTAAAAGGAAATGGTAAATCATGGAGGTTTTAGATTTATGGGACGGCTTTAGTCGTGATTTATGCAGAAAAGGGTTTTCAGAATAACTTAAGTGAAATGACACATGAGAATGTGTACAGGTAGGAAGTTGGAAAGTTATATTCATCAACGATGACTAAACCTCTTCACCACCCTGGACGAAAATGATTAAGAGAAAAAAAAAAAAAAAAACAACCCCTGAATTTACATTTCGTCGTGTCACGTGACAGGATTTATGAGCTTTGATGCCAACAGAATTCAACTAGTTGCTTTTTTTTTGGACATCTTAGAAGCATTAAAATGTAAAATTGACTTGTGTGTGTGAGTTTTGCTGCATCACTGTGGGTGTGTGCGTATGTGAGCACCGCCACAACCGATGAAAACGCACATAAAGTATAATTCTTGAAATACGCACACACACCTGACATGTGACACACGGGCAGCGGAGCAGGCACATCACAGCCGGGGCGTTTTAATTGCCTGTAATTTATGCAGGGTGTGTGTGTGTCTGGCTGTCAAGCCTCTGAGATGATGCTGTGTGACAGCTGCAGTCCAGCCCCTGGAGCTAGCCGCTCATAATGACACATTAGACATACTAATGATGCTTGTGCAAGTCCACCAACTCGCGCTTACCAACCTTCGCCACTTCAGCCGGGTCCTGCACGTCGCGCACACCCACTCGCTTTCTGACCATCGCTGACCTTTATGACGCCATTCGATCTACACACACACAAACACACTGCCATGTTACATTGGAAAAACTAATAATAACGTCCACCTTTGAAATCTTAAATTCTTCCATCCATCCATCCATTTTCTACCGCTTTATCCTCCACATGAGGGTCACTGGTGGGTGTGCTGTGCCAATTTCAGCGTACACAGGGCGATAAGCGGGCTACACCCTGGACAGATCGCCAGTCCATCGCAGGGCAAAACATAGAGGCATCGGTCAATTTAGAGTGTCCAATTTACCGAATCCCCAAATTGCATGTCTTTGGATTGTGGGGGGTGGGGGAGGAACCGGAGAACCCCGGAGAAAACCCACGAACACACGGGGAGAACATGCAAACTCCATGCAGAAAGGCCCTTGTTCTGACCGGGTCTTTTTGCTGCAAAGGCAAGAGAACTAACCACCTCACCAAGCCGTGTGGCTTGTTGTGATCCATACATTTAAATTCAAAGTATAAACTCAATGCATGTTTCAAAAAAAAAAAAAAAAGCTCTCAGTTCACATCTAATCGGAAAAAACATAAAGTTTGGAAAACATCCTCCCCTGGGTGCAGCAAGAGAAACTCTTTTAAGACTAAGAATAATTCTGCAAGCCTGTTTTTGACTATACTGGTCCTAAATTAAGGAATATTCATATCCATGTTCAATTATTGGGCCTCCCTTTATACACAGATTTTCTCAATTAAACAGAAAGAGCTCTAAAGCTTTCCTCAGTTTTGCTCTTTTGTTCCTAACGGTGAGTTTCTCTCCCTTTCTCTGTGTTTGTGTGTTCAGGAATGCTGAGGTCCCTCATGCGACAGGGCCAGTACGTCTGCCAGGAGTGTGGGAAGAGCTTCAGTCAGCCCAGCCACCTGCGCACTCATATGAGGTCTCATACAGGTAAATACGAGCAACGTTAAAAAACGCACTAAAAGGAGTGTACACACTGTGTACATATACAGGCTTAACCGATCATAGACCAGCCTTGGGATTTCTAAATCAATACTATTGTCAATACTGTGTCAGTGTGTTGAAAATGGCAACAGAACATTAGCTTTTGGTCATCACATCTCGATAGCATCAATAAATAAAGTTGTTTTCAGGCCTTTTACAGTATATATATTGTTATAAAAAATGACCAGAGACTTCACAACATGAGAAATGATCGAGAGAGTGTGCAGCCAAAACTCCCCTCACCCTCTACAGCGATGGGAGTGGGTGGGAAGTATCGGCCGCATTTTGTCAAAGTGTAGCCGCCTGATAGCTTTTTCCCCCCCGGACGTACAGCCCGTAGCTTTACTGTGAGTTATCAAAGTCATCTGCAGGAACTGTAAAAGAAGTTCTGAAGAAGAAGAAGAAGAAGAAAAAAAAAAGGCACACAAGGCAGTGATCGAGCTGCAGGACCATCAGTCACTGAAAGTGCATGACAAACATTGACAAATGGGATTAGCAGAGAGAGAGAGAGAGAGAGAGAGAGCCAGTGACTGCACAGTGCATAAGCGAGGCCCCCAAACCTGTGGAACAACCTCATTAGCCACTTGTTATTCATGTATTAAAAAGATGGTCCCATTTTTTTTTTTTTTTTTTTGCCACTCCTTCAACAGTCAGTCATTCCTGTGCCACACGTGTACACACATCATCGCCCACACGGGGCAATTTATCCACCCAGAAACACTCACGTGAGATATAGAGAATAAATGCGCGGGGATTCACGTCCTCGACAATAATTCATCGTCCGACTTCCCCATACGTCGACTGCGCTCGCGCTTTCTCCCAGATAAATCAAAACGGATCTTTTTTGTTCAGCTGAGTGTGACAGCCAGTCTGTGAGTCCTTCACCGCCCTGGGCTGGGCAGCTGTCTCTATTTTTTAAACTGAAACATGACTTGCGCCCGGATACTGACCTGTGACAAATTGTATACATTATTAATCACATGTCAATTAGAGAGATGGAATTGTGCATTCTAATGAAGCAGAGCAGCATTTGTCCACGCCAGCGCCGCGAGTCCATTTGCATGCGTCTGGATGCCATTCACCAAACAGCTTGATTTAGACGTACCTACCTTTTCTTCCACTTTATCCTTCACCCCTGCTACTTCTCATGTCTTACTTCTTTCCTTTCCCTGCCTTTACATTTGTTTCTTCCCATCTCTTAACCCTCTTATTTTCCTTTCACGTATCTTACAGTATTACTTCCCCCATTTGTACCTCTAATCTTATCCCATCTTGAATAGTCCCATCTTCAAGGTTGGATAATGGAAAAATAAGGTAGATAACCTTATTTTTCCATTGTCCAACCTCTCCTCTCCTCTCCTCTCCTCTCCTGTCACGTCCATCAGCCGAGTTGGCAGTGATCACGGTAGACAGTGAGTTAAGTAGCTTCTTTATAGAGAGTGTGAATGATATGTGGCACAGCCAGTGATTCTAAGTGACAGAGGGCAAATGGTAAGTGATGCACTGCTCAGCTTCCCCCCCTCCTCCCCCCAAGCCCTGCTGTAAACACACACACTGCATTAACACACACACACACACACACACACACACACACACACACCGATGCACCAGCTCTGTAAACACTGGCCAAGGCTGTAATTAATGTTGTCACCGGCAGTCGTCTTCAGCATGGACGTGCGCACGCAAGAAAAGGCCAGCCACCCCGAGGCCTCCATTAACATGCGTCATATTAAATCACTGACCTGCCTTCACCAGGTTCCGTCGCCATCATCACCACCATCATCATCATCATCATCATCATCATCACCATCACCATCATCATCACTGCCAGCTTCCCTCTATTAGCAAAGGGTGCTGGTGGCAAATGTTGCCGTGTGTGGATGATGGTGGAAGACAAGGCTGGGGGGAAAAAAACCCAAAAAAAACAAAACAATATATGCTTGTGTGGATCTGGTAGAGCTTTTAACCAAATGCCCTCCTTCCCCTCCTTCCCCTCCTTCCCCTCCTCCTCCTCCTCCTCCTCCCCGCCCTCCTTCTCCCCTCACAGTTGGGTTTGATTTTAACGGACTCCACAGAGGTACTGACGCTCACACCACCGCTTCTGAAGCTCCCAAACAAGTATGTGGCACAATGGCTAATCACTGGGCTCCCCCATATGGCTTCTGCATGTCTCTACTCTTTATTCGTACTGCTTCGCCTCCGCATGTGCGTGTCTGTGTCAGTCTTGCTCATCTCTTTTTTTTTTTATACAATTTCATGTGTAACAGTCACATGTGGCACTGTCTGCACCTGACATTAACACCTGGCATTCTCACAGCTGAAATGTTCTTCTTTCTTTTTTTTGTTGCTGGATCACACCTGAAATCCTCAGCCTGTGTATCCAGTGCACATATTACAGGTGTCTTTGAGAGGGTTAGGGTCTGCTTTCATGTTTTGTTTACACTAGGATAATTCAGTTTTTTTTATATATATATATATAATTGAGAAGCAGCACCGTGACACTAAAAATAAGGTGTCAAACCTTTTTGGGTAAAGTCTGAAGCTGTGAGATTTGTCTCTGACTAGTTTTAGTTTTAGTTTATTTACTTCAAACATAAAGAGCAAAAACTCAGACGTACAAATCAAATTGTTTTTACATTTCTTCTTATGTATGAAAAGGAGTGAGAAGAAGTTTAAACCTTCTCCTTGAAATTAATTAAGGAATCAATCGACAACATTTCATCACTTAATGTGTAGTGTATATATGTACACACCTATGCCAACAGCCATAGATGCGCAATAGACAATATAATTATGACACACAGTAGTCTTTGTCTGCAGTTAAACTACTTTAAATTCATACAAAATTAACAATGTCTAGTTTAATTTAGGGACATTTTGGATGCATTTAACCATTTTTAACCATATTTGCTTTTCCAAATTAAAGATATGGAATAACAGATGATTTATTCTACAAAAGCAGTTAAACATAGAGTAGGCAGGCGTTTTTGGTGTTTTTATCAAAAATAATTATCTTTAAAGGTGCATTATGTAATAAATCTAAAGCAACTGGCCATAAAATCCTCCTAATATGTCACAGAGACTCAGGAATAATGTTCATATAACAAACTGAACTCACCAACAACAACAGTACAGACAAAATATTTGCATTAAAAAAAATATTTTGCAGACTGAAAATCATGTTTATGTTTTGAAATCATGTTTTGGCATGTGGCGCCACCTACCGCCGTCTACCAATCATTGCAGTCAGTAGAGTCTCAGCTGCCGAGCAACCACGGGTTGCCAGTTACGTCATAAAACTAAACCTAAAAGACCTCGGTATTTTGAATTTGAATGTAGTAACCGTTTTTGGCCACATTCTTACATATGGCACGATCTGCTCTAAGATTGGATACTTTGACCAATCACAGGGCAGTTCAGGGAAAGAGGGTGTCAGATAAAACTATGCTATGTACAGTTTCTTTTAGTGGAAAGATCACTACTCCAGCACCGGCAATAACTGCCTATGCTGCAAAGAAACCTTAATGAAAGCCCACAGCTAAGCCGAATTGTAAGTTCAACAATTTGTGGCTCCAATTTTCCGTCATGTCTTTTGCACTTTTTTTTGCCAGTATGGATTTGAAATGGGTCTTAAATTGTATTTATTATGGTCTTAAAAAAGTCTTAAAAAGTCTTAAATTTGACTTATTGAAACCTGCACAGACCCTGGTGTGCACCCAGCACTAGCTTTAGATTGTTAATCTAGTTCACTCAATGGCAATAATCTATAACAAAGCTAAAGCTGAGAATTCTGTGTATATGAGACTGGAAAAAAAGTATAATTTTTAATCAAACGACGACGTCCAGCGTCAGTGATGGAGACAAGTTTGAAGGCAGAGCAAACAGAGGCGTAAATCTCTTCTGATTTGACATTCGCAGAGACCTGGGTTCTACACGCTGCACCTCCGTCTTAATTAATCACACACACACACACCCCACACGGACTCCGATTTACCACACACTATGAATGATGGGAGCAGGCGCGGCGGAGGGTTCCAATTAGATGTAGTGTTGACGCTGCTTTACGGTGACGATAACCTTTAGTATAATGTAGTGCAGCGGTCCTGTCAGCGATGTTTCCTCGCAGGATGGTGTCACGGAGGTTCTCGCTTTCCTCTCACGTCTCACCCTCGCTCATCTTTCCAGCTGTTTCTCTGTTTTGTGTGTGTGTGTTTTTTCTTTTCTCCCCCTCTTCCTTTTGATTTTTGTGTGATTAATTATATCTTTTTTTTTTTTTTTTTCGTTTTTATCTCTCTCTTCCCGCACCTCCCCTCGTTTCCTTTCGCTCTGTTGTGTTACTGATGATGTATGATAACAGCTATATTTCCCTGTTTCTTCTTTAGGGAGAGGGGTGCGGGGAAGAGGTGGAGGGGGACTCATTTGTTCTCCTGCTTTGATATTCCTCCATTTATCAAAATGATAATTAGGTGCAATTAAATGGCAATCTCATTTGTTTTGTTCAGGTGCTTGTTGCTTACTTTATTATTATTTTTTTTTTTTTTTTTGCCGAGGTGTGTGTGCCATTGTAGGTCAGTCTAATTAGAAAAGAGAGTGCCGTGTGTGTGTGTGTGTGGTGGTGGTGGTGGTGGGGGGGGGGTCACTTGGCTTGGATGATTGAGAGAAATGCACGGAAAGGAAAAGTAGGACTGTTCAGACAGTGGAAGTGTGGCACTTCTCTCCAGATGGCAGGAAACAGAAAGGGAGAGTTAGTCCATCTGGGTCAGCGCAGAGAGGCTGAGTTCACTTTTATCGTGTAATTAGGTGTAAAGAATGGGATGTGATTGCTGTTCTTGACCTGCATAATGTCCCCCCCCCCCCACTTCTCGCTGAATGCCACCATGTGTCTGTGGTATTTGTTTGTCTGTATTCGTGTCGATTCCTCTGCGGCGAGTTTCGCTCTATTGTTCGTGTCGTTTTAACTTGGCTCACTAAAATGTCCCGTTGTTAAATGTTACCTGTGTCCTCTTCCTGAAACATTAACTCTATGTGTGTGTGTGTGTGTGTGTGTTCCTCAGGGGAGAGGCCATTCTGCTGCCAGCTCTGCCCATACCGAGCCTCTCAGAAAGGGAACCTAAAGACGCACGTCCAGAGCGTCCACCATATGCCTTTTGACAACAGCCAGTACCCAGACACACGGAGCTTACTACTGAGCCAGGAGGAGCCAGGAGCGATGGCTGCCAAACATCCACCGACGCCACAATAAAAAAAAACCACAAACTCTCCGGTGGACTCTGATCTAGACTCGGGGTGCGAGGGGGGCACAAGACAACGCGGTTGCCATTCCTAAGAAATCAGAGAACTGCAAGTAGGACCCAACACACGGGATTTACTTGTTGAGCCTCTCCACCAATCACTCTCCAATGATCCTAGAAGAATCAGCGAAGGTTCTTGTGTTGTTGTTGTTGTTTTTTTGTTGTTATGTTTAAGAAGCTATAATAAAAAAAAAAAATAGCTGTGTTAGGCAATTGTAAAATCACAAAAAATAGGGCCACAGAAGATACGCTGAGTGAAATTCTAATATTCAATTGTCAGTGGACAGTGGAGATATAATTGTTTTAGTCTTTTTTTTTTTTTTTTTGAAGTGTAATAATAAGGACCCTGTGCGTAGTTGACGTCATGGTAAAGTTTTTTCTGAATATAAAGGGTCCTCAGATATGATCATGATGATCATTTTTGGGACATCCCAGCAAGTACAGTTGCTCAGTGCTGGGGGTGTTGAATCAAGGATAATGTGGTAATGCGTGGTTGCTGCAGCCGCCTCTTTATCCCGTTGTTTTCGAGCTTTATTGTCGACGTTTGTTCGTCTCTCAGGACACCAGTAGTCTCGCGGTGGTGGTGGTGGTGACATGAGAGAGGAGAGAGAAGATGCTCCGCACATCGACAACAGTCCACTGACAAACTGCTAGCTCCTCTCCTCAGCGCTCCAAGACGTGGAGATGAGACTTGCTTCTCTGTGTGTTTGTGTGTGTGTTTGTGCACAAGCGTGTTAAACTCACTTCCCTCCACTCCAAATTGCAGTGACTACTCTGAGGCTGTACAGTTGATGAGCGAGACTGTGTTGGAGAGAGGAAGGATTACAGAGAGGGAGAGAGAACGCTAATGGGGGTGTCTGCTTTAGTGCTCATTAAAAAGAGTGTGCGTTTTTTAATAGCCAATATAAATGAGCATACCACTTTTATGGTCATTCAATTATTGTCCATTTAAGAGGAACAGACTTGAGTGGAGACAGTTTTTCCCCCCCTCCGCAACTCCATCATATTATGGACTATCCCCCCCCCCCTCCGCGCTGACACTTCTGACTTTGACTTTGACAGACAACCAAAACAGTGGGAGTGACAAGATTAATTGCACAGATTAATCTCCAGTGCATGTCCTGTATGTGCATACGAGGATACGGTACTAAAAACCCACTGCAACTTTATGGCCTTGTGATCCTTTGAAAAAAACATACATTATGCGATGAAATCGACACGCGGCAACTGAACACAGCGCTCTTTAACCTGAGAAGATGGGACAGTTTAAATAAGGGTATATGAGAAAACACATACTACTTTATAAAGAAAAAAAAAAAGTCTGTTTTCCTAGTATATTATCCAGATTATTCAAATCACGCAGTTTGTGTGGGGGGAAAAAAATTTGAGCTTCTTCCTGCAAAACAATTTATAATACTTAAGTATGCATGTTCCCAACTTGTCAAACTAGTGCTTTCAAAACTGAAAAGCTGTCTTGATAAACTGACACCCGAGTATCAATCAACACGTGCTCTGCATATTAGGGCGCAGAACTGTATGTGATGGAATAAACAGGAGTTTGTTTTCTAGAAGGAAGGAAGAAAGAGATCAGACAGAGAGAGAGAAAGAGCAGCCAGAGGTAAAGAGGTCAAGCTTCCAGAGACATCCAGGGTAAATACAAACTTCTGAGGCCTACTACACACCGTAGATCTGTCACAGCCTTAGCGCGAGTGTGTGTGAGAGAGTGTGTACTGATGCATGTGTACGTGCATCCTCCTCAAACCTCTCCATAGTGTAGAAGACTAGCTACTATACTGTGTACTCCAGCCTCCCTCTAGACGCTTTGTGTACGAGCCTACCTCCTCTGCAATGAAAGCGTGTTTTAAGTTTGTCGCTTGGGTTTAAAGGTGCACTCTTAGAAATAAAAGTGCTAAGTAGAACCATATGAGGTTCTTCGGCTTGTCCTCATAGGAGAACCCTTTTTGGAGGGTTCCACCAAGAACCCCTTTAAAACCCTTCATTCAGGAAAGTGGTTTTAAAGGGTTCTCTGGATCAAAATGGTTCTTACTGGAACCATTAGTGTTACCAAGAACCTTTTCTTAGGGAAAGGTTTTTTTCAGAAGCAAATGGTTCCCACGTAGAACCTCAGCCCTTTTGGAACCCTTATTTCTAAGAGTGTAGAACGGCTCTTTACCGGAATGAAATGTGCTTTTCTTCAGGGTCCTGTGCTTAGTTTTCTACCCCCTCAGCCGTCGCCGAGATTGAATAAGCCATGCTTTGACACGCTGGGAAAAAGAAAAGAAAGAAAAAAAAAACGAGCGAGAGAAAAGCTGTCGATCCTTGCTTTTATTTGTGCACATAAAATCAAAATTCACACCAGTGGAAGATTACGGAGCAGACGGCGAGTACTGTAACTCCCCGTCTATTTTGAAACCTCAGACGTTTTTAACACAATGATGAAATGGTTGCTGTACCAGAGGGTCGTTTAGATATGCATACAAATAATACTGTGTGCTTGAATATGCCTAATAATACACAATAATGTGTATGTATTTAAGGTGTGGGTAGTGAAAATACTTGAAATGGATACTCTAACCTTTGTGGTAGTGTACTACTAATACCAATGTACAGAATTCCCTTTAAGATGAACTCCTCAGTTATGAATTTGTACTCCGAAGTGTGACTTAGAAAAAAAAAAAAACTATGAAGCGGGGAGTTGAGTGTATGTTATATAAACTCTATATCTGTAATCCAGTTTTACCAAACCCTTTATATACAGCAGTAGAAACCAAATGGCATTACTAGTGCACTTAGACTAGGTTACTGCTTTAACCGTTCTCATTTTGTCCAGCTCTAGCTAAGGTTTCTTTAAGACTGTCTTTCTTGGTGCCGGCTAACACACTTTCTATGTCATTTCTGCTTTAGAGGCTTTAGGGTGATCCCATAGAATTTATTGACAAATGATTTGTCCTGTGACGGCCGTGTGGCACTTAGCTTTTTAGCTTTGTTTTCCTTGTGGGAGGTTTGATGATGCTAGGTTGCAGCAGTGCTTATTTGTTTTCATGAAGATGTAAGAGTGTGTTTTTAGTCTTTATCTTTGCTAAACTGTAGGATTTGTTCAGTAGCTAGTCATGGCTGCCCTCCCAGGTGCTGGCAGGTTTTCTTTTCTTTTTTTTGGTTGGGTTTTTAAACATGCCTCTTAAATTGTATTATTTGTGTCTGTATTGCTTTTTTTATTATTATTATTATTATTTTGATTTGTAATGAAATTCATGATTAATTTACCCTAGAAAACATTATTATTCCAAATGTACTTGGTTGATATCTGTATTTATTATCACTTTGGAGAGGATTAGAGGAGAGAGGCAGACGGGAGCATTTGATTTGATTTGATTTTGTTTGTTTTTCTGTTTTGTTACGTGTTGTTTTCAAGCCAGCAAGCCCATGTGAAAGCTCTACCTCGTCTGAGCCATTCTCAGTTCTGTTACACTTTTGTACATCATTTCAAAAAGATGTAATGTCATGTCCACAATAAAGACACACAAAAATGGCACCTGTTGTTGCAATGTTTCATGTATTTTTCCCTCCCTTGTTTAGTCGCTGTGACTGAACACATCTATGCGAAATCTCAGGATAATGGCAGGTTTAGAAACTGACAAAAGCGTGATTTAGGGCCAATTCCAATTCCTATCTTAACCCTCAATCTCAACAATGCGCGCTCCCTCTAGTGCAAGTGCTGTCCCGATTCTCAGAAAAATTAAGTCGAGGGGCAAGTTTAAGGGCTGTATCGCCCTCAATATTGAGATTTTCTGAGACCACCCTTGGGAGCAAGGGCTACCCAGAATGCATTGTGTGTTTTGACAGAACAAAGATGGCGCCCAAAAGCAGCGAAACGAGTATGCAGCAAATTAAGTATTTTCTTTGTTAATAGAGATATAAAAATTATGAAAACCATTGTATTATCTTAGTTTAGGCCCATTTTATGGATTACTGACATCATTGTTTTGCGTAACATTTATTTTTATTTTACGATCTTTTGTCAATAGCCGGCAGGTGCGGACAAGCGATCGTTTGCTATCGTTTACTTTTCAATAAGTCGTGGTGTGTGGTAACTGTCAGCTGAATATGTCCGTGGTTGTGTTATTTGTATGAGTATCGTCTTATAACTAACTGACAACCTAATAACTTGACTGACAAACGGATCAATGATAAATAATTGTGACGTAAATGCGTTCTTCTTCGTTGACAGACTGGACGCAGCTTTCGTGTTATTCTGCCCCCCACAGTCTGAAGACGTATCTGGATTTAAGGGGTGTCCCAAGTGACAAAACAACCCTCAACACTTGGTTTTGAGGGCCAGTTAAGATTAAGGGTTGAGCGTGAGGGTTAACATAGGAATTGGAATTGACCCTTAGTGTCTCGCACGCACCTTATTCTTGCTTTCAACCTTGCGGTCATCAGATGTTCAGCTGTGCTGTAGCCTACATTCCTTCACCACAGGACTTTCAAAAAAAACCTGTGAATCATAGGAAGAACATTGTATTATAACGTAAACTCAGCGATGGAGTCAATTTGCTGCCCAGTGTTTGTCTTGGTTTCCTTACTCAGTCCAAACAAATGCAGATCGGCCCAAGACTGAACTAAATATACAATACACTCATGACAAATCTTTGTCTTCCAGTTTTTATTTTTCAAAGACAAATACAGCCTGCTGCCACCTGCTAATAAGGAAGACACTTTTTTCTCAGAACGTATGCGTTAGGTACTTGTCAGCTATAGTTGATGGGATACTGTATGTGCGAGTGTAGCTTTTCCCCCCCTGACAAATGCCAACTCAGGCAGCATCTCAGTTGGTCATCATTAGTTGCAGTCACTTGACTGTCGGGGGTGATGTGTCCCAAGCTATAAACATACCACACGAACATACAGTGGAACAAACTGAATTTACATATTGCACTGCATAGCTTTTGGCCGATCCAACTGGGATATCAAAATAGATTCATGTCCTAAACCACTGTCACTGCAAAGGTTGTTGATCCATATATGTGTACGTAACTGTGTATAGGGAGTCTGGTGTTGTTTTACCTTGAAGTGACATAATTCCTGTCTGCAATTTTGGTTTTCAACAAAAGGAACCTTTCCAGGCGGGTCATCTACTGCCTCAACGCCCAAATAACAGGCCTCC
Organism: Microchirus variegatus; assembly: GCF_963457635.1. Classification (NCBI taxonomy): domain Eukaryota; kingdom Metazoa; phylum Chordata; class Actinopteri; order Pleuronectiformes; family Soleidae; genus Microchirus; species Microchirus variegatus. Next base: position 9,846,399 of record NC_139802.1, read on the forward strand.
CAAACCTGTTCTGTGAAACCACCGCAGATGGTCCAGAACAGTGTGTCTGGTCTACAATGTCACTCCTCTGTTCATTGAGCTCCACTCACTGATGCTAGCCCACAAAGTGCTCCATGGGTCTGCTCCCACCCACTTACAGTACATGCTCTCGTAAAGGCTTAAGTTATTCCTCGACTACTCCATTCATCAAAGGATTGCGGTGCCCGCACCCCGCACAAGACAATCCAGACTCTTTTTGTGTGTCCTACAGAGTGTTGCTGTCTATCTTCAAGAATCTCTTGAAGATCCAGCTCTTGCGAGAGCATCTTCTGTCCTATAGCACTGTGTCCTGCACTTGGATTCACTTCTGCACTCTCACCCTCTATCAGTCCACTGTTCCTATTGAGTGGAGTTCTTTCCAAGACTACTTCTACACTCAACAAAAATATAAACGCACAAAGAAAAACTTAGTAGTTATTGTTATGTGACAAAACAGAGTAACTATCCAAAAATAACAGTTCAACTTTATCAATAAAGTGGCTTTAATTTGCGAGCATTAGGATCAATTTCAAAACAAAAGTGAGTAATGGCAGGAAGAACACAATGGGGGTCAATGATCCAAGTTCACAAACTTCAATAACGTGTGTGTCCACCATTAGCCTCACACAGAGCGGTACACCGGCGACGCATGGACATCACCAGGTTGTCCATCGTGGCCTGGAATGATCGTGGAATGATGCACGTTCACTTATGTTGCCACAGCTGTAACGATCAACCCAGCACTCAGCATGCAAATACTGCGCTCTCACATGATTTGTGACATCTGTGGCATATTGACAAGTGACAAAAGTCCACATTTTGGTGTGTCCTTTTATTGACCAGACCATAAGGAGTGTCTGTGTACTGGTCACACATATTTACCACCACTCTGCCATGCTCCATGACTCTCGTGGGTTGAAATACTTAATCTGAGATTATAGTCAGTAGGAGTGGCCAAGTGACCATTCCATAAACAAATGCATCAAGAATCTGAGCAAAATGTCATGACATTCTAGTTTTGTTCACCATTTCAAGTTTGTGCGTTTATATTTTTGTTGAGTATATTTAGCTCATTCCTCTTTTGTCGCTTTGGATAAAAGCATCTGCTAAATGCTTAAATGTAAATGTAATACATTTCTATTGAAACCATTAAGGGGTATGATGCTCAAACTATCACCTTGTAGAACCAAATCTGAACCAACTTGAACCAGTCCCACATAGGCATGATACGTTGCATTGAATCCTCACCCTGTGTGGTGTTTAGCAGTAACTCAAGTAGCCAGACAAAGAGTAAATAACCAACCTGCAAACCAACTAACCAAATGTGTGCCAACCCTCTCGTATATAAACTGATTCCGGGGACAAAAACCCGCATTTACTTGAGTAAAACTCAATAACATTGACCTGCTTCTTCAATATAGTCTGGTGTCTCTAATTGTGCCCCGTGGCTCTGACTGAGCCCCACACATAATTCCATAAGAAAGTGAAAATGGTCATGATTCAGGAACACGAGTTGGAAACAGATCAGACCTCAGCCACACTGCAAGCTGTTCGCTTTCACAGAATGTGACACATTTGATGGATAGTGACTTTGATGTTTTGTCCGGGGCCCGTTGGCACCTTGATGTCCATGTGTGGCCGTGCAGTTGAAGTCGAGTGATGAGAAAACCCTCACCCTTCAACTATGGGGAGACCACCTAGGGATTCGTTGCTACTTTGCCAGTCTCTTTCATGTTCGGTGTCTATGTGCGCCATCTGTCTGTCGGTGTTGAGTGACGGCTGAATGACGGGTTCCCTCTGAGAACATGGCACATGACGTTAATGCCAGGCAGGCCTGCAGGCTGAGAAAACACTGCAGCTGCCTGTCACTCTTCGCAACCTCATCAGTCACTGCAAAGACAGATGTGACGGCCCTGAGCTCCCAGGAAAACCTGTTCGCTGACATCTTTTCTTTCTGTCACACTGCGAAGAGAAGCTGACTGACTGACTGACTGACTGACTGAGGTGGAAAATTTGCTGAACGTCAGACTGACTCGGATTTGATGGATAGGTGTGTTGGAAAACAGAGTTTGTGATTTTTCCGTTTTTTTTTTCCCCAGCCCATCTCTATACGTTGTACGGGAAAGGTGCTCTTCTCTTTAGAAGCTTTAACACAGATGTCACCGTATAGGTGTCAACAGATTACTTTTGCCACTGCACACGAGGTCTTTGTATCTTCATATGCCTGCCTGTAACTGACGTTCCGTGTTGACACATTCAGATTGGGATGGTATTTTTTGACGACTGACACATTCTTTCTGATATTACATGACCATAACATGTTTTTCAGTCCGAGTTCTATTCCGACCAAGTGGAAAAGGTTAATACAATACATAGACCTGAATAAAATGCTGAAGATTGCAGCGATCGTTGTGTCGTGGACTTCTCTACGGTAAGAAAAGGTAATCTAACTTTAGACATGATTGGACAGCATTTAAATCTTAATTCAGTATACTATGAAGTTGTTTACTTTTAGGAAATACTATTACTAGCTGACTATTGCAGTAAGTTTAAGTACATTTTGTACAGTTTGATTAGTGCAAAAACTGGAAACTGAAATCTATTAAAGTCAAACTAAGGTTGCAGATGTACATGTGACTTTAAAAAAAAAAAAAAAACTTATTGTTTCTGAAGTTTTGTTCTCAGTATGAGGCTAAACTAAAACATCATTGTACATGTGAGCAGAAAAGCAATGCACAGTTTAAAGTGTGTTTAAAGTACTCGGTCCTTCACCATGATTTACTGTATACAAATCATTTCAAAGGCATATTACGGTAAAATTATCAGTCTACATAAAATGGATACTTAAGTAAAAGTACCAGAAAATTACTTTGGTAGAAGTTGAAGTCACTTAATAATATTAATATTAATATACTACTACAGAAGTAAAAGTCTTAAAGTATATGACATTTAGGCTTGAGCCATGGTGGTAGCTCAGTGGTAGGGTGAGTTTTCCTGTCTTTCAACTGGAAGGTTGTGGGTTCAATTCTCGGCCCTGCTAGTCCATACTGTGTGTCCATGAGCAAGATATTTAACCCCATGTTCAAGTGTATGAATGGGTGAATGGCAACACTGTAGTGTAAAGCAGCTCATCAAGATTAGAAAATCTCTATATAAAGACAGACCATTACCAACTCTTCTTCTATTGATTTTATTTGGTAGTAACAAGTAACAAAGATAGTTAGAGGAAATTTAGCGGAGTAAAAGTACACAATTTATTTAGGAAATGTAGTAAAAGCTGGTAGAAATATATATCACAAAGTAAAGTACAGATATGTGGATTTTGTATTTGTACATTGCAACACTGAAAATTATTTATTTGATTTGATTTATTTCATCTGATTATTGTATCCTCTCTTCATCGCCACAGCTACACCAAAAGAACCCGTGCATGCATATCAAATCAGCAGGATACTTAAATTATTTACCAACAAACTCATGTAGCCACGTAATGCTCCACAAGGCGACTTTCATCCGTGTCTCTCCCCAGGATCCCTCGTATTACTGCTGCATCTAAGAATGAACTGCGGTCATTCCTTTGGAGTAGGCTCCTCTCTTCACTTTCACATAACCCTTTGAAAACCCTGCTGTGTGGAGTGTAAGTCAGAGGGCATGATCTATATCTGCCACCAGGGAGCACTATCCCTCTCTAATGGCTGCTAAACGGCCTTCCGCAGGAAAACGAGGGCCACATCACAGACCGACTGGCACTTACACGCACAGTAGCTGCTGCAGTGCGGGCAACGGAGGGGTAAACAGACTTAAAAACATACTACAGAGTAAATCAGCGCGCAGGCTTGACTACAGTTACCACCAGAGAGTCCGACTCCTCCGCATTTTCCTCGGCAAAAGGCCAAATGCATTTACAACACTTCAAGTGTCTGCGACACAAGAACGCCCTCTCCACTGTGAAATATGTAAATATTGCACTAATCAAAGGGTGGTGGATTCGCAAAATGCCACGGAAAGGTTATGACCTGGAGCCTGTGCTAATAGGGGAGTGAGGGAGGGGGGGGGGTGAGGAAGAGGAGGATGGAGGGGGTTCGGTTGTGTTGGTGGAGTGGTGGAGTGGGGGGGGGGGCACAGGAGTGACAGCTACCACAGGCGTTTCTCCTGCCTGAGGAGGACCTTCACATGCTGACCTCCGCCTCCTGCACTCCGATGCTCTGACAGTAATGAATAGGAAGGGGCTGTTTATGCATATCAAATGTTATTTACTCTCCCACAGTCAACTGTAGCCAGAGAGGATAGAAAGAGAGTGGAGCAACACAAAAAATAAAAAAGAAAGGGGAAAAAACAAAACAGGATATTCCCAAAGACCGTGGGCTGCCATTAGAATAGCGTGGACAAGAATGCAGAGGCCTCTGTGGTGCACTGAGGTTAATCTATCCATCGCAGTGAATTATATGACACGGACTTAGCGGCGGCTTGAGCTCAACTTGCTTTTAAAACGCGGCACTGCTCACTTGCCTTGATTTTCTTCCGAGATCCGAGTGCTTGACAGATACAGAGCACCTACATGAAAACAAGCCTTTGTAAGCACGTAAGTGAACCTGACAATGAACTCCTCTTGATATCAGGCCCGCGCGATTATTTACTCCAACTATCTCCCGCTGCACCAAACTAAAGTCTATATCCAGAGACAGAATCGGGGGGGGGGGGGGGATGTTAACATACATTCCAGTCATGTAGTATATTTTTAAGCAGGATTAATTCTTTTCCACATTGACATGATTGGTCTTAAATAGTGCAAACTATAAAGCCAGAGGGAGGAAAAAGCCGAAGCGGAATTATTCAAGGGAATGACGTTCGACGTCAAGCTCGGGAAAATGACCTTGAGCGCGAACAATGAAGAATCAGCCGCAAGAAAACGTTTGTGTTTTTTTTTTCTTTTTTCGCCGAGCCTGCGTGTCATCATCATTGGTTTAAGGCTCAGCTTCATTTTCCATCACCCCTTGTGAGAATTAAGTTGGATCTTAAGTATGTAAATGAGAACCTATTCTGTGCTCCCCACCCCTCTCTTACACCAATCCCAGGACAGACCATGACATTTAACATCGCCTTCACTAATTTGTGCTTAATAGCCAAAAAGTGATTAGAATTAACATTAATGACATTTCATATGTCTCCCCTTCCACATTCATTACCCCCTTCTCTGCCGCTGATACTAAACCAGCTAATGCTGGTGGCAGATTGTTGCAGCTTAAATTTCACGTTACATTTATGGCAGGAATCTTTCAGTTACCCCCTTTTTTTTCACTTTTCACTGCTCCTTTGAAAGAAAACAACAAGAAGGGAGAAGTGGGGGTGGGTGGGCGTTATGACGCCTTTAAGTTGGGAATCTATTGTATCGGTCACACCCTCTTTAACAATTGACATGAGCATCTCCGCAGATTAAGAGGGGAAAAAAGGAGAGGGTCATCTCTTTTCTGGCTCAGTGCCTGTTCTGTCACCCTCAGCCCTTCTTTGTGAAACAAATGCTGTCCGATACCCTTCATCTCTCCTTCTTTAGCTTCTCTAACCTCACTCTGCTACAGTTATCCGCATCAAGTGTAATCCTGTTGTTATATTAGCCTATACTTTTTTTTTGCTTGAATCTGTGCTTGGACTTGATTATCAGCTTCTTACCATGACCTTAGAAAACTACTATGACCCAGAGGTGGAAAGTAATGAATTACATTTAGTGTAATTGAGTAGGTTTTTTTTATGTACTTTTACTTTTTTAGTCATTTTTAAAATGTGGACTTTTACTTCTACTAAAGTATGTTTGGAAGTAATATTTGGAAGTACTGTACTTCAATAGATTTTAAATCACAGCCATTACTGAGTAAAAAAAATAGGTGAACGATGAGGACAGGTGAATGTTGAGGACAGGCGAACGATGAGAACCGGTGAACGATGAGGACAAGTGAATGTTGAGGACAGGTGAACGATGAGGACAAGTGAACGATAAGGACAAGTGAACGATGAGGACCGGTGAACGATGGGGGCAAGTGAATGTTGAGGACAGGTGAACAATGAGGACAGGTGAATAATGAGGTCAAGTGAATGATGATGAGGACAGGTGAACGATGAGGACAGGTGAATGTTGAGGACAGGTGAATGTTGAGGACCGGTGAATGATGATGAGGACAGGTGAATGATGATGAGGAGAGGTGAATGATGATGAGGAGAGGTGAATGATGATGAGGACAGGTGAACGATGAGGACAGGTGAATGTTGAGGACAGGTGAATGTTGAGGACCGGTGAATGATGATGAGGACAGGTGAATGATGATGAGGAGAGGTGAATGATGATGAGGAGAGGTGAATGATGATGAGGACAGGTGAACGATGAGGACAGGTTAATGATGATGAGGACAGGTGAATGATGATGAGGAGAGGTGAATGATGATGAGGACAGGTGAACGATGAGGACAGGTGAATGTTGAGGACAGGTTAATGATGATGAGGACAGGTGAATGATGATGAGGACAGGTGAATGATGAGGACAGGTTAATGATGACGAGGACAGGTGAATGATGAGGACAGGTTAATGATGAGGACAGGTTAATGATGACGAGGACAGGTGAATGATGATGAGGACAGGTGAATGATGAGGACAGGTTAATGATGACGAGGACAGGTGAATGATGAGGACAGGTTAATGATGAGGACAGGTGAATGATGATGAGGACAGGTGAATGATGATGAGGACAGCCGAACGATGAGGACAGGTGAATGTTGAGGACAGGTGAATGATGATGAGGACAGGTGAATGATGATGAGGACAGGTGAATGTTGAGGACAGGTGAATGATGATGAGGACAGGTGAATGATGATGAGGACAGGTGAATGTTGAGGACAGGTGAACGATGATTATGCGTTTACATATTTTATTTTGCCAGCACTTTAATTTGTAAAGGTTTGCCTTTAATTAAGAACAATTAAGGTGAGGTTTGTGTCCCCTTGTTCTTTTTTGCAAGACACATTAAAGAACCCCAACCTTGTTAAAAAAAAAGTAACTAAGTAACTTTAAGTTTTTAGGCCAGTAATTTTACTTTTACTTTAGTAAAATTGTATCAAAATAGTGGTAGTTTTACTTGAGTAGAATATTTCAGTACTCTTTCCACCTCTGCTATTACCCTACCTCATATCACAGTGTTTGTTCATCTGAAATAGTTCTAAATCAAATTCCTCAAAGTCGATTCAAACTGCTCTGCACATGCCACACTTCTCGTCCCAGGTAATACCTCGAAATAATAGAAGAAGTAGGTATACAGACTGACAAATAGACAGATTTTAAGCTCCATCTAATCCTAACCCTAACCCCTAATACTAACAAGCTGGAAGGAGGTGTTTTGCCCCCTAGTGGAGTGGAGGCAGACACACTTTATTCAATAAATTGATTCCCCACTAGTGCTTGTTTACTATAGGATAAAGGCCAGTCGTCCAAATGAAAGGTGTAGTCTAGCTACAACTCAGCTTGCCTGTCTGTGCATGGAAATGTATGGCGTGTCTACCAGCGCTCTGTCCTCCTGTCTGGTAATTAGAGGTGGTCTCCAACCTTGTTCAAGGGCAGTGAGCTTTTCCCATGTGTTTCTACACTGAGGTCACCCAGTCCTGCAGCAAACATGTGACAAAGGTGATTCGACATCAGCCTCGCCAGTTACACATTTCCCCCCATGACAGGATAGTAATTTAACCGTGATGCTGTTAAGAGGGAAACAGAAGAAAGACTTTTAACCCCTCGTTAACCACAGTAAGATCATGTTTTTTTTTGTTGCTAAAGTAAACTGACAGACAAGATCTTTTATCAGCGCTCTGATATAGAACAAATTTAAGAAATCATTTCAGCAATAGTGTCTCCGGTAGTGAAACATTTTAACACACAATATAAGTGTTACAGTTTAGTCTTGGACAAACCCCCACCACATCAATAAAAGTCCAGTTTACACGGGTCTACACCGCCTCCAGGAAATAACCATTTCTTCACACACTCCCAGAGAAAAAGAAGCTTTCACTTTCCCCCCCCCAACTACTCAGCTTTTATATGTTACCACACTAACTACCGGCCATATACATTCGGTTTTACAGTCTTGAATGGTGTAGCAATCACACTTGAGTAGTGTGTGATAAAGTTTAGCTTTAAGCACTGCAGGTGGTGACCGACTGACACGTTTCCACCCCCCCCCCCCCCCCCGGGGGCTTACTGCCGCTGCGTGTGCTCGCTGCTCAAACTGTTCAGCATTGCAAACACGTTCAGAACCATATGCACAAACCCACCAACACGGCGTCAAATGATATCCAGCTCCTCTCACGCACACGCCTGTTGCCCTGAGCACTTCCTGTACATCTCTAACGTATGCGGAAGCAAAGAGAAGGAGACACAAGAAGCTTGGGAGCTCTTGGGCTCACAAGAATTGTCCACGTGTCAGCATGTGTTCAGTGGAGTCACTGTTAGCCAATAGATATGTCTGCAAGTACATTATCACCCATATTTTATTTACTATTGGGTGCAATATTGTGTTATTTGCAGGTATTCTATGCTATGTCAGTTACTCTCTCTACCTGTAATGACACTGTCCAACCATATCAATATATTATATCTTGTCCTGTCTCTCCCCCCTTTCTGTACCCCACCCCAATTTTTCCTTTCACCACAACTGGCCGAGGCAGATGACCTGACATCTTTGAGTCTGGTTCTGTCAGAGTTTTCTTCCTGTTAAAAGGGAATATTTTCTCCACCGATGCCTATTCATTCTTAGAAATAAAAGTGCTAAGTAAAACCATATAAGGTTCTTCGGCTTGTCCTCATAGGAGAATCCTCTTTGGCTCCTACCTGGAGGGTTCCAACAGCCCTTTTTGTAGGGTTCCACCAAGAATCCTTTTGAAACCCTTTATTCAGGAAAGGGGTTTTAAAAGGTTCTCTGGATCAAAATGGTTGTTACTGCAACAACCATTAGTGTTACAAAGAACCCTTTAAAACCCTTTTCAGAAGCAAACAGTTCCAGGTTGAACCTCAGCCCTTGTAGAAGGACACTTTTGGAACCCTTATTTCGAAGAGTGTAGTGATCGCTCATTGTGCGTATTATTGGGTTTCTCTGCTCTCTATAATGTTGTCTGTGCCTTGAGATAATGCATGTTGGGATTCGGTGCTACTCAAATAAGGTATTGAATATACCACCGCTATTTGTGTGTGCATAAGTGTATAATCTCTTTGTTTAGCTTTTGCAGAGGCTATTGTTTATACATTAGGCAAGGGCCTTGCTTTACAATGGCTGCCATCTTGTTTCTATAGCAGCTTGAATGTGCAAAGCAGCCAAAGTGTTTGTTTAATATTTTGAAGCAGAGGCTTACGACACAAAGAAAACCCACATCCTGTCTGGTACGTCAAGGCCACTGTAGTTCCCTAATGCACTTGGGGAAAGGGAGGGGTGAGCGGAGGAGTCTCTCCCGTTTGTTATTGGGCTGCAGTCTCACTATTATGGCACATTATTCCACGATAGCTCCGGCACGACTCGGCTCAGCTGGACTCTACTAATTTTTTCCTGGTGGTTCCAAGCGAGCTAAGTCGATTCTAAAACGTGACGTCGACAGACTGCCGGCCACTGATTGGTCAGAGAGCGTCATCGCTGGAAGAGTCACGAGCGCCACGTCTGATACAAGAGTCAAACCAAACAATGTCAAACTGTAGATCAGTTAAGAAGACATAAAAAAATACAGAAAACATGCGTTAAGCTCCAACATTTAGCAAGGACATTTCTAAAATGTCAATCTTTAACAGATGAGTCTGGTGTATTTAGCGACAGCAGTGCCGAAAGCTGGCGATCGTGAGCCTGAATTACTGAACTAATGCTTTTTAATTAACCGATTCTGATGTTTCAGTACATGGAAAAGAACTGCTTTGCTCGTCACTGCTCTGTGTGTGTCACGTATAAAACAATGTCACGGCAGTTTCGTGCAGCCGTGCTATGACGACCCGGCCCGCGTTGAGGAGGTGCTATAGTTTAGAAATTAAAGCAACGTGCCCGACACCAAACCGAGGAGTCGAGCCGAGCCGAGGAGTGCTAGAATTATGACGGCACCTACGCTGTTTGTCATCGGCAGCGCGGTTGTAACACACATGTGGAGGATGAAGGTAGTGTTGCAGCAGAAGGAAAAGACAACACAGAGGATTGTTGTGCACAAAGAGAGAAGTGGGGGTATTTCAGAGTAGGACAAGGGGTTTAAATGGGTCAGAAGAGCTGGGGGTGATCATGGGTAATGGCAGGGGCTTTGCTGCTGACAGACAGGCCAATCTCCCGCCTGGACAGACTCAAGAGAGACATGTCAGTCTCTGCCGCCACCCCGGGCCAGCTGCACTACCACACTGCTAAATGTGTATTGGCAAAATGTCGGTGCCAATGCCATTAGCCAGCAGACTTAAATTCCCCCTGTAATTTTCTATGGCGCTCCGCATTATTGGCACCTCTGATGGGGCGAGTATTTGAATCCTGGTTCACTCTTAATGGATGACTGGTGGTGCTGAGCAGCGGGGCCATTTGTTATCACTCTTACAAGACACACACACACACACGGACATGCAGAATAATTGACATCCTTATCCTGGACACTTAAATGTTTACTACTTACTTAACCCTCACCGCTAACCTTATTTTAAACATAACCTCGCGCTTACCTTAAACATGTCCTCACCTAAAATCTCCGCGTTGACGTCTGAGTGACGTACTGCTGTGGCGGAACACACTTTTGATCATGTTCTAAATCTCCCAGTAGGCGAAGCACATTTTTAAATATTAAAGCAGTGGTTCCCAACTTTTTTTTTTTTTTCTTTTTGGCTTGTGACCCTTTGTCCCATTTCGGATGTTTATGAGCTGTTAACTGTTCCAGGAAAGAGATATTTCCCCTCTAAACGTCTCAGATGGTTTCATTTATCTGAGACAGGGCTGTTTGAGGCCTCCACCACATGCAACAGTAAAATGTACTGACGTATCAATGTTAACAATCCAATATAGGAATCACTCGCAGGAGACTTTTTTTTATTTATTTTTTTTTTAAATCCAGACTTCCAAGTTTTAGTTTAGATACTACATCTACTTACACTGACACTTAATAACACCACTAGTTTTATTTTTTTTGCCAAGTTAAGGATTCCAGGACTTCTATCCACACATTAAAATCTCTTAATCTCTACACCTCAGAAACTCACAGATAGAGGCAAAAAAAACAACGTCACACATACATTACCATCCCATAAGGACACAAAGACAAGAGACATTTACATTTACTAGCGTTGATCTGATATACAGCGTTTGCCAATCAGACCTTACCCATTAGCCGTACAGAGCAACAAGGACAAACTTGCATGTGGTGTAATTGTGATTAGCATTTAATTTAACTTTTAATATTTCAGCTTAATTCTCCCCGGATCATTATACAATGAGAGTGTGGGGGGGGGGGGGGGGGGGCATTTTTACTTTCTCTTACCATCTGTGACCTAAAAACACATTATAACTGCTAGAATTTTCATGAGCTAACGATTGTGAAGTTGTTTTGGACCCTTGTGGGATTTGTAGCTTTGAACGTCTCTTTCACAATTTTTTTTTTTTTTTTTTTGCAAATCTTCCTCTCTCACTCCGCTTTCTCTTCTCCACAGACGTTGTTGGCCCCGTGTGTACCGAGGGAATACAGCCTTCATCAGGCCAAGACAAACACCCTCAGAAACACACACAAAAGTTAAATAACTATATACAGGAGCAATTTAGTGCCGCCGTAATTTGTATACAGTGTTTGACAACCTTGCTGGCGAAGTTTTCACCCCAGAAATGCTAAGTAGTCCCAGCAGGAGTCAGTCAGGAAGAGGAAAGGAGCTCTTTGCTGTTTAATGTATTCTTCAGGAGCCCAAAGGCCTCAAAACACTGCATGTCTGTATCATCCACAGTACACACACACACACAGAGACACATGTACACACACTCATATCTGTCGGCAGTCAGGCTCTGAAGGAACACTGCTAATGGGGCTGTTTTTAATGAGCCAGGAAGAGGAGAATGACCCTACGAAGGTGAATATCTCTATCTCTCTTGGTATTTTGCTGCGTTGGAATGCCATTCACACACACACACACACACACACACACACACACACGCATATACAGGCGTAAAGCGGTGCTCACAAGTCCCCATAAATTTATACAAAGTTACACGATATGTGTCTAATTGTTTTTAACTGCCATAATTACTTTCCGCGCTCACCTCCTTCGTTCACCCAATCCTCCCATCAGGGGCGAACATGTGTGAGATATCAGCAGGCAGAAATGTGTGTTTTTACGGCTGGAGAGTCTGCATAAATTGTAAGGGTTTTTCAGGAAAAAAAAAAAAAAGGAGCCCTGCAGCAAAAAAAAAAAAAAAAAAAAATCCTCTGCAAAGCTGCAGGAGATCCGTCGATTTCCTCAAGTTCCACTTCACGTTGCACGAGACGTATCCATCCCTAGACAACCATTTCACTTTATTTCACTGATTTTATGATCTTTGCCAGCAAAGGGTGTTAAAAAAAAAAAAAAAAATTAAAGAGGGTGAAGCGAGGCAGAGGAAGCAGTTCTGGGAACGGCCAAAAGATGGCACACTATGTATGGCTGGAGGAAGGTTGTGAGGAGCATTGTGGCGGCTGTGGTGTCTGTACTTAACCTAGAACCTGGAGAGCGTCTGTGTTTCCTCTGCTGGGAATCTTCTGCTTCTAGGATTCGTAGAGGAGGAGGAGGAGGAGGAGGAGGGAGAGAGAAGAAAGAGCTAGGTCGGTGAATGGATGTCATGCTTCTGCTCATGTTGCTCAACAAGCCACACTCTGCCTGCTTTTACACTAAAATGAGCCTGAGGATATATAGCTGTGACATTTTATCTGAGAGCCCCCCACCCCCTCCACCTCCACCACCACCACCACCACTCCCCTCCCAACTTCATTTTGTCTGAAGAACATGTGGAGTTACTGTGCAATCTGACAAGACGACTAAAAATAATAGCTATTCCGATGATTTGTGTTTTTAGCGCCTCACGCAGAATATAAATGTATCAACTAACCAGGTAGGACACACCGTATGAGTTAATATTTTTGGCTCCCCAAAAATATGAAAGGGGAATGAAAAAGATCTCTTCATACATCATTTCTAAAATAAATTTGTCATGATGCATCCTCATTAATTCTGCCAAAAATTGTCTTCTTATGGGGGTTGCTGATTTCATTTAATCACTCTTTTCTCACGCTCGTGCAGCAAGAGTCTGTTTCAAATCTGTACCAAAACTATTTCTTTTTGCCAGACATGAGGGATTGGAGCGTCTCTTTTTCCGGGGGGGTTAATTGGGAAGCATCACATTATCATTGTTACAAAAATACACGTGAAATTTGTTCTCTAAGAAGGGCTCATGATTCATGAGGTGCCAATAATACAATTTTTCTTCTCACATATTTTGAAAGCACACTCTGATATGGATCTATTATTTCACTTTCCTTTTTTTCTTTTTTTAAATGGAAATGTTATTATATCCCCTTTATTGTCTTTTAGAGCATATGACGAGTGTTATAGTCTCACAGTCCTACAGTGTGGCAAACATCAATGTTTTTAATATAGACACACATAGACTTACACAGGGGCCACATGGTTGGTGTAGTGGTTAGCACTCTTGCCCGGTTGGAACAAGGGCCTTTCTACATGGAGTGTGCATGTTCTCACCGTGTGTGTGTGGGGGGGGGGTTTCTCCGGGTTCTACAGTTTCTGGCTCCGGATTGGGACAATTGGACCATGGGTGTGAGAGTAGATTTGATTACTAATTTCCATCATGGTTCCTGATGTTACAAGACAAGACTTACATACTGTAAGTCCACATTCAAACATTAAACATCATAAAAAATAGACTATAAGAGGCAAATATAACATAATCTTCCCTAACCCTTACGTTCTGTATTAAAATGCAATGTGCAAACAAAACAATCACCAACAGGCAACAACTGACATGGAGGCAGAAGTGGTAGTAGGGATTTAAATTCTCCATGAGCCTGGATTTTACCTGAAACAATGATAGTTGACTATGCTCTTAATACCCAAAGGTAAATTATTCCAGTTCACCACACCACTATATTTGAGAGTACACTTACCCAGGTTTGTTTTAACAAAGTACAAATCTGTATTACCAGCTCTGGTGTGGAAAGCAATGGGCATCCCTACTCCTTGTGAAGTGATTTTTTTTTAAGATAGGCCGGTGACTTGTGATTGCACACGTTATGGACCACCCTGAGCTGGAGCTGAACTGCCCCAGCCTCCAGGGGGAGCCAGCCCAGCTGTTGGAACTTACCCATATGATCCCTTGATGTGAGCCCCAGCACTACCCTGACTAACCTATTCTGGTTCTGGTTTGTCTGTGACCCTGTGATGGACTGGCGATCTGTCCAGGGTGTCCCTCGCCTATCGCCCTATGTCAGCACCCTCCGCGACCCTCATGTGGAGGATAAAGCGGTAGAAAATGGATGGATGGATGGATGGACTTGCATGTGCACAGCTATTGTTCATAGGACACTGTGTTATTCTAATCTAAAACATGACCAACAACCTAACCGCAATTTAAATCTTAGTCCTAAACTTAACCAGCTCCTCAAACAATGATCATTAGGACCAGGTTTATGGCAGGGTCCTAATTCCTTAAAACATAACAAATACAGATGCACACATACATACACACACACACACACACACAAACACACCCCCCCCCCACACACACACACGCTATAAGTCCAGTGAAAATCTATGTGACAGGTTTCAGTCGTTCCTCAGTGTACACATCCCCTCTCTTTTGACATCTGCTCGATTACCTCCTACAGCCACACACACACACACACACGCACACGGAGAGACTCTCCCATGGCCGCTCTAAGCCGCTCTGAGCCATATGAAATGTAGTCAGCGCAGGAGAAACCAGATACTGCTGGCTGTGTCACATTACGTTTGCCGCCACCCGTCAGGAGAGGGCCTGTTTGACTGCCAGACATTATGACAGCGTCAGTCATCCTCTCGCCCAGCAGCAGGCTGTGGGACATAGAAGAGAAGGGAGGGAGGGAGGGGTGGTTACGACGCGGGTGTGTGCCGGGGTTAGACCTTTACCACAGGCTGACTTGAAGGTGGCAAGGATGGGATTAAAGCCCAGCATTAATTCAAAACATGGAGACGGGAATCTGGGAATATGCAAACATGTACTGATTTTTAATATTCAAATATAGAAAAGGTGAGAGAGAGGGAGTGTGAAACACACAATTTTCCTGCTCATCCAAAGCTTTAAAGTGACTCTCAAGTGGCTTTCTAACCTCTTGAATTATGCTCGGGTGTTTGTGAGTGTGTGTCAGTGTGTGTTTGTGTCTGGCTTGGGGGATTTTGACAGCTGGCAAGTTGGTGATTGAGCTGCTTATCCTGTCAGACCTGATGGCTGGTCCTGCATTTTTATTTCGTTTCATGCTTCGTCTTCTTTTTTTTTTTTTTTTGTATATAGATATGTATGTATATATTAACCTGAGAGCTGCAGGGGGGGAGCGCCGCTTGTCAGGCCAGAAGGAACGCAGATAAAGGACCACTTAAAATGCCCCTGACAATCAAGGACACATAAACAGACACAGCCACACGCAAACCGCTCTGCACATCATACTTCCCATAAACACACAGAAGATATGACTGAAGCCCGGGTTTGTCAGGTCTTCTGACAGCACTGTCAGAGCTGCAAGCTCCCATGTGGCCCTGAGAGTTTCCAGACAGCAGGACAGGAGGCCTGGGCCGCAGCAGCAGCAGAAGCAGCAGCAGCTCCTCATGTCCTTGCCCTGTCTTGCCGCCCTCCGCCCCCACCCAGCCTCACCTGTACCCTCTCACTGTGCAGGACAGCAACCCACAGAAGAGACCCGCAGGATGAGCAGATGATGGACAGATTGTCTCTGGTGTGAACCTCTCGCCCTCTATGGACAAACGTCATGGACAGACAGCCGTGGCACGAAGGAGCAGCAGGAAGAGGAAATGCTCGAGTTTGTGAAGTGAGTCGTGTCTGTACGTTGCTATGCTTTGTGTTGGCCCTAATTAAGATCCCCGAGTGAGTGAGAAAGTTAAAGCATCCGTGACCTTTGACCCACTTTGACTGACGAATTATGTGTTTGCACATTTTATTTTGTCAGCACTTTAATTTGTAAAGCCTTTAATTAAGAACAATTAACGTGAGGTATGTGTCCCATTGTCCTTTTTGCACGACCCAAGAAAGAACCCCAACCCCAAGTACTTTTTAAACAAGGTACTTTTTTACTTTAACTTCATACTTTTACTTGTGCTGAAGTTAAATGTTCAGTACTCTTTCCACCTGTGTTTGTGTTGTGGTTTCATGTGTCAATCACATACAGTGTACGTAGACAGAATCAAAAGTAAAAGTACTGATTTTGCAAAACAGTGACTGTGGGAGTAATATATAATATATTATAATATATTATAATATATTATTAAGCGCTACATTATTAGCCTGTAGCATTTCAGTGTGGTTGGTCGAGTTGATTTTTATTTTTAAAATACACACTGCAACTGTTCATATATGTTGGTGACCTTAGTCCCAACCTGAGCCTCATCTAAGGACTCACTACACTTTTCTTGATTAGAACCTGTGTTAGATTTGTTAGTTTTTAATTCACCGGGCCTCGGAGACTCATTTAGATGAAACAGTGGGAGTAATTTGGAGGTGAAAACGGTGAGGTTGTTCACAACATCCTTTTTTTGTTGTAAGAGGTCACAAATCAGAACTGGGAACAGTTGTTTTTATCATCATCATTATTATTATTATTTTTATTTTAAATATATATCATCCTAAACATGAATCATGTGTTTTTGTAACAACACGTTAAAGCTCACATAGAGTGGTCCTGTTGCACATAATGAGTTATGGAGGTCTACTTACATACATTAACTTGTTTTTATGGTCAAAAACCTCCTAGTCGCTGTAAATGAGCCAATAGAAATCTCTCCTCACTGAAGCTCTCGTCAGTCGCACTGTTTCAGACTGAAATCTCACACCCAGAAGACAGACTGTGTTGTGATTTGCAAGCCAGCTAGAGCTTTCCCAACTGTCTTGTGATTGGCCAATACCTGGAAGTGACGTAATTAGCACACCAGCTCTCAGAAGCGCAGCTCCCCCCTCTGGAACGGTGGATGCACTGCTACATATTATCAAAACATTGTTTTAACAATGTTTAAAAATAGCTTCATCACGACTCCGCGCCACGATCTCTTTTATGACTTTGACCCAGAGTCAGACCCAGAGTTAGAAGACACTGTCGGACATTATTCTTCTTCTGCGGTTCAATGTACGCAAACCGGATTTGCCCGAACTAGCGTCCGGACCAGGAGGATCTGCTGTTCAGGAGAACTGCTGTTTACGTAACCGGACCGGGTTTATCTCGCTGAGCCCAAGATTACAATACAACACAGTGTTCTCAGCAGTGGCTGAACTGCTTGTTTCGAACCTCCAGGGCTTCATAAACGAGATAATGTCGCAGATACACACCAAAAAAACAGCGTTGATTTGAACTTCCGGTCTAGGTCCGCTTTAATCTAATTGTAGAGTAGAAACTGAATGTACTTTAGTGGGATACAAAAACAAAGTAGCATTACAAGGAAGTACTTAAGTACATAGTACTGTGACATCGCACTATATGCAGTACATGTACTGTCTGCTGAGCACTTCAAATGCAAACAGTATATGCATTTGCAGACAAATACTTGCCTTCGGCACGGCGCGCACTCAGAGCTGCTGTCAGTCTCCCTCATAGCCATTCCATGTATCACTACCTCAGAAATGAAGGCCCCCTCCCATGAATGATTAATAAACAAACCTATTAACAATGCAGCAGACATTTCACAAAAGGTTCATTTTTCGGAAATACAATCTCCCTTTTGTTAATAATGTCCATTAATCATGTGAGGATGTCACTTAACGCAAGGTTAATGAAACTCTGCTAATGCCTGGCTAATCTATCCCCAGTCAGAAAGCCACTGTAACTGTAATTCCTGTCCCTTTATACTATTTTCCCGAGGATTCTTGCCACGTGATTGATGGATGCGGGACAAGGGATGTCCATTATTTTTAAGTGGAACACAGAGGTAGAATGTGGGGTCAGCTGTGGGCCGAACACAGAAAGCTTTACCTGTCCAAACGGCTAATGAAGCGCTGACAAGATATATGGGAACACTTTGGAGGGGGAGAGAATTTGAGTATGACATAACAACTTGTTAATGGATTTATTGTGGCACTGTGAACCACTCATTCACGATCAAGCATAATATTTGTGGCCTTCCTCCTGTGACCGTGGAGCAAAGTATTGATGGCGAGTGCAACTTTATCCAGAGATCGGTTTGGCTCGTCCTGACTGCGTTTTTTCCCCCCGCCCCCGAGCTCTCTGACTAGTTTTTTTTTTTTATGTTTGCGTTTATTGTGTCTATGTAAGCATGGCGTGTTGTAAGCACAAAATTAGGAGAGCCGTGTATTTTAATGTGAGTGTCTGGTGCCAGCTGAGCTGAGCTGCAAGCTGTTTAGAGAAGCAGATGAGAGTTTGATTGTTTGATGACAATGTGAGCCTTTGCATCTCTCTCTTCCTTTCGTCTGTGTCTCTGAAGAACGCTGACATTAAATGTTTGATGTTGGCATGATGTACAAATACAAACTTCACCGGTGAGACATGTTTTTTTTTCTTCTCGCGATTTGACAATACACTTGTTTTTTTTCTGTTCCGCTTTTGTTTTACCCCATCCAAGGTGTTTTTTTTTTTGTTTTTTTTGATTATTATTACTATTATTGTTTTATCTCTTATTTGTCTCCTTTCAAACCAGAGTCACCCGAGTAGAGCGAAAACAGAAAATTCACTCAGGGTTACATGTGATTTTAGGAATGAATGTTTTTCAGTTTTTTTCTATACAGCATGACGCTATGATGCCACAGAGTGGAGGTGGTGCCGGTGGAGGAGAGGCAGGTCAATATGAGTCCTAATAAAGCGCAAGTTCATTTCCCCACTGCACTCCCCCCTGGCCACCAGCCGCTCCATATACAAGTCAAATCGGCTTTTTGCCTCCCAAAGCCCTGTGATTTATGACCTGGCTCCATTGACCAGACCAGCTAGTTTTCATTTTTGTTAAATCACATGGCCCCTTAAATGAAACTATTGATTTAAAGTCAGCTTACTGAGGATTTAATTTGTATTTGGAAAATTAAAGCAGGTAACGCTTTATAATTTCACACCACAGTGGAGTGGAACCAGTTATCCCAGGACCTGCGTCTCAAGAATAGACGCTAACCCCCACCCGTGCAGCCGCCCGCGCGCTCACACCTATCTCCCCACCCTGCCCGTTTTCTCCCTCCATCTGGTTGCAGCGGCCACTTTGTGGAGCCATTAATGAATTTTGGACAAGGAGAGGAGGGATTTATGACTCTGGGACTGCAGCCTGGACTGTCCCATACTTAGTGTCCCCTTGCTGCCACAGCACATCAGCACTTTACTTGTGTGTGGTTTTTTTTTGTGATTTCCCGTGACCTTGACTTTGGTCAGTGTTGACTACGCTTGACTTTCTGCTGGTCATCACATCCGTAGCGGCCATCAGGCTGCTGCAATTGCTCTGCCACCTCAGCACACCGAGACATTTCTTTTATCAGCATATCAAAGACAGACTTTGTGTCAGTTTCTTTGTTTGTTCCGCTGGTTTGTCCCCTACTGTTCCACTTCGTATGAAAACTTGGGGAAATGATGCATCAGTTCGTGATAAATCACGGTAAATAAACAGACACAAAAGAACAGGATCCCGCGTCGTCTTGTTTCGAGAATTCGCGCAGGGAGAGAAAGCTTTGTTACCCGTTTCCGTCACGTGTGTGATATGGCTCCCATATTGACAAAACGGAGAGGAACGATGTGCCTCACCTTTTCTTTCTACACTTCCTGGCGAAAAAAAGAAGATGCTACAATTACGGCTCAAAACATGGTGACACATTGGTTGCTGATTGTCCCTCATTTGTGGGGGAGAAGACATGCTCACTGTCGCCTTGTCTCAGCTTAGTCTCCAGGTCTGTTTCCGCCATCTCCTCCACTGACACCATGCCAGCTAGGCATCCTTCCTCGCCACCCATCCACCACCACCACCACCCCCCGCAACACACACACACACACACACACAGAGACACACTCACTCACCCTGCCATAAGCTCCTTCACCAAGCCCCTCATTAACCCCTCCCTTTTCCCGTGGCATTGAAAAGGCGCTGTCTTTAAACCTGTCCCTGCATCTTCAACAGAGTTTTCAATAGTGAGCATGTGGGCGGAGGGGTGGAACCCTTTCCCCGTGCCCCCGCACTGACTGTTTTATATTATATTTAGTAATAATAATCACAGTTATCGCACCTCCTCCTCCTCCGCCTTCTCCCTCCTTTTTTTGTTCGAGCCTCCCGCCAACGGGGCGGTGGGACGGCATCGCTGTCTCTCCAAGGCCTCCTCACCTCCGTACGGGCTGTGTGTGTCGCTCACCCTCCATAAAGGAGAGGGAGGAGCAGTGGGTGGGGGTGAGAAGCTCTAGGGTGTCATTAACTCCTTTCTTCTCCCCAGGAGGAAACAGCAGTTTGACTACCATGATCCTTGCCCCCCTCGCTCATCCCGCACCCAGCATCCCCTACACCACCCTACTTTGCCCTAACCAGCCCTTTCACCCTTTCTACTATCCTTGCATGCACCCCCCCCCCCCCACCCCCGGGGCTCTCCATAACTGTTTATTAACACGTCTTTGACTTCACTAGACTCTTTAAACTGAGCTCACCCCTCCACCCACCACCTTCACTCAGACGTCACTTGAAGCCTGCGCCTTCCCTTTCATTATCAGGGACCTGTTAGAGCTCGGGATTCTTAACCTTTTAGCTCAGTTCATGTCGGGGAATTTCCTGTCAATTGCTTTTGTTGCCCTCACATCTGCGCACGGCGGAGGCAGTCATTTTGTCAGTCCATTAAATGAGGAGCGGAAACAGCCGTATATTAATGATGTTTCTGGTCCAAACGCAGGTGGGACAATTTCCTATCGTATCAACATAATTAGCTGCATTTAGTTCACGTTATGTGATTAATCTCTTGTGTTTTGTTGACATTGGCTTTATTTCAGTACTATGTGGAGTCACTGTAAGGCTGTATATGTATAAATAATATGTGTATTTCCTTATAAATAGACCTTGTTTTCTTTTGAACACTCACAAAGGTTTGTGCATCTGCTTGTCTTAGGGAAACTGCATTAAATTCTAATAATGGGGCAGCCTAAACAAAGTGATATCCCTAACCCAGATGTCTGCAACCTGGTTTCATATTTTGTCCCCTAAAATATGCGTCACATTCGATATGTCAAACACGATTCTGAAAACGTCCCAGGACATATTGAGAGACAGTCCCAGCACTTAAATGAAGACATTTGTACATGAAGAAGTACACATCAAGCAGGGTTCCTAATGCATGAACTATATATTCCAAATAATTCCAAAGAGCTAAAAACAGTAATGAAATGTCAACAGTTTCCTATATAAATATATATATACAACTGTATACATGATTTAATCTTCATTTTGTGCATTTTTGCGGCTCCAGATTTCATTTATTTGGGTGCAGAGGGACAAAAATAGCTCTTTTAATACTTAAGGTTGCAGATGTAACATAAACCAGTTAATTTCCCACCCTAACTGTAACCTAAGCACAGCTTAAATCTTACCCCTAAAATTAACCAGTTCCTCAGAAATGAGGTTCTGCCTCATTAGGACCACGTTTTGCTCCCTTTTGGTCCTGACAACATCAGCATTTATGCCAGAAAAGGTCCTAAAGAGGTAACACACACACACTCTCTCTCACACTCACACACACAATAGTGGCAGTATTTACTGTATGTTGAATCCCAGAGAGGTCAACATATTAAACCTTCCATAAACTTTTATAAAAAGACCAATAAAAGAAATCCACTGGAGTTGTTTGGTATTTCGGATGGTATATTGCTGCTGACCATGCATTATGTGCTGCTAAACACAAATAATGTGTAGTACTCAAACATGCGGGACTATGTCATCGGTTTAAAGTGATTTTTATAAGGAGGAACTGGGCGGAAAAGTAAATGAGAATAAAGCTTATAAAACTAGACTAATTGCCACATCAGGCCCGGGGTCGGTGGTTCTCTACACTGTCACCACACACAATGATTTTGACATATTATATTTACCAGTTTAACTATTGTTTACCCTTTATACTGTTTATTCACAACTTGAAACCTTATTATTCCTTTAAACATTACAGTTTAAGAGACATCACTTCAAAGGTTTATGTGTAAATATGTCAACATGTAAAGTTGATTATAAGCAGTGAGGCAGTGATTGTGAAAATCAAGTGGGAAAACACCGCTTTCTCCTGCCACTAAATACAGTTACTAAGGTTACGGTGATTAAAACTCTGATACTGATTACATTCAACCACTGAAAACTTTCAAACTAAGTGTTTTTATAATCCCTTTAATACTGTAACTGTAGTAAATCAGTGGTTGATGTTTGAAAAGGGGAAACACTTCAAATGACCACATCTCAGTTACATACTGGGATTTAAATGGGATTAGTCTTTTGTATTACTTTTTTATAAACACCATCGATCACAGAGTGAGTACAGCTGTCGGTCAGGTCTGGATTTGATTGTTTCCATCTCTGGAGGAAGGACATTTCCCCGTCTCTGGGATGATCCAGCACAGTAGTTGCTGAACTGACTGTATGAGTGTCCCACAGGGAGATTGCACAAGGGTCTTTGGGCTGGAGCTGCCAAGCCCATATCTCTCTCCTCCCATAAACATCACAGAGCCGTGATGTCTTTAAAAGGCCCTGAATGACATCTGGGAGTGGAAGAACACTGTGATTAATCGCCACGTTGATTCTCATGGAAATCGCCCCGGGTCGACGAAGAAAGAGGGGAGAAAACCGTGTGAAACAGATTCTGGCCAAATACAGACGAGGACTCCGCACAGGGGGATTTGTATTCTATCAGAACGTTTGGGTCTCGTGGGAGGCCAATTTTAAAATCTATAGCTTCTAAACTGGCACATGATGTAATGTAGAATGGGACTATCTTACACACGACATGGTAAAATGACATCTGAATGATTTCCTAAACACATGACAGTTATTGAATCAACTATTTAACTGATCCGTTCTTGTAAAAAAAAAAAAGAAGAAAACATTTTCCTGCCTGTACACTGTGATTGAGTGAGAGGCATCAATTAATAACAAGTGCTGTATTTGGGGATAAGTGTTAGGCTGTAAACATGGGATTATACTTGATTTAACGGGGATGTTGGGTACTGAGTCAGTGACTCTGATTTCCCACAGGACAAAAAAAACCTCGCTCCATTGTAAATGCTGTGCATGTACCAGCGTAGGTAATTCGTCCGGGGGATCATTCAAATAAACAGATCTCAATGATAAATGCAGACTTTGGACAGACAAAGACCGATGTGCATTCTTGAAAAAAAAAAAAAAAAAAAGGTGTGTGCCACAGTTGAGGAACGGTGAACTTCACAACACTACTTCTTCATAACAAAGCCTTGGAAAGTTGAGGCTGACACCACCAAAAATGAATGAAAGTTCAATGCCGCTCTGAATGTTTGTCAGGAGGTGTAGTTTATACTGTTTGGCACAACTGCCTTCCCCAAGTCATAAGTCTATGCCAGCATTAAAAACAAATAGCCGAACAGAAAAAAAAAAAGCAGGGTAGGAGGAAATTTGCCCGAGTGAGGAATTGATTTTGTCTGGCCCAAGAGAGTACTTCATTCTTGGTCACGGCAGCAGGAGGGCTCCGAGACGTGTTTTACTAACAGGAGAGCAAAGGCACCCATGCAAAACTATTTTTTAACAGCGCCTGGAAAAATCACCCTCTCCTGTGAAACATTTTTCACTTCTTTACAGATGACACAATACTTTCCAGTCACTCGTCACCATGAGCACCTCACGGCCACTTTTCAGATTTAAAGCTGCAGCGGTGCAACATGCCATTTGCTATGTAAGCGAGGGGGGGGGGCATGCATTTTGCTAAAGGTGGACTCAAACTGAACAAAAAGGATTTCCCACTGGAGACTTATGTGTCACACTTTTCCCCCCTAACACCTTGTGTACCGTGCTGCACGTGTTAATCTCTATGTTTTGCTATAAGCAGCAGGCTATTAATTGTGATTCCAAACTATGGCCAATGATAACATGCCCCCCCCCCCTCCCCCCCCTCCCTCAATGTGATTGAATATCTCTTTTCTTTCTCTATCAAAACCCGGAGACACAGACACGTTTCTCAGACTGTCAAGCGTTTTCTGTCCACCTCAGCAGAAGCGGCGGGTTTTTATAGGGCTGGTAAGGAGCGGAAAATGTGAATAAGCGAATTTGGAAAGCTTGACTCTCCTCTGCAGTGCTAATTTAGTGTGAGAGCTAAGTGGCTCATTTTTATGTGTACACCATTGTGTTCCTAACTGTGCGGCAAACAATTGCTGTTCCAAAGCAAAGAATGACACAATGTGAACAATGGAACAATGAGGACCTTTTTTTTTTTCTTCCCTCACTGTTGCTGCCTGGAGGAAAAAAAAAAAGAAGAGGGATCCTTACCAAACAAAAAAAAGGGGGGGGGGGGGCTGGTATAATTATTTTCTAAGGCTGTGATTTGGAAATGGTACGTTTTTTTTCAGGGAGGAGACACAATAATGCTATGCACTAAAGAAGGAGAGGTGTGTGCTGTTACACACACACACACACACACGTATATGGGGGGTCACATACACACACTCACACACTCAGGTGCACATATATACAACGTGTATCAGCCGGCGCCACCCGATGTCATGTGTGTTGGTGTGTATGTTGACAGGGATCAGCGATGGGTGTAAAACATTTCGGGTCTCTGCTTTTTCCCCCCAACAGCCACAGCCACAGCCGCAGCACTGACAGTGTGAGACCTGCCACTGAGCAGCCTAACCTGACACTATCTATCACGGGGAGCACGCAGGAGTCAATGCTACAGTGAGCACAACGACACACAATCTCCCTCACTGTCGACTGCACTCTTTCTCACTTCCGCTGCTTGGCGATTTCATTCCGTCTCTGTGTTTTTATGTGTGTCTCTTTGTCCCTCTGTCTCTGCTCCTCTCAAAGACTCTAAAATCATCACTCTCTCGCTCACACACACACACACAAACACACACACTCGGCGATCCCCGAAAAGTCTCGCATGCATGTCATAAATCAAAGTGATCATATCAGTCTTGCGCGCAACACTGTATTTATTGCCAGGAATGATGATACAATAGATTTCATCCTCCCTTGTGCTCTGCTCAGTAACACATTATCAGTTGGTGTATCAAACTTTTGTGTGTGTGTGTGTGTGTGTGTGTGAGTGTGTGTCGCTCTCAGTCCCACCCACCATACACTTCACTCTTTCCAAAGACCACCCCCGGGTGGCTCGTAGGCCTACATCTGTTTGTGATATACAGTGTAATACGACACCTCTCCCACACGCTGCATTGTCACAGATTCACAGTACGACGAGGAATTGACACCGTGTACTTTCCCAGAAAGTCTTGCTCTTAACGGCTGCGACCGCCACCCCGTACAAACCCCAGCCAACAACCAAAATCCACCCCTCTCCCGCCCGTCTTCAAATCCTCACCCCGGTAACATGGACAGCCCATAATAGCAGACATGAATCTGTGTCTCCCCTTGCTCCAAACAGATGCTGGCTGTCCATAAATCACATGCCTCCATTTTGTTGCGGAGAACAAAAAGCGTTGTTTCCGTGGGCCTGGTAATAATCCCCGTGCCCCATGTTGTGTTTTGTCTCTGGGCCGGCTCTCGTCTCCCCTCTCCTCTGTCACGCTCGGGCTTCTCCACATGCATTACAATAGGGGCAGCCAGGTGATGAATATTTGTGTCTGGCCTGCCGTTAAGATTTCATTAATCACCCCAAGACTTGAGTGCAAAGCAGCATACCTGGCTGGCCAGCAGGCAGCAGGCCTCTGTATACAACCTCCAGGGGATGACGTGCAGCCATGTTGTGTTATGTTATGGCAAGGCTTATTTGTTGTATTTGTCCCCCCTCCCTCCCTCCCTCCCTCCCTCCCTCCCTCCCTCCTTCCTCTCTCTTGCTGTCTAACTGTATACATTGTTCTAAGTTACACAGTTTCACTACAAAGAATGAACTTGCTGAAAGGAACAAAAGTTGTGAACTGTCCAGTCGCACAAAAACAACCAGTGGGACCATGTTGTGTCTGCGGCTCGATATCGAACGTTATGTGGCCAGGTGTTTGAGTTTTTTTTTTTTTTTCGCCTCTAAAACTCAATATTCTGATCCGCATAATAACGGACGCCAGCGCCATAAACGGGAGATGCCGTTCGTCGTTCTACAAATCTTGCTCCGAAGTGAAAACTTCAAAAGATTATAGGGTGGCAATATTTTTTTTAAGAGTAACAATTTTACTTAGTTATATACACTTAGCTGCTGAGAGTGCTCAACATGGTCGTCTCTGTAAAACAAACATGGATTTTTTTTTTATTTCACCATGAGTGCATTTACAAACTATTATTATCTGTTTTTTGTTATTATCTGCTTATTCGAGCGCTCATGTAAACGGAATAAACCAATATTCATTATTGGTTTATTGGCGTTATCGGTGTTTGAAAAAAAAAACCTGTTTAACACACCTAGGTTTCTGTCAATATTCTGATTTCTTAGAGACATGAATACACCTTAAACCAGGGGTCTCAAACTCAAATGACCCGAGGGGGCCAAAGCGCATCTATTGTGGCCTAGAGAACAAAAAGTGGGGAAAAAAAACAACTGTTTACAATATTGCATCATGATATCACACGTATACGTTATAATACTATTCATGATGCAAAATTACGTACGTAATGTACTAATATCAAAAACAGACATTTATTTTAAATTACATAAATACTAGTGTGGACAACTACTTAAAATTCGTACCAGGAGCAGTTTCAACCACTGCCATTCCGTGGCTCGGGCCCTAACAAGCGTATTTATATATGTAATTGAATGTTGTAAATTATACATTTAATAATGGGATAATTATGAGCAAATGTCTTATTATTACTGTTGTAAAAAACATTGCTAGGAAACATATATGTGTGCCTCAGCTGCACACTGTGTTTAAAAGACGGTGAGGTCGTGGGCCATGTTTTCATTATAACATGATATTAAGTGGGGGGGCCGCATGTAATCGATTGGGGGGCCCCCATGTGGCCCCCGGGCCGCCAGTTTGAGACCCCTGCCTTAAACGGTTTATTCCAGGTACCTGATCATTGCCAGTAATCGTTTTTTTTTAGTGTGCATGTAAACGCACTCAACAAGACGGGTCTGAATCTGAAAGTGCTTTAGTCCAGCTTGTAAAGTTCAGAGGTCACACTTCCTGTATGAAAGAAAGGACACACTAGTATCCAAGCGTTTCCTCAGTTACCTATGATCATTCATTTATGTCTTTGTGATGAATTATAACAACGTCACTCACTTGTTATGTTTTTTATCCCCTTGAAAAAAACGCTATTCCCAGTCTGTGATTATATCAATGTCCAGTTTACGTTCTGTGCAGATGATAACTGTGTATTTGTGAGTGTATACTGTGTGGCGACACAGTCGGTCTCCGAGTGATTTCCAAAGTCACCTCCTCGTTCCTTTCTCTCCAGCGTCGCCGCATATAATGACGCAGATCTTCAAAGACCTCGGGAAAAGAGAGCAAAGTTTTTGATTAAGCTGATGATTTTGTGCTGATGCGTGCGGATCGGAACTCGTGTGAGAACCCTGCAGATGGTTATTCAAGATTTCACACTTTTTTTATTTTAGATTGTTATACTCGGTCAAGATAGTCGGATTAAGATATTCAACATAATTATATTACAAACACCAGGATAAGAATGGAACAAAAGTCAGAGAAACACATGTACTTAATGATGCGCCGTCACCCTCCTTTCATCAGAGCTGTCATAATCACTGTATCAGCTGCAGCTCAGGAGTGAAACCTAATCGCAGATTATCAAAGCTTAACCTGAGCAAAAACTTTCACCGACACATGACTCCAGGCTCACAACATAAACACGCTCTTTCTCTCGTACTCTCTTTTTTTTTTTTCTTTTTTTTTTACTTCTTTCAAGTCCTCTTTTCTTTTTTAACGGCACCGGTGAGGGAGTAACAGATGGAGAGACAGAGTGCAGGGATGATGAGGACGTAAAATCTGCAACGTTTACTCATTCGCTTCTTTATTGTCTTTCGCTGCAGGAGCGGCGCGAGGGAGTGAATGGAAAACAAAGCGGTGGGTACAAGGACACAGGCCTCCCGAGCCTCATTCACCAACCAATCGGCCTTGATAGGATCCACCAGCTGCCAAGGATGCACAGATTCACTCTCTCTATCCACCCTTTCTTCCCCACCTGTTCCCTCACTGTCAGTCAATTTTCACTCTCTTTTTGCTGTCTATTCGCACCCCCTCCCCTTTGCTGCCCTCCCGCTCCCTTCCTTTCTTCCCGTCTTTAATGTGGAGTGGTGATGGATAGACATGTGCTGGTGTACAGAGGAACCTATTTGGACTGGTGTGTCAGCCCATCTTTATCAAATGTTGCAGAGGTATATTCTCTTGCTATGCTTCATTACTCCGGAATGGCGGGCCCTGAAATGTTTGACTGCTCTGTCTTCTCTCCTCAGACCCCCTCCACCTCCCTCCACCTCCCTCCTCCTCCTCCACCTCCCCCTCATTTAGCGGCTGTGAGCTGTAGTATTGGAGCTGTGGAGTGAGTGTGAGCATTGCCGTCTTCCTCTCTCTCTCTCTCTCTCTCTCTGCCGGCTGGCCAAGGGAACACAGCGATGCCTCAGGGGCTGATATCGATTCCATTGCATGGCTGAGGCACTAACGAAGCCCCTCCCCTGCCTGCCCATTCTCATGACAACCAGCTGCCACACCGGGCCGCGATTGGCCAAGCCTCAGCTGTGCCTCTGCCAATCATAACTCCAATGACAGCCTCTGTTTCTAAGCCTGACCTCGGAATGACATTACTGGAAAGACATTAAGGAAATAAAGAGCTTGGTAGTACAATACTGTAAAGGGCAGCGCAACGTAAAGACTCATTGATCAGCTCAAACGGAAACTAAATTGAGGCGTTTCAATCTTAGTTGACTGAAGGGTCAACTCTCCTGGAAGTGGCCTCTCAGGGAGAAAGTTTCCTCTTACAGTCTATCTGTTTTGTCATAATATCCCCAGTATATCTGCGCCACACACCTTGTCAGTAAAATCGACATTGAATGTGTGTGTGGATGAAGGTATATCACCCTGTAGGAAGTGGGGGATCAATAGTAAATCCTCCTGAGCTGGTGGTATTTCTCCAGAGAGGTGGGATCAATGAGGAGCACAGACAGCATCTTGGACTTGATGGAACTTTGGGGTGATGGGAATCAGGCCAGAGCCGAATTATTGCAACTATCAAAACAGAGCGGGGGGACAAGTTGTCCGGCGCCCAAATGCAGCTCCGAAACAGAAATGTCTCCTCATAGGTCATCATTGGATCAATTTTGGCGAGTTCGTCGTGTTATTTTCGGCAATATTTTTTAAAGAATGACACCAAGCATCACATGGTTGTTGGAGACGAACTGGAGGGCAGGCAGTTCAACTGTTAGATTTGTTGCAGTCATATCGAAGCTCTCCCTGAGGCCGGTGGAGCCTGTGTTCTTCCACCAGCCCCATTTGGACCTGACTGGCCTTTCCCTAAATAGCCAGTTTGGCCTTCTAATCCATGACTGAAAAGGGGGCACTATGGGATCAAAGGGAAAGCGTGGAATCTTAAAGAAGCCATAACTCTGCGCTTTAATTGTGTTTCGAGTAAATGTCAAAGCACCCCAGACGTCTGGGAATCATCTGGCTCCCTTTAATACCAGTCATTGTCATTCTATCAAACAAAATCTCATTTGGACCAAAATATTTGGAGAAGTAGCATGTGGGAAGTTCACTCCACGCAGAGCACTAAATTAGAGAATAAATGTAAACGGGGCCGCTGTCTTATGACACACGCAGTAAACATGCTGTAAATTGGATTGTCATTGGTTGGTTTCTTTAAAAAAAAGCAGCAGAGAAAAGTGCGCTGGATGTTAAACGGAGAACTTGTGTTGATCATCTGCAGTGAGATTGCTTTCTAACTAGAGTGAAACAGAATGGCTCCTGTGTCTGCGATAATTACGGCGATATTCCGTTTTGCATAATCACCCAGAAAGATAAAAAAAAAAAAAAAAGAAAAAGTTGAGATGAAGCATTATCAAAACAATGATAACTGCACACAGGGACGTTATCAATATATCTGTTTCACATCTCGAATTTTCTCTCATATTTTGACAACCCATATAGCACATTTAACCTTCAGTGTCTGTTTCTCAAAATGAAATTGCACGGTGAAAAAAGAAAGAGAGGGAGAAAGACTCATATTACCGTGAAAAAAAGATGGCTTTTCTCTGGAACAATAAGCAGTCCTTGAACTCCACGTCATTAAAGTGAACGCCATCATTTCCTTTCATTAAGATGACTGTGTGCAGACACATATTGCAGTTGGAAGGCGAAGCTGCGGCAGGAGACTCATTTAAAAACCGCCCTAATCTGGAAAATGATTCTAATGTTTCTCAAATGTTATATCCTCCAACCTAGCATGTGGAAGGCTTAAGAGAGCTGTAACGTTTCGAGGCATTTAAACGAGCCCCTGCTTTAAAAGGAATGCATCCTCCGAGCTGCGTTTAATGCTTTCACACATAATGGCAATATTTTTGACAATAAATATTGAAAACTGAATAAAACCCGTATCGCTTCTCTGTCGGAGATGGTGGCTTTCACATGCAAAAAAGGGCCCCCTCATAAATTGCGAGTCCTGCGTCGCTGCTTTTCTGCCTCAGAAATGGCCGTGCCCTCTCCTGTTTTACTCATTTGACTCAATGGGTGTGAAACACTCTCTCATATCCTTGTCTTGTCTATAAGAGATGAAATGACTTTAAAACTGTGCAGTGTTGCCACAGGCAGGCAGGCAGGCTGGCTGAAAGGCTATTTCAGGAGAAATGGACATGGACATAAATACCCTCACAGGGTGCTTTGTAATAAGAAAAAACACAATGTTATGAAACGCAATGAAACATAAAGAAAGAAGGAAAGACAGAAAGAAGTGTGTGTGTGTGTGTGTGTGTGTGGTGTGTGGGGGGTGTCGGAGGGGAAATATCCATCAAATTAACACATCAGTGGCTTTGATTGTAATCTCCCTGCCCTGGCTCTTGCTCTGCCACGCTAGACAAGCAGCCAAACGTGATTTATCAATGCAAAGCTAATGGCATCAATATGAATCTAACTAAAAATCAATATTTCATTACCAAATTGTTAGCGAGAATGAAGAAAAATGGCCGTGGCCGGAGCGTTCTCCAGGGTAGGAGCATCTGGAGTTCAATGTGACAAGATGAGCGATGCGTGACTCGGGGCTCGAGGAAGGACACGGCGAGGACAGGCCTCAGTCTCGGGCACACTTTGAACTCTCTCCGGCGCGTTCTCCCTCCTCTGCGTTTCATTCGCTCCAACAATGTTCCCTCCACTTTATTATGTTTTTGCTGTTCACTTCCTCTCCTCCCCCCCCCCCCCCCCTCTCTCTCTCTCTCCCGTTCCTCCTTTCATATCTTTATCACAACGTTTCCTCTATCAATCTCCTCATGTGTGTCAGCGAGGGTGTCGGCGGAGGACCACACAGTGTTTCACGTTCCTCCTCAATTAATGACCAACTCGAACATGGAGCCACTCAATCTCCCCCCGCCACCTCGCCCCACCCCTCCCGCTCTCACACACACACACACACACACACACACACACATACACACACCCCATTTCAATTATTTTTGCCTCCTTTGAAGACAAGTCAGCATTTTTTTATCTATTCCCCTTCTGTCTCTCTCTACCTCTCTCCCTCCCAGTGGATATATCTCCCCTGGCTCATCGCGCGTTCTTCCTAACCAGCACTGCATGGCTTCTCCTGTAATGAGCGCAAGAGGAAAAAAAAAAAAGAGCAAGAAAGAGAGGCAGAGTAAGAGAAAGAGGGCTGGGAGACAGAGGGAGGGTTGAGTTGATGGCTGAGACACCTACCTCTGGACTAGATCACGCCTTCCTCAGACGTGACCTTCACTTTATTTATATTCTGGTTTTAAGTAACGAGTATTTATTAGGGAGGGCCTGTGATTGTGGTGCTCTGTCAGGTAAGTAATGATGCACCTTTGTGCTTGTGCAGCAGCCCCGGTTGCAATTAAAAACAAACATGCTTTCTCTCCTTTCTCTGTCCACATCATCCCATCAACACCACCAAAAAAAAACACATGCACACACATGCACTTCCTTCCTTCTCTTTTCGGTGTTTGGACCCACTCCAGTTCTACCTTTTTCCTCCTTCTTTCTATACTCTCCCCCCTTTTGCCACTCGCTCATTTATGTCTCCCCTGGGAGGAGGTGGTAATGTCCGAGAGGCCCATTTCTCTCCAGCAGGAGCGGACAGGTCCTCTCCTCCGAATGAAAAGGGGAAGAGGGTGATTGTAAAACATGTGTCATTACTGTGTCAAAACACCACACAAGCACAATGACTCCATCCTCCATCCTTTGCCTTCGATGTTTCGGAGGGAATTCATCCCTTAATTTATGGCTCATGAGATAAGCATCCCTGAACTGTGTTGGTGTGCTAGAGGGCTGGCAATGACGGATATCATACATGGGCAGAGCGGCTAATATGAATGCTAATATGGCCCCTGACATACAGTAAATCGACCCTGGGTGTGAAACATATGCGGCTTTGGATAAAGTGTTCATGTTTCCTTTAGTGGGAGGTTAAGCTGCTATGGATTTTATTGACATTTTCAGATGTTGGAGCAGGAGCATGGGAACAGGAGAGTGTGGGGGTGAGGTGTGTGTGTGTGTGTGTGGGTTTTTATTTGTGTGGCTCTCACACAAATACAGTGAGAGTAAAATAAAACACTTCTGCCCACCTCCAACATAGACACATGTACAGGTCATATAGGAAGCAGCAGAAACACCGCTCTGTTCCAGCGGAACTCAGATCCTGTAAATGCAGCAGCACCTCAGAAATCATGCCTATATTAAGCAAAATTTACATTAAAATGAACATATAAATATACAATTAGTTTAGCTAAATATACCGTATGAGGGACAACACAGCATTTGGGCAATTTAAATAAATTCAAATGAAAATAAAAAGTAGTAAAAAGACGACACAATTTCAGACCAATAACTGATAGCGTGCATGTTGCATCGTATAATGAAGGGAATCATTAACATTCAAGAGTTATTCATTTAGAAATAACACAAAACAAAAAAAAAAATTGTGCAAAGTCAAATTTATAATAGCTTCATTTTGTACCGCTACAATGTTGTTGAAGCAAATTGTTTAAATGTGTTTTTTTTTTTTTCTTGGTCTTAAAATAATAATAATTAAAAAAAAAGACATTTCATTTTAATCATTATTTTCCACCCAGTCACATAATCACCAGTGTACTTGTCACTCAGGCTGCCAACAGTCCTGTGTGGCTGTGCGTATCAGCGTGGAGTGTGTGTAGCATGGCTCGGGCTCATGTCTAAGAAATGAGGCTAACAAGACTTAACGTTTTGTCTTAATGAATAAATTAGGGAAGATTATGCATAATACATAGACGATCCCTTGCTGGATGGAGTGATAGATAATACATATCTTTCATTATTTATTTAATGACATTAACTTGGTCGGGAAGGTTTGGAGCCAAGAGTCCGGCGTATATAGAGCGCGGTTACAACAGTAATCATGCTCACCGTTGTCTGCCCCGACACAATGGACAACCTGGCAATTTAGAAAATGCTGGAAGACTGTATACGCAAACAACTGTCATTGACCCGCGAGACACTAACAACTGCCAACAAAGACCAGTCAGAGCTCGTTGAGGTTTAAAGTCTGCAGACCCGCTGAAAAGTAGAATTAAAGGGATCACAATAACCTCTGAGTCTCTGTGATGTGCGGCTGTTGTATTTTCTTCTTCCTCTGTGCACAGAAAAAGACAGATCAGATCATCAAATCATGTTTTGTTTTGTTTTTTTAAACCCTTTAACAACGAGCGTATCGCAGACGACGCGTTTGACCGACTGATGACTTTGCGTTACCGTAATTACGCAACGGTTTGTGCTGTCGGAAAAAATTCCGGGGGTTTCTGAAAAGCTGAGAAGTTGCACGTCAAAGCCAACGTGTGGCTATTACGGGTATTGTTTTTTTGGACATTGAGACTAAGACTCAAACAAATGTTATTGACCTCAGCCAGGAGGCGTATGTTTTCGCCAGAGTTTGTTTGTTTGTCTGTCTGTCTGTTAGCAACATAACTTGGATAGTTGCAGATCCGTAGACACAATCGCTATTTTGTGGGGGGCTGAGCTGTCCTGGCGGATGTCTGCGCTCTCCGAGTGCTTCTACTTTTAAACATGTTTCAAAATCTGGTCTTCATGTACAACAGCAGTGTTTTATTTTTCTATTACACAATTTTAACATGCAGTAAATTGTAAATAACTGCCAGATATTGAAAGTTATTCTGGAAAAATCGTCCATTCAGACATTTTGAAGCGTAGGTGTTGAAGGGTTAAAGTCTGGTCGTCTGTGTCTTATTCCGTGCGTCACTGTACTCATCATACCTGCACCAAATAATTGATAAATCGCCAATTAATGCTGATGAAACAATGCTTATTTGCTCCAAATTTCTTTGGTTTTGTGAACAAAACAAAACGGACTTTGTCATTTCAAGATGTGGGATTGATATTTCCCACCGTTTCCTGCAATTTATGGACCAAAGGACAAATTGTTGCAGCTTTGCTCGCCAGTTAACCTAAGTCTGCTGTACAAGCAGCATGCTGATTTTCTTTTTGCTAAAATAACACGTGCTATTGCAACAGGGCTAATAAAAGTGAGGATATGGAGCCAATAACAAAGCTGGACATCATAAAATACCAAAGATGCAGAAGTGGACTTTCCAGAGCAGAGTTGGGCGATATTTTACAACGATTAACCTCACCTTTATCACACAGAATACAATATTGACTGATGCAGCTTTAAAAAAAAAATAAAGAGCAAATCTAATCTGCTCAAAACTGTATTGATACAATTCACAATTTCTTAACACAGTGAGAGCTTCATATAGAAGAGAAGAAATCTGTCAGTACAGTGAGACGCCGATAAAAAAAAAAAACCCATTTGGTTTGCAGTGATCTTCTAAACCGCCTGTCTGAAAGTGATTGCATGGTTTTAATCAGCCATCATGTCTGAGACCAATATATCACGGAATAAATAAAGTCGACAGGAGGAACAGAGCAGTGTTGGTGTGGGACAGGGTGCATGGAGGCAGGGCCATGAGGTGGAGCTAATGGTGCTTAGGGGTTGTGGGTTGGGGTTGGGGATGGGATGGGATGGAGGGGACGGGCGGGGGATGTTGCTCCTGAGTCAGTTGGTTTACAACTTGTAATTTAAGGCACCATGCCTGACAGTGCATTACTACCAGGAACAAATCAACGATCATGTGAAAGTCAATAGTTACAGTAACCACAGCGACCGAGCAAATGACGATTCCTGATCGCCTCATCCCGGACGATCCATCACGGACAGTATTCCACGCGTTTTAATACACCATTTTACACCATTTATCCTCAAATGAAATCTACAGTTAACAAATGTCGAGCAACGGGGAAAATACAATAGTTTGAAAATACAATATAATGGAGGTATTCTTCCCCCGTATTTTATCAATTTGCCCCCGTATCAGGAAAAACTCCTGACATCAGCATTCAAGTGTCCCATTAGAATTTGCAGCATTTACCTGGGGTATATAACCAATCAGCCGCTCTGTGATCCAGAAGGTGGGGGCAGTGGAAGGGGGAGTGAAGGGGGTGGGGGGGGATGGAGGACGGCCTCTGGGGTTTATCTGTGGAACATTGGAAGGATCTTCATGGAGGCAGGCAGGGTTTGATGGGCGAGGCACACTTTAGTGTATGGTGAAGGCAGTATGACTAATGTGTGGAATGGGACATTTACATAGGAGAGGCAGGCTGTGCTCGCAGCCTCCCAGAGGTATGTACGGCTGGCCCAGCGCTGTGTCTGCTGCCTGTCCTCAGGGCTCCCTCTGCCACTTCATTTCCATGCTCCATTTTAGATCAAGGCTTCTCTAATATTTCCACATTATCCAAGGAGGCAATCTAAGATTGGAATTTGATCCACTTTGAAGGGGACGTACTGTCACGCACGCACGAACGCGCGCCCGCCCGCTCCTCTTTCCCGGGCCTTTTTAAAGGCTATTTTCCGTTGTGTACCTGCAATGAGAGCCAGCGAGTGTGCGTAATTGTTGCTACGTGTATAGCCACTCAAAGATTGTAATGAAATGAAAATCATTACGGCGGTTAGATTAAATTACTATTTTTGTTCTCAGCGTGAATCCGAGTTGACATTCCCGTTCTTCCCCCTCTCCTCGGTGTCACCTTCTGACAAATTTCGCACAGGAAACAGAATGATTTACTTAGCAACAGGCAACGATCACGTCGCACGTGGAAATTGAAAATTAGGCAAAATAACAGTAGGTATTGATACACGTCTTGTGACTACTATAACTCATTCGGCGGGAAGTAATTATTACCGACAAACCTTCTCAGCTTGAGCATTATTAGTGCGCATTAACTAGCGCTCCCCTTTGTAATTGTACATGGCAAAAGCAGCAGGTTTTTTAGGGTAAATTAGTGGTGGGGAGAGCAAAAACGGGAGAGACGGAGAGGATTGGAAAGTTAATCACGTACAGGAGATGGAGAAGTGGATGAGGAAGGAGCACTGGGGGGGCAATGGATGTAAATATGATAAACAATATCCTGGATGAAACTGCGTCTTTTGCAGGCCGTCTCCCTTTGGACTCGTTCTCTCCTCCATATTGTTGCTGTTTTAATTAGGTGTGTGAAAAGTGTTTGTGTGTGAATATGACACTGTGTGCATTCATATAGGATTTCTTCTTTTTTTTATTTTTTTTTCACTTGAAATGGATGAGGAGCGAGAGAGAGGTAATGAGTTCACCCACCGAACAGTAGCGCTCAGACAGACCGGTTTCCTGTGTGATGTTGGGATTCTTTACACTGTTTTCATTCACCCCCAAAAATGCAATATGTCCTCCAAGTGTTTAAAAAAAAAAAAAAAAAGAAAAAAAAGAAAGTTGCCTCATAGAGCGGAGAGAAATTGCTTTCTGGAAGAATAAAAAAGGGCACTGAGATTTACCAATACGTGTCATGTAAATGAGGCTGGAGCAATTTCAGTTGTCCCTGCGTTTAGATTGTGTAGAAAAAGCCACATGTAAAGGAAAGACACAGGGATAATATTTTCAAATTCAATGCAGTTCAGCAGCAGGTCCACTGTGGCAGTGGGACCAAGAGAACACTGTCTGCGTTTGTCTTCTTATCTTTTACTGTACGTCACTGTTTTGTCAGCGTGGGTTACTTTTAATTTGTCTCATTCAGTTACACGGAGTTAGAGTCCAACTTTTTTGGTGCATAATCTTCAGCAAATATTGGGTCATAAAAGTTATTTGCTAATAAATATATAGGCAGCACATTTACACTCACTCATCTCCGCTTCGTCCTCTACATGAGGGTCACGGGGGGGGGGGGGGGGGGGGGGGGGCTGGGTACACTGGCACTCTGGACAAGTCGCCTGTCCATCACATAGAGACAAGCAACCATCAACTTTCACTGTATTACTGTATTGTTCAGGTGGAGGCTGAATTACAAGATTTAAAATCTCCCTAAATAATTTGAAATCCCTCAAATCCAGCTGTGGTTCATCTGATCTATGGAAGAGTATTAGGGCCACGTGTTAAAAAATCTGAAATAAATAAATAATAAAACAGCATGAATTCTGATGTTAAAGTCAGATTTTTGACTTTTTTCCCCATAATATTTTTATTAATTTAATTTATTAATTTAATCTGATGAATTATGACCTTTTTTTTAAAAATAAATCTCAGAATTATGACTTTAATCTCAGAATTATGACCTTTTTTATTCTCAGGATTATTATTTTTTTCTCCAAATTATGACTTTAATCTCAGAATTCTGACCTTTTTTTATTCTCAGGATAATAATTTTTTCTCAGAATTATGACTTTTTTTTATCTCAGAATTATGACTTTCATCTCAGAATTATGACTTTTTTATTCTCATGATTATTATTTTTTCTCAGAATTATGACCTTTTTTAATCTCAGAATTGCAGCAGTTTTATTATGTTTTCTTTCTTTCAAAGTTTATTTTTTTTACGTCACACTAATACTCTTCCGTATTGATCAGAATCAAACAAAACATTTAAATAATTAATTTATTTAGTTTATTAACCTTAACATTCGTAACACTCCTATAAATAAAAATTTAAACAGTCAAAAAAATGAGTGCTGTTCCTTTTATCTTTACTCTTTTTTTTCTTCTTTTTTTTTACACAAGCATGAACCTTGACCTTTCTCTCAAACAAGCTCCCTAAGTTTCTTCATGGGTCCATAATAGTGATCGCACAAACACACAGGGAAGGTGCCAAAATGCCGTCTTGTTGTGTAATCAGCGATCTTTAGCTTAATATTGTCCAGATGGTGGAGGTGAGCACTGACGTCCACAAGAACCCACAGGCCCAAATGGAGCTACTGTGAACACAGTGGAGTCATTGAAGTTCCTGGGGGACCACCATCTGCGACACCATTAAATAGGATGCAAACATCTCCGATGTAATTAACACGGCCCAACGCAAGATGTTCTTCCAACGTGTACTTGGGCTAACATGTCGACATGTCACCGCTGAGCGTGGTGCAGCTACCTCGGCCGTAATGCAGACTACTTTTTTTTGTCGCTCGACACTGCAGGACGTCACATGAAGAGTCGAGAGGTTAGGCCTGGCACTGCTCGCCCTCCATCAGAGACCTGTAGGATGGCAGAGCAAAGAAAAGGGCAAAAAAAAAAAAAAAAAAAAAGGATTGCTGCTGGCTCTTTCTGGCCAGACAAGCACCTATTTGATAGTTCAGCCTCTTGACAGTTCTTGTGCATCAGTGCAGCACCACCTGCCACAACAACACTTTCTTCCCAACGGCAATCACCATCCTCAAATCTGCCGTTCTCAGTCTTCATCACACACCAAGGCCTTCTCACACACGCACACACACACACACTGACTGACCCAGCTGAGCTGCACGAGTAAAACATAAAAGGTTCGTGTCTTTTCACAGTGTTTTACTCATCTTTATCTTATTTATCAAACCACCTCTGCTTTGCATATCTGATTCTAAGCCAAGGCTGCAGATAAAGTTCTACATTGTTTAATATAGTGGATGGGTCAGACTTGCAGGGGCTGTCTGTCTTTTAGTAATTAATTGCAAGGCTTCTGCGTATATGTACCATACAATGTGGTGGAGAAGGGACGCATTCACTGGGTCGCCCATACATAAACGCTCACTGTGACTTTTCAAAGAGAAATCCACTATGAAAAAGAGAAACAAGACACTCTGTGTGCTTATACTCTAACTCAAGGCCCTTTACAGAGTCAAGACAAACTCCCCACCATAAGCATTCACAATGGCAAAAGAGGAGAGGAAATGCTTCCTAAATGAAAAACCAACATGTACATAAGAAAAGGGTAAAATCTTTATGAATAAAAGATGCATTGAATGTCCCACAATCCCACAGTTGCCAAGAAACAAAGCACTTAAAGTCTCTCTTTATGCCTGTAGAACATCATGAGCAAAGTTTTTTTTTTTTGCATCATGCAAGCCAACATGGTCATATCTGCATCTTTGAATAGCGGAACTGTGATATTTGAAGGACGATAATTTTATATTTTTTGCCATTGTTGGATAAGGAAATTTGCTAACACTCTCACATCTATGGGCAAGTATGAACATTAGAAGCTGTTTCCACTTATCCTAACAATAATTGTTGCATTTAAGAACTCACTTGTAGAGAAATGTAAGAAATAAAGCTTTTAAATGATGAAGTGTCTAAACATTTAGATTACAACTTAACCCTTTAACACCAAGCGTATCGCCACACTTTGCATTACTGTAATTCTTGCGATGGTTTGTGCTATCGGAAAAAAGAAGTTCAAAGCCAACATGTGGTTATTGCGGTAATTTCACTCCGTCTGTTGCAGGAAGTCGGAGAATCAGCGTCTGTTTGTTGCCAGAGAGGAGAGAGTTAGAAAAATGACTTTTTGGCCTGTTTTTACACATTGAGACAAGGACTCAAAGACTGTAAATATGTTGTATACTGTTCAAATACTGCAATACTGTGCAAAATCTGTTGTTCATGTGCAACTGCAGTGTTTTTTTTCTAAATATGTTCATTTTAAATTGTTAAAAACGCTATTTTAACATGCAGTAAACTGTAAATAACTTACTCACAGGACATTTTTGAGGCTTGGGTGTTAAAGGGTTAAGGATCCATTTTCATTTGAATACAAATCCAGCTACTTTGCTTGTTAACGAAATAAAAAAAAATATCACCAGCCAATCCCATGGCAGCAACCTACTGCATTTAGACAAGTAGACGTGGTCAAGTCAATTGCGGAATTTCAAACCGAGCATCAGAACGGGGAGGAAGGGTGATTACACTGACTTTGAACATGGCGCGGTTGATACTGCCAGACATGGCTGGTGTGAGTATTTCAGAAACTACTGATCTGCTGGGATTTTCATGCACAACCATCTCTCGCGTTTACAGACAAAGGCCCAGAAAAAGAGGAAATATCCAGGGAGCAACAGTTCTCGGGGGGGGGGGGGGGGGGGAAATGCCTTGTTGATGCGAGATCAGAGAAAAAGTGGCCAGACTGGTTCACAATGACAGAAAAGCAACAGTAACTCAAATACACAACAACAACAACAACCAAAGTATGCAGACGACCATCTCTGAACACAGAACATGTGGAACCTTGAAGCAGATGGGCTACAGCAGCTGAGGACCATATTGCGTGTCACTCTGTTTGGTGTCCTGTGTACCTAATAAAGTGGCCAGTGACAGTATTTAAGGATTCATTTTTATGAATTTTTGAAATTCAGAAAATGATCGATTTGCCCAGGTGGCATTTTTACAGTGAGCTGACTTGCTTCAAAAGAACAAAAAGTACCTTGGAATGACTTGAAATGTTCCACCATAATAGTCGGCATCGCCCTGAACAAGGATCCATTAAATTATTTGCAAGCCTCTTAAGGAATAATTTTAATGAATTTTTGAAATTCAGGAAATTATCGATTTGCCCTGATGCATTTTGACAGAAAGCTGACTTTCTTCTTCAAAAAAAAAAAGTATCTCGGAATGATTTGAAATTTTCCATCATAATAGTCGGCATCGCCCTGAAGAAGGATCCGTTGAAAATATTTGCAAACCTCTTAAGGAATAATTTTAATGAATTTTTGAAATTCAGGAAATGATCCATTTGCCCTGATTGCATTTTGACTGTGAGCTGACTTTCTTCAAAAAAAACAAAAAGTATCTAGGAATGACTTGACATTTTCCATCAAAACAGTCGGCATCGCCCTAAACAAGGATCCGTTGAAAAGATTTTCAAACCTCTTAAGAGTAAAATGGCTATAAAATAAATAGAACTATGATAAAAAGGCAAGACGGGAGATTACTGTTTGTAATTTACCAGGGAAATATTCATCTACTTCATTTTCTTTACATGTAGCCACCTTACAACAACACGTCAGTCTAAGTTTTGCGTTGCAATCTTATAAAGCACAGCCCCCAATGAAAGCGGCTCAAATAACTTATGAAGCCATCTTGTTTGCTCTAAGTGATTGATTGCAATAGTGATGGGGGACGATATGTTCAAAGCTCTGGCCGATACCAAGATTAGAAAAAAATAAATAAAGGGTATTTCTTTACTTTTTTTTCTAACGAACAAAGGGGTCATGAGAAAAACTGGCCACATCCTCTTGTTTGCTTGCATTCCCAGGGCGGATATCTCTCGTTTCATCTCCGGTTGTCTTCCACATTCATTCATTCATGTCTTTTCCTTTTTAGTCACAGGCCTTCTTCTGCATCAATG
The DNA here is from genome assembly GCF_963457635.1 of Microchirus variegatus. Classification (NCBI taxonomy): domain Eukaryota; kingdom Metazoa; phylum Chordata; class Actinopteri; order Pleuronectiformes; family Soleidae; genus Microchirus; species Microchirus variegatus. The sequence continues at coordinate 9,888,650 of NC_139802.1, forward strand.
CAACACTGCACAGCATGCAGCACGCAGCAACAACAGGCTAATTTAGCACATGGGGAGAAGTGGAGGCTCTTTTTTTCTCATGGCAATAAATACTACCATAAAAGTAATGAATTCTGGCTTGGAAAACCACACAGATGGAGTGATTTGATTACTGTATTGTGTTCCTTCCCTTTCTACTGTAAGACGCACAGAGGCATTATTTCATACGTATACTATATGTATATTTACAACATCTGAACCTATTAAATTTTATGAAAAGTCTTATTTAAGTTAAGGATTTAAATAAAGTTTTAACACCGTTTTTATTGACGACCTATTAATCATTTATAATAATTACCCCCCCCCCCCCCCCCCCATTCATCTGACAATTAAAGTAAAACAAAACAGCGCCTTCACACACGGATGTAAATGAGACGATGGGCTGCAGGAAGTCACCGTTTACAAATGTGCTTTTACACCGTGAGTGGCTTTCAAGATCGTGGGATGTCGAGCCGTGTGCGCGGGTGACACAGGGCAATGCTTGGCAGAGAGGGAAGGGGTGGGCGGGTGAAGCCTTCGTGACCCCAAATAATGCAGTGGGTGTGGACGGGTGGTGGCAAGGGTAGCCTTTCTGGGGCGCTAAGTGCTCCGCTTGTCCAGGCCTGGCAGGTGAACTGGCAGGGGCTTCACCCTGAGGTTGGAGGGCTCGTTGCTGAACACTGGCACTGGATAGAAGGGCTTCTGGGATACATCCTGGCTGAGCAAGTGTCTGCGTGAGATTTTGTAAGTGTGTGTGTGTGTGTGTGTGTGACTGGGTGTACATACATAAGAACACATGCTCCTATGTCTCTCTGTTGTGTGTATGGCCGTGCCTCACAGTGTTTAGCCCCTAAATGATGAACACCCTGGTAGTACCAGTTGGCAGATGGGGACCCCCGGCCCTTGTGGGCTAAGATGCAGATGACTGTTTCGGAAGGGACTCGACAGGCTCTACACCTGCGCATCATGGGGACCCTTTCACCTCTCTGTCGTCTCTGAGGGGCCCTAGCACCTCTCCGCGTTGGCCTTTCCCAGTCGAGGGGGCGCACAGTCCCTGCCCCTGGGACCCTGCTCCTCTCCCTGGCATGTGGTGACAAAGAGGGCAGGAGGAGTCAGTGGATACGAGGGTTCACCTGAACAGGACAGAGAGGAGTAACATGCCCGGGCTACATTGTTCTCCTTCCCAAGCTGACATGATAGGAGCTGTTCCTGGAGCCACTTTGACCTGTTTTTTCCTTCATGTGAAGAAGAAAAATCCTTGCCTACTTCAACACGCCGGAGTGTGTAACACCTTTTGCCTTCTACCCTCCACATTCCAAATGAACCCTGTCATCGCCGAGCTACAGATGAGCAATTTCTCCCGGCTTTGATTCCGTCTTTTAGATGTTTTTTTTTTTGCTCGAAGTCGTGCACTTTTATGCTTCTACCTCTCCATAAACACATGTATGACAAGTTTATAATTGTAACTCCAAATCGGCGTGTTGGTGTGTGCCACATGGAGGCAGGGGAGGCCATAATTGGCATTCCTACCTCTGTGTGCCAACCGGCTCTCTCTTCCCTCGTCAGAGTGAGAGTTGACAAAGAGAGCGCCAAGCGTTTCCAATCCCACATCCCTCACTTTTTTTCTTCACGGCCTGTGACGAGAAGAAGGCGAGATGTGTGTGTGTGTGTGTGTGTGTGTGTTTTGGATTAGTGTCTTGCTGCACAATAAATCTTTGTTAAACAAATGCAAAGCAGATGGCACTGTGGTGTCTCCACCGTGAGGAGAGAAAGAAAGAGAGACAGAAAGAAAGCGCGAGAGAGAGACAGAAAGTAAGAAAAGAGAAGGAAAGGAAGGACGGAAGGAGAAAGAAAGAAAGAAAGAAAGAAAGAAAGAAAGAAAGAAAGAAAGAAAGAAAGAAAGAAAGAAAGAAAAACACGCCTACTCTTTATTCTCATCCTCCACAGACGCACTGATCATCCTCGGTACACAGACGGTGACGGTGTTGAGCTGCAACACGTTTAATCCTGAAGTAAAAAACCAAAAGGTGGTGAAAACTGATGGACACGCAAACACGTTCTGTTCATCAGAGGGAACATTTTGTTTACTAGAAGAGACGTCTGCACGGCTGCTGATGTTAATGACAGAGGTGACATTTCTTGCCCCAGTGCACATGAAGAAGAACAGGACAACGCGATGTATCATAGCGAGGTAAGGGAAGGTACAGTATAGGGACGACTCCGTTGTGTCCGTACCTTTTCAAGTGGAAGTGGCCTTTTCTGTGCTCGGCCCTTTGCTGTCGCTGATAGTTATAGATCCTTCTCGAGAGCTTGCACGTTGCCCGACACTAAAGAACCAAGAGACCCCCTCGGCCATGTTGTGCACTGGAGTAGCACTACAACTGAGACTGATTTGCTCATCAGGAAGCGACACGCGGGAATCCAATGACCATTGTCCACATCAGACAAGTCTCACAGACAGCGGGAGGGCCGCTCTGCTCTAGGATTCAGGGCAGATACAAAAATCACTCTTCTTTTATGTTTCCCGATGAGTTGCTTGTTTATTTATATATTTATTTATTTATTTATTTATCTTTCCTCATTATAATATTCAACCTGACATCACGTCCAGGCGGCCCCGCGTAACCCCTGAGAGGAATCACGAGACACACATTTAAAAATAAGAAGAAAAAGAGGAGACAGTCATAATTATGATGATAGGTGACAGTGCCAGTGAGCCAAACATCATTGCAAATGACAGCAGCCTGTGTGTTTATATTTATATGCAGCCACATAATACTGCACAAAGTGGAAATGTGCCCCTTTGAATTAGCACAACAACTGCTCACAAATATGAGACTTGGGCTGATCTTCATACTCTACTTTGTACGTCCGTATTTTACCTTCACTGGTCGCGGATTGTGATTAATACAATTATTATGCAGCTTACACCAGGGACTTGATTATTTACATATATTCCGAAAGTAGCCAGTCTAATGAAAAGAGCCATTACCCCAAGCTGATGATCCCCCCACACATCAAGGTGCTGTTCTATACCTCTCAAAAAAAAAAGCGGCGACTCATCCGCAGCTTATATTTTTAGACTTAGTGTCTGCGTGTGACTGGGAGGCCAGATCGAACCGTGCATTTCAGCACTGCAGTCTTTACTCCTTTCATCTCACCTGAAAATGGAGGGAAAGTATCACTTAACATTGCAGCTTACCACACAATTACCTGAGTACCTGTTCTCACTGCAATTACAAGCCCAAGACAAATAATTAGTCTGACAAATGACTGCTGGGCACATCGCCCTTGTTGTGGTTGAGCTGTGTAATTTGGAGCCCCAGCTCTGAATGCTGGCACTGTGGCGGTAATTAGCGATAGGCAATGTAACGTTACACCCGCGCAGTGTGTATGTGCAAGAGCCCGCGCGCGTGTGCGTGCACGTTTGTGTGTGTGTGTGTGTGTGTACCACTGTGAGTTCATGTGTCACCACGGCCTCGGCAGCAATCACAAGCTTCAGAACTGGCTTGTGGGAATCTCTGCATGTCGGCCCTGATCTCCCCAGTCAGTGACACAGACAGCAGCAGCCCACCTGCCAGCCTGTCACGTCTCCCCGTTGAGGAGCTGACACCGTATTGCCAATGCCGCACATTGAACGGCGATTTTTTTTTTCTTATACAATTCCTGCCTTCACTCCATCTGCCATCATCTGTGGTCTGCCTGCACGTCGCAGCGCAGCGTATGTATCGGCTTTTTCCTACCTTCCTTCCTTCATTCATTCAGTCCCCGGGTTGTCACAGCTGACAGCGGCTTGTCAAATGTTCCTGCAGCTGCAGGTTCATCCATCATTAAACGGCTGAGGAGAATTGAAATCATCTCCATCAGAGCCCTCCGGTGGTGTTGGCGCCTTTGGAGATGCGGGTCTGTAGACTGCGAGGCCTCACTTGTAGAAGGCATCATTTCTTCTACATCTGTCAGATTTGAGTAAAAGGTTACATGGTTAGAGGAGAAGAGACGACTCGCACTGGCAAATTCAAGATGATAGAGTAAAGTCATAAAAGTAATTTCAACTGTCTGCTGCGATTCGTCAAGTCTCGCTTTCTTTGCCACTGAAGTGTTTCCGTCGCGTCTCGTACACGAGTCGTGTGCGCTCACATCGGGCTCAGCCCCTTTTTATTATAAATATGCACAAAACACAAACTAACAATCCCTCCATACAGACACACACATGTTTTGGGGTTCCCACGGGGCCTCTTAAAGAATATTGGTTCTCAGAAGTAAATGGATCGCAGGTGTTCTTGCACACAAGGGAGGTGCTCTTGCAGGAGCGGAGACCTGACCTCTCTGTGGGGATTAAGTGCAGGTAAATCCAGGGCGTGTTCCTCACCCGGTCCCGACAACCTGGGAGGCCACGTCTTTAGTGAGTTACAGAGGCCCCAGAGCCGCATGTACACACACCAGACCCTGGAGGCCAGCACACTAACCAGTCACACACAAATACTCACTGTAGAACAGGTGTGCAGCACAGGCAAAACAAAAATATTCCTAATTAGGTTATTTTTTAATCTATGGAGGCAAGGAGCCTAATTACTACAAGGTGTAAATACAGACGCTTCCATATTTACCGCTCAGGAAATAACAGAATGCTAAGGTAAAACAAAAGGGGAGGATCAGGGAAATGTTAGACACAACACAGAAAGAGGAAAAAAAACAAAAAAAACAATGAGAATTAACAAACAAAGCCCTCCGTTATTCTTATCATGCTATCTGATCAATCTATTTTTGTTCCTCAACAGCTCTAATCTCGCTCCCACTCCCTCCCATGTTGTGCTGAGAAACATTTTTGCACTTCAGAGATAAAAATCACAGTCTTCTCATCCACTCCTCTTCTTTTGTCTCCATTTCACACAACAAAGAGATAACACACCCACGTGTGACAAGTCCACCCACATCCATCAAACTTAGCTCAAATCCGCCAGCAACAGAAAACAAAAGGATGACTCTTTCATCAGAGAGTGGGCCAGAGAGCATCGATCACTCTCACGGAGAAAGAGAGAGAGCGAGAGAGAGAGAGGGGCTAAACAGCAAGAGCCGTATGGAATAGAAATGCACAGACTTGTTATGCATTTCAGACTCACTTTCCCCTTCAACACATGTCGCCGTGTTTGTTTTTCATTAAGCTAAACATTTCACCATTGTGTAACTCTAAAGTGGCACACCACAAACGACTTGTGTTGTTTGTTTGTCTTTGCTGTCATTCATGATATATTATGTGACAATGTGCTTCAAAAAGATCACTTCAATCAAACACTGTGGCCTGTATCCAAAAGTGGGATGTAAAAAAAAAAAAAAAAGTCTTCTACGGATGGAGTTTGTGTTTTTGTAGGTGGAGCTTCTTACATATTTTTGATCAGACACAGCTGCACTCGCTCTTTTAACAACAAACCACTGTTGATACTCAAACAAATGTAAAACAGAAAACTCCCTTCTTCTTCTTTTTTTTTCCGCGCTCGAGAAGTTTTTTCCAGGGAAATAGTTAAGTGACAGCAGGAATTCATCATGTGAAATGTTAAAGTGTTCATGGACTGGACATGATTGATGGACTGACTGACAGAAGGAAAAGCTGGCTTATTCGTATGGAAATATACTGAATTACAGACGACTGAGCTTTAGTGTTGGCCCTGCCTTATACCAAAGAAACAGTCCTCAAATAAATTGTTGAGCCCACAAACGAGTTGTATTTTACTGCAAGTATTTCGTTTTTACACCAGATGAGACTCAATGGTCATGTAAAAAGCTGGCAAAAATTAAAGAAATTAAAGGAGTCATATTATACCCTGTTTCTCCAAGTTAACCTAGTTCCCTGGTGTCCTAATAAACATGTCTGTGACATGCTTTGGTCAAAATACCATAAAAATGAAGCACCACAGCAGTTCAATCACCCTGCCAAAACAGCCCTGTTCAGAACGCTCTGTTTAGTAGTATCTCTTTAGGTCCACCTTAAAAACAAAAGGGACAGGAAATGACATCAGCCACAGAAGCTACTGGGAGCTAACATCAGTTAGAAAAGTCAAAAAAGTGATTATTTGCAGGCTCTAGCAGGCACATTGCTGTCATATATAACATGTATCCACTGAACAGGTAAATCTTCTGAGGCTGGAAGTTTGTGCAGGACACTGCTGCACTGTGGAGCCAAGAATAGAACTTTTGGCAGACTTCACAGGCTTCCGGTTTTCCGTTGCCCTCGCCAGCACTCTCGCGTGTTTTACAGACAAAGCGGAGCTCCACGAGACACCAATTCCAGGAATTTATCGCGTTGTGACGTCCCAATGAGAGTGGATGTCAACAATGTGTGTTTTATCTCCTGTACTTAGACTGAGGAGGACCAAAAAACATGAGTGAGTCATCTTTTTTTCACACCGACTGAGTCCCAAATATAAGGATTTAAAGGGACAATGTGTAGTATTTATGGGTTTATATAACCCAAAATCCACTTTTTTATACATATTATGTGCTCCTGCATTGTCTAGTCGCTGTATAATAGTTTTTGTTTCATTTTCGTAGTGTTATAAAAAGTCATGTAAGGCTATGCAGCGGGCCGCGGTTGCATTGCCACTGTTAGCAGCGAGACGCCATGTTTCTACCGGAGCCTGTAAGGACAAATGCGAGAGAACAAATCAAGCGTCTCTTTACTTGTAGCGGAAGTCCCGCCTCCTCTCTCTCCGCTTCTTCTGCTACGGCCGCGGTAGCTCGCCCTCTCCCTCTCCTCACGAACCTCATCTGTTGACACGGAGAAAGACGACGAGGACGACATTTGACCAGCTGCGGATACTGTAGTGCTCAGGGAAGGGAGGGGGTGAGCAGAGCAGCAGTTCTTTGTTGTAAATTTCAGCCTCTCCTCTACATGGCACTATAAACTACTTACTTCCTCTTTAAATGATTAAAAAGTTGATTTTGCATAATATGTCCCCTTTAAACATTTTATTCAGCACCTACTGAAGCACTGCTGTCCAATAGCTGCCATGTTTTGATGTTCTCGTTCATCCTCTTTGTTTGTCTGGGTTTCAGCTCAAAAATGGCTGGAGTTGTTCGATATGGGACTAGATTTCTGGCAGTTTTAGAGACTTGACGTCTTTGGCTTGGAGCTTCTCTCGTAAAATTCACACGACAATTTGTGTTTTCCCGTCAAGCGCAAATCAGGGTTTTGTCAGGACAGTGCGAAACATGTTGGCTCTGAGCAAAGATGCTGGGATAGAGGCAGAAATGGATCAAACCAATATAAAAACAATTGAGGTGGACGAAACCTTTTAATATCAGCTTCAACACGGGAGCCGTGCCACTGTAAAGAAAAACACCTCCTGCAACCCAGCAACAGACTGTAAAACAAAAATAGCTGTACAATTACATAAATCTCACAGTTAAGGGCAAATGACGAGTACATCGAAACAAAGACACTAATATTCCTCAACAGATGAGGTGCCAGAAATGGGATACAACAGAAGACAAGAAGGAAAAAAGGTCAAGGCAAACTAGACCCGAGATTTAAAATGTTCATCACAATCACAGCTTGCCATCAGCTATTAAGCGTCCAGCAGTGGACAGCCACACAAATCCAGGCCTGACTGCCTCTCACAAAACCTCCTTATCTCACCTGTCCACCTGTCCCGCTCACTCGTCCATCTTCCGCCCGCCAACCGCCGTGATTGCATCTTTAGTGTTACTACCCGAGCGACAGCTCTGCTGCAAAAGCAACATAAAGTCAGCCATTAAAAAAAAGTGTATTTATTATTTCTGAGACACAAGGAGACAGAAAAGAGGATTGCCTGTTTCTTTGGCCATGTAAGGGTAGAGTGATGGAGATGACGGTGAAATCAACAGTTTATCAGCGGTCTGAGGCAGTCGCGCGGCAGAAGGGAGGCCTTCCTGACTCGGACTTTATTCGCATTATGGTCTGGTTAGTATGTGCTGTGCTGAATGTTGTGCGTGTATGTGTCCGGATTATTTTGTTTTCTACCTAAATTAAAGTTGTGAGGAAAAAAGATAATACATTATGAGGTATGAGGTGGCTTTTAATTTCTGTATTTTTGCATTTTTACATTTTGAAATCTTCGGGTTTTTACAAAAAAAAAGCTTTGTGTCGCTTTAATACTGCAAAATCTATTCATCACCAAATATATTTACGCGGACACTTTACATACTGTATCTATATGTTAATGTTTTATGTTATCTATAATTGGTCAACAAGGGATTTTCTGTGTACAAAGCTCCACTGAACAACACACTACGTGTTTTTCCCTTTTTTCAAATTGACTCTATCCGTGTTGTCTTGTTCGGTGCCAGAGGCGTAAAAAGGGCTCTAAAGTCAACGGGTGTCGTGCTACTTCCACCAGGCAGCCACCCGTCCCTGAAGCCAACACGCATCACACTTATTGATGGAAGAAAGTCCACGTGTTCCAGCGGACAGCCTGAGTTTCCTCTTTACTGTGCTAAGATCCATCCGTACAGAACGAGGTCAAGCCTGCATAATGACTCTAACAAGTCAAGATTCACTGGATTGCATCATTTCAAACTGTTCGCAGAGCTACTGTGTTGACAACAAATATCCCCGAGCCAGCCGGTGATGGTCATTTCCTGGCTGCTTCTGACACTGCAAAAACAATGTGTTGATTTGGATTTCACGTTCAGCCGCTCGTCACATCCGCGCGGGTTTATGCAGAGAGATATGTCATTCTGGGGGTTAGGCTAATTTCAGCCAGGCCATTTCGGATGATGTCAGCCGGAGCAGAAGAAAATGGAGGTAACCTCTCGTGGCCCCCCCCCCCCGTGCTGCTGTGCTGCTGTGCTGCGTTAGACTTGCCGCTCACCAAATTCGCTAAATCCGCCACGTTTATTTCCTCCGATGTCCACTTCATTGCAGCGCGTCTCAGATATCGTGTGCACCGCCCCATGACAGATCGCCAGCCTCCTTTCCTCCTCCACCACCAGCAAAGCAGCGCTGTCCTGCTCTTTTAATGCAAAGTGATGGGAGGCAACGTGCGCTTTGGTTCTAAAATAAAACACATCGCTCCCTCTGTCAGTCTCCTCTTCAGGAAGCGTTCTGTGAAAATGTCGTCCTAATCTGCCTTGTCTTTGGCTGTAATTATCAACCCTATACTATAACCAGGCCTTTGCCTCGCTCTTTTCTTAACATTGTGTCTCTTTTGTGTTTCGCTCTTCTCATCTGTTTTTTTGTTCCCCTTTCTGTATTTTGATTTAGGCGGATTGAAGAAGAACAGGTCTGATTGTCTAGCCTGAGGTAAGATTTCATAGGTTTACATATCAAAGTCTATAAATAGATAAGAGCTTTTGAAAGGGAGAGCGAGCGCGCGAGAGAGAAAAGTGTGTGTGCACGTGTGTGTGTTTATTTGTCTGTGTGTGTGTAAAAAAGACAGAGAGGCTTTCCCAATTGCATGCACAGCGAAAAGAGCCTCCACCAAAACAAAAGGGATTATGGCGTTTCAAGGGTGTTGTGTTTGCTGTGTTTATTCACATAGCTCATGGGGCTGCACAGGATCGGCAATGAATGTCAATGTCAGCGAGTGAAAACGCTGCAACACAAGATAAATATGATGAACAATAAGCACAGATTAAGGCTGAATATGTCACGCCACATCACGCGCAGATCCCCAGTCTCATGACATTAAGTAACCCTACGAAGTGTTGACATGATCACGTTAAAAACGGTGATGGTTGCTCGCCTCGAGTGCCCTGCCACGGACGAGACGTTATTCATATGGATAGTTAAGCAAATTCCGGTGTCACACCTGCTTAATCCTGCACAGCGCTCAGTGTAACAGTGAGCGGACCATATTAGTGATATCATAGCGGTCCAGAGGAGAGCAGAGATGAATGCATCAACTACTCGAGTTGATGGAGGTGCTTTGAATAAACTAATTAGTCTGGAGTGTGTGTTCTGCAGCAGGTGCAGTCTGTATTGCAGGTGCAGCAATAGTCACTATTAATGTGCGAGAAGCACAATATCTGCGCAATCAAAACGATGCCTCAGCAAACGCGCTCTTACCTTTATGTTTCTTCATGAGGGGGTGGGGGGGGGGGAAAGAAGTTGGGCGGGGTGTGGCATCTGGAAGATAAAGCCTAATGTTCGCAGTATTGCAACGTGTTAGTTAACAACTATAGCCTTAACTTTAAGTTAACCGATTGCTTTTCCTCCCCCCCCCCCCTTTTTTTTTTTGTATTTCCACATCTAATTACACTTTCATTCATCAATGTTGATTAATAGGTCCTGTGGCACGCCTGCCTCATTTTACTCTCAATTAAGCTGGTTGATGCATGTTCTCATCAAGCAAGATGCATTGGCCTGGTTTACTTGAGGCGCTATTAGTGGACACTGTAATTAGTATCCCAGCACATAGAACTTCCCCCACCTCCTGAGCCCCTCTCCCGAGCTGCCATCCATGGCCTCTTTTAATGCCTTCCAAATAATGAAGATAACAGAATAGATGAGGGACGAGCAGTCCGGCCCACGTTAATCATCTTCCTCTCCGCTGTTTTTTTTTTTCTCCCTTCTCCCTCTTATTCCTAGCGGGGGAATTATTGCTTGTAAAATCACCAAACTCCCAATGTCTTGTCAGAACCCTTTTTTTTTTTGTGTGTGTGGCGAGCACTCCAGCTCCTCCCCACATTTTCCTTATCAGTGGGGAGATGTATGTCTTTACCACATTTCACACTCAAAAGGGAACAGCCAGCCTGATATATTTGCCAGTTTCTAAATGCGGCGCTTTATCGAAAATATCAGTCTAAGTTGTGCACATTAGCCCTCATGCTCTTTGAGAAGCCACTTTGAAAGAGGGCTGATTACACGCTTGTTGCTGTCGTGATACCAGCATCAGCGCAGCAGCCCCCTTTTCTCTCGCTTAGCCAGCTTTCCCAGAGCGCTCTTCTGCCTTTGATTCCATGCACTTCAAGAGATTTCTCTGAGGAGGGCTCTGGGGGCCTCAGCAAAGAGCCCGGGCTGGGTAGACAGAGACTAAAGGATGGGTGAAAGATGGAAAGAGATGGAGATAGAGGCAGCAGGGGTAATAAAGCCAACAGAGGCAGATAGAAAGAAGAGTGGCTACATTACTGCAGTGTGGCCGCTCTTTAGACGCTCTAGCGGTGGCCATGTCTCGTCCCAATGTCTGTGCAGACTGCTCCCATGGGTCCCCGTGCCGAGCTTGTAAGTGCTAATTGGGCCTGTTAGGGTCAGCAATTAGCCGGCTGCTATTGAAGGATTGTGACAGCCTGGCCTTTCACAGCCTTGTCATTCTTTTAGGGCAGCGAGGAAAAAGAGAAGAACATAACATGGACAAGGCAGATGCTCAGACAGCCAAGAGACAAGCGGCAGCAGAGGAAGATAAACCAATAGCATATCCCACAATGCAGTGTGCCGAGGGTACGGGGGAAGGGACAAATATGAGGCAACAAGGCTCTTATTGACTTCAGTCAGAAGTGAAAGGACTGATGCAACTCTCTCCTCCTCCAAATAATGCATCAACCAGCACTTCTCTCTTCCTGTGCAAGTTTGGAAGTGAAGTTCTCTTTCAGTATGATGTGCAGTTTGTGTTGTGGTAGTTATATTTGGTGTCAGGCTGGTACCACAGTCACTCACGTCTACTCTTTGCATTGTTTCGCTGTGGGATGTTCATAGGCTATGACGGGGGTAATGTGAGGACAGGGTCTTTTGGGATAGGATAACAATTCAGTTCAATTCATTTTGATTTCTATATATAACATATGTATGCATAAACACAAGGGATCCAACGGTATTCGGTATTTTACCGAAACGTTTGGTACACCCTGTTCAGTCCAATACGCAACGGCAAACAACGGTATTTAGGTACGTTTCAGTCCGTCAAAATGTATTAAAATTCACAATGCTGCATGATTAGATCCACTCAGGAGCATTTAGGATTCAGCGTAGACTATGATGAGAATGAGAAAATGAATGTCAACAAACAAACCACAGTGTGCAAGCATCTGTGTGCACGGTGTATTGGACAGACACTTGCTCAACAGCGCCACCCAGAGCAAGCCTTTCATTTACATCGTCATCACCCGTGTCTTTCACTTGGAGCAGCATGGTGTATTTGTAGTTGTAGTCTCTGTGAGTGGGTTAAAATTGTGTTTATTTTGTTGGATAGCACTAAACTTTATTTATTTTTAATTTGTGTGGTTTTATGTTTGCTGTTTCATTTGATATGATAGTGCACTATTGTTTAAATAAAGTTTGTGGTTTGGTTATATCGGTGCTTTTAATTATTTTTAAGATGTAATATTGCCTTTGGTAGTCTGAGCAGTTTTATATTAAGATATCGAAACTGTACCAATACCGTGGCCCAAAAACCATGATACATACCGAACCGTGGAGAAACTGAACCGTTGCATCCCTAATAAACACGCAGACATGATGAGTTCTTGAGAAAGTTGGAGCCAGAAGGGTGTGCTACGGGAACGCGATGAAACGTGTCAACTAATAGTCACATTAGCTTTGTAGAGAACAATGGACAGAGAGGGAAATCATTCAAGACATAACAGAGGACTGTTTCACACCGATGTGTCTGCTTGTGTGACACATCTGTGACAAGGTGCAACTATCTGTTCATTTAGGCACACGTGTTCACAAATACGACCGTTCACACCGCCTGTGTCATACGAGAATAGACCTCGTGAGCCTGCACAAAACATCTCACAGCAAATATTTACAGTGTGAAAATTACCTTTGTTCGTAGTTTTCAGCATCTTTATCTGTCACGTATGAAACAGAAACAACACGCCCTGTTTCCTGTTTCAAAGTAAAAGCATCTCAGTTCCCGCGTTTAATGATTTTTAGCGGCAAACTCTGTGTAAAATGCAGCAGAAGCCGTCTTCTGTTTTCTGAACGTCTCCCTATGTACGGCCACTCTATTAAAACCACATTTTGTGCACACAGTGATGACAAGGAACAGCATCTCAAAGCAATGCTATAAAGTCGTCTTAGCAGTAAATGTTGGCCGCCAGGAAATATCAGTAAGCTGTTAACCACAAAAAAAAAAAAAAAAAAAAAATGAATCAAGGCAAAAACTTTCCAGTTGGATGTTAAAAACACACTAAAGAAAAGGAACATTGTCTTTTCTTGACTAAAAGTGGATTAAGGAAAACAAAACCCCATCTGCATATAAAGGCTATGTAACCGCCAGCACAGGTGGAAGTGGGTGTCAGATGTTGTCGACAGGCGGTAAACTGCCGACAATCACCGCAGCCATGCAGACACTCTGAGGCTCCCTAATGAATATGACAGGGGGTCATTAGCAGATTTGGCCTCTCGCAGACACAGCTGTCTCTTATTGTAAGGCCTTCCGGTTTGTGTGTGTGTGTGTGTGTGTGTTCGTGTGGGTGTGTGTGAGACTACGGAGGGAGCATCTGGTGTAGGGTTACAACTTCCAAGGCTTTGTGAGGTACAGAAAACACAACTTTTCATCTTTTTTTTTTTTAATTTATATTAGTTTATTTATTTTGTTTACTTTAACTTAACTTTCGTATAAGTGTTTCATTGTAGTCAGTTTATGTTAGAGTGCATAATTGTCTGCTCTCCTTTCCACACATTTTTTTTGTTTGTTTGTTTGTTTGTTTTTAAACCAGCGAAATGTTAAACTGGATGCAGAACAATAGGCTGCATGGTAATAAATGACAACAAAATCCCAGGAATTAAGGCCAAAGTATACTTCTCCGACTGCGTAATGCGTGATCAGACTGCGTAACCACGGAGACCCCTCGAGCCTTCATAGTTCTCCGTTGTGGTGCCGGATACGCACTGCAATTTCCCACCCGATCAGTAGGGGTCGCTACGCAAGGTTGTTATGCTTCTTGCTACAGTGAGCAATGGCGTCCGAGAGAGAAAGACTGTTGTTGTTGCAGCTGAATAACATTGAAACAGTGGCCATTTCCTGAAATAAATATTTTTTATGTGTCCCGAAACGCAGTTTTAAGATAATTTGAGGCAAGAAATTTGCCATTTAGAGTCTAAACATGTGGTTTGTGTATTAAGATATGACGTATTTATAGTAGCGACGCTGTCGGCGGTGATCAGCTCCGCCTCTGTGGACGCTCGGTGCGCAGAGGGGTCTCCGTAACCGACGTAGAGCACTTTACGCAGGAGTATAAATTGGGCTTTAGTTGCTCACACTAAGCTTTGCAAGTCAGTACAACGTAGAGATAGGTGTGTTATTACTAATTATTTATTAAGTCGCTATAACTTACTTTTTTCCATTAAAAAAAAAAAAAAAGTTTTTTATATGTTTAAAATATTTTATTTATTTTCTAAATTGTCTAAATTATTATTATTATTATTATTATAATTAATAATAAAAAATCTCTTATTGACCAAAAAAACCTCTAGTACAAAAGAGCAATACTGTTCTTATTACTTTGACAAGTCAAATTAACCGATAATAAAACACACAAACAGTTGTATGAATCTCGATACAGTAAATACATAGGGAAATTGTTTAATAATCAACACTGTTAAATGTATTGACAATATTTATACAACACTCAACAGCAGTGCATTTTACACAGCAACCCCATGATTCAGTGTAGTTATTGTTCCTGGCTTTTGACTGACGTAAATATTATTAATTACAACACTTAGTGATTATTGGAGCTACAATAAACCGGCATTAGTCATAAGAGAGGTGCACAATGCTGCTGTGATACAGATCAGTTTTTTTTTGTGTTTTTTTTAATGGGAGTACAATAAACTCATGCTAATGAATCAGGTTATCCTCGCCATGCACTAACCGCTGAGGAAAAACATTAGAATAATGTCATTTTATAAAAGCAATAAGCCACTCGATGCAGTGCTCACTCCGCAGTGACTTTAGAGCAGCTTAGAGGCTTTAACTGTGCTTCACATCACACAGAACAGTGCCTCTTAACAGCTCTAAATTCTCTGTAAAGCACTGCCTCTCATTGTCTCACGGCTTACATCAAATAGGACCTTTTTTTTTTTTTTTTTTTACGACAAATAGCAAATGAGCCAGCAACACAGAGCGCTGGGTTTATAAGAGTCAGCAAGCGTAATGGTATATTTGTCCCACAAGTGGCCCTCAGCTCATATCTATGCGCTCCATAATGGGCAAGATCAACGTTTTGTCAGAACGTATATTTGTGTTGAAGAGCACCAAAACGGACGGAAAATGTGTGGCGTGTCATTGTTTCCTTATGCCTTTCATTTTATTTTATTACTCAGTAAAAGAGAACTTTCTCTCTCTCTGTGTGTGCGTGCGTGTGTGTCATTGCATGTGCCTGTCTGTGTGGGTCTGTGTGACGTTGGGGACTTGTTGTGCTGTGAGAGAGTGATGGGTTAGGCAAGATGACAGGCTGGCACAGGGGGCAAGCAGGACGGCGACTAAACATGCTTGGATCTGGGGAGAGGTGTCAGTCCTGCCGCCAGCCAAGCAGAAAGGCACAGGAACACTTAGGAAAAGGTGATTCAAAGAGGAAACAAACAGAAGATCCACCTGAGATATTCCTGAGACGTGACAGAAGTGAAGAGAGGCTGCAAAGATATTTTCCAGGTCTGCAGAAATATTATGTCTTTACTCACTTTTTTTGTCCCCTCGATTAAGAAGACGCCAAATAATTACTGAATTTACAGTAAAAAATAAGAATACATTTTACTTGTAAAGCACCTTTCATACATGGATTGTTGCTCAAAGTGCATCAGAATTAAAGGAAAATACAATTTAAAAAGCAAAAGCACAAAACAGGGTGGAATAACCATGTTTTAAATAAAATACAAATGCAATAAAACACAACACAGGGTGGAATAAAAAAAAGTAGCTAGTTGAAGTTTTAAGTCTTCTTTTAAAAATATCATGTGAGCTGGCTTAAAACCTACATCATCAGGGTACAGAATACGTATTACTATGTTTTGATCTGTCCCTAATAAAGACAAAAACAAGAGTGAATGTGCTCTGACTGAGGCCACACTTGGTAAAAATGTGATCTCCATCCACATGACGTGAAAAAAAAGAAGACATAGCAGCTGTTCAAATTCATAGGTGATGAATCGCGCTGCAGGCTTCCTGCCATCGTTTAAAAAAAAAAAAAAAAAAATCCTCATGGTCACAGTCCATTTTTTACATAAAACAGCGAGAGAGAGATGCTCCACTTGTAGTCTCTCTTAGTCATGGCTAAAGAGCGATTTTGCCTCAGCTTCATCGCTTACGTGGAGCAAAAAAAATAAATAAGGGGGGATGGGGGGGATTAATCAAAGCTGAAGAGTGATTTTTTTTTTTTTTCACGTGGCTCCCTCGGAGAATAAACATCAATAAACATTACTTAATACCCTACAACACAACCCCGCAGGGTCCCATTTAATTTCACTGGTGGAGAATGCCTAAAGTGCTACTGTTTTACACCAAATTACATACTCTGAAAGTTTGAAGAGGCAGCTAGTTTTCCCACCCCTGAGAAAGAAATTAAATTAGCTCAAATAAAAGAGAGAAAAAAAAAAAAAACGGCATACAGTAAAATGCAGCTATTTCTCCTTTAAAGTTCACTTCGACACCTACGCTGTTATCAGGTAAAATTGCCGTATTTAAAGAAAAAGAAGGAAAAAAAACCTAACAAAGTCAACGTTAGTGCAAAATTAATTACAAAAAAAAACCTGCTTCACTTTTTTTTTTTTCCTTCTTGCACCTCCAGCAGGCGCTCACATCACTTTGAGCTGTTGCTGTCGCGTGTGCTGCTGCATGCTGACAGCCATCACAACACTTCATATTGTACTTTTCACAACATTCTTGATCGGGAAACCGCTTGTATTGTAAATGGACTTTGAATTAATTACAGTCCAATTAACTGATGTTTCACAGATGTGATCCCCGTGTCGGGAGAAATTGAAATAGCTGAAAAAATGAGTGACGCTGAGGTACGTGAGCTGCTCTCTGCCGCCGCCCCCTCCAGAGCATCAAACACGTGTGTCATTCACCGACGGAATGACGTGGAGTAATCGTGTGGCCACGTTATATTCCAGCTTAAAAAAAACACCAAGCAGCATTTTGCATATCATCAGACATGTTGTCAACCAGACGCTGTCAGGTTTGACATTGTGTTAAATATGAAATTAGCTGATGACAAAATCCATTTCGTTTTTTCAAAGCTGTTCTCAAAAGAAACACGTACAGGAACCCGACTCGAGCTTAATGGTGCAATCATCAAACACAGATTTTCTCCACATGTGCTGAAAACTGTCAGTCAGAGCTGTCACCATCAACTGATTTTGACCACATTTGTTCTCCGTCAGGCGTTCATTTTTGATCGACGGCTTCTTTGACGTCTCATTTGAGAGAACAAAATTATTTTCATGTTGTCGTAAAAAAAAAAAGTGAAAGTTCACGTGTAAACACACACTTCAAGACATGAATTGAAAGTGTAGGGGCAGCAGCGTTTCCCACATAATGATACGACGCATATTCCCGGATAACAATATTACCTAGAAACGTTATAAACAAGAGCAGGTCACAAAGTTTCAGCTGCAAATGATAGTAGATGTAGAGAGTTCCTCAAAAAAAAAAAAAAAAAGGCCTCATTATACCAGCACTGTGTGCTCCAGTATCAAGGCCGCACTTTCCAATCCAGTAACACTGTGCAGCATGTTGAGAATAAATGGTCAACTAATGCCAGTATTTATCGCCGCTCTAGTAACACACCATCATTGTGAAATAACAGAGGGAACAATACCACAGCCTTTCGGATCCAGATTCGCTAATAGGCTGCCAGAACCTGGATCGAATTAAAGACTGCTGGATCGTGAAGGTGTGGGAGATGTGAGCACCTGATTGGTTTGTTTTGAATTTTTTTCGGAAGAGGAACACCTGTCATCTCTGGCTGCACACCCCTCACTCCGTCCATCCGTCCGTCCGTCAGTCCACCATTCCCCACAATCCTCAAGAGGAGGGAGCGAGCGGGGGCAGTGTGACGAACAAGCAGCATTGGCGAAACACTCAAGGCAGTGACATCTGATCCGCCTTCTCCCACGTCCCGGCGCAGGCAGAAGTACAAAGTTTAACAAAATAAACACACACACATACACACACACACACACACGTCACATCCCAACCTTCAAAACATAAGAGAGAGAGAGTGTGTAAGAGAAGCGAGCTGTGTTTCCTGTTACCTCCTCCTCCTCCTCCCTCCCTTCCTCCCTTTCTCCCTCTCTTCTATTTTGATTTAAGAGCCAAGCCACTTTAGAGGAGATATGGGGGGGGGGGCTGAGAGAAAATAACAAGGCCTTCTAGGAGATTAGACCTTCAGCCACATGGCTGTTATTAGAGATGATACTCCATGATCACATACAGTAACACACACTTCAAAAGTTTACATTGTACCGTAGCTGTGTGTGCCCACTGTTATTACGTTAAACTCCATTACAGTCTCAATTTTGATTTTTTCCGATCTGGGGACAAGCTGAATAAATCTTGGCGGTTATGCTAAAAGTAAAAAAAGGAAAGGTATATTATTGGTCCCTCTGAATAAAAGAGACAACTACTGTATGTGGTAGATTTTTTTCTGTAACAGTGTAGCGACCGCAGCAAACAGGACAGAACAAACACAGAAATATAAGATTCAGTCTGCGAGTCAAGCCCGTCTTCTTCTCGTGTTTACAGAAAATGTACTTTAGAGTGGACGTAAGCAGCTGTGTCAGCAAGCGTCCAGCCTGCAGAGGCGTCTTCGATCAAAACACCCTGAGTCTCTACAAGCTGTTCCGCTGCTGACCCTGACCTCCGACCTCTGTGAAGCCATTAGAACACACAGTGTTCCCACAGGAATCTGTGAGACCCCCCGCCCCCCCCCCCCCTGTTTTCAAAAACATGATTTCCTTTACGTTTCTCAAGAAATTGAAAGTAGCTATGGACGTGGACAGACATGATCACGACTGTGCTCTTGTTTAAGAACACCGCTAATTGCAAGCCCAACTTTCATCTATATGCTAATCAAAGTGTAGCTGGATATTTCCAAACAGTAATTCATTGCTTTGCTACGGCTGCCAAAGTGGGCAATAAAATTACTTAAATTATAATAGTTTTTAACATGTTTTTTATGATTATGAGTTGGGTGGATGATCTATTGCTGAAATCTAACTTATAAGCTATCACGACGTTCCGCCTTACGCGGTGGACGAAGGAGTTGACAAGCTCTCTTGTATCCAAAAATAGATAACATTTAATGATTCAGTGTTGATTTCATCAACATGGTATAAGGTGGCCATTAAGATCTCAAGGTGCCAACAAACCAGACAGAGCAATAACATGTAATGTTTGGAAATGTATCAATAAAATCAAATGGATAGGCTGAATGTGACAACGATAAAAAAAACAAAAACATATTGTTACACGTTCGCAACAAGCTGCAGGAAACGGCACAGGAGCACACGCACTGTTGTATTCAAATATCCAAATGTGTAAAACACCGCAATCAGCTGATACAGATATACAACTGATGACAAAGCAGCATGATGGTGGAATTATGCAGCACTGCAGAAATTCACTGGCCCATAAAACTTTCTCTAAAGATTACAAACTATGTTTTGTTCAACAAAAAAAATGACCAATAACTATGATTTGGATACAGGTTGGTTTTTTTTTTGCAAAAATGACAGTTAAAGGTCCCATATTATACCCTATTTCTCCAAGTTAACCTAGTTCCCTGGTGTCCTAATGAACATGTCTGTGACATGCTTTGGTCAAAATACCATCAGGATGAAGCACCACAGCAGTTCAATCACCCTGCCAAAACAGCCCTGTTCAGAACGCTCTGTTTAGTAGAATCTCTTTAGGTCCACCTTAAAAAAAAGTACAACGAAACTTAAGGGACAGGAAATGACATCAGCCACAGAGGCTACTGGGAGCTAACAGCAGTTAGCATTTGGAAAAGTGATCATTTGCAGGCTCTAGCAGGCACATTGCCATCATATATAACATGTATCCACTGGACAGACAAATCCTCTGAGGCTGGAAGTTTGTGTAGGACTCTGTGCTGCACTGTGGAGCCAAGAATAGAACTTTTCGCAGACTTCAGGTTTTCGGATCGGACCGTCGCCAGCACTCTCGCGTGTTTTACGGATAAAGCGGAGCGCCCCGAGACAACAATTCGAGGAATTTATCGCATTGTTACGTCCCAGTGAGCACGGAAGTCAACATCGCGTGTTTCATCTCCCGTACTTAGACTGAGGAGGACCACAAAAACATGAATGAGTCATCTTTTTTCACACTTTGCCGACTGATAGGAACTCCAGAGTCCCAAATATAAGGATTTAAATGATTAAAAAGTTGATTTTGCACAATATGTCCCCTTAAAGATGCAAAAATGAACTTATCGACGGAAGCTCAGTGGTAGAGCGCGTCGGCTTTCAACTCGAAGGTTGTGGGTTCTATGTGCTGTATGAAAGTGTGAGTGAATGGCAAAACTATAGTGTAAAGCAGATTAGAGTGGTCATTAAGACTAGAAAAAAGTGCTATATAAATACAAACCATTCATCATATCAGTTGCACAAATTGAGAATCATATTGCAATCGCTATAATATATGCAAAAATAATTTGCAATATGATTTTCCGGCCATATCGTGAAGCTCTAACACATTCTGTTATACAATTAGAACATTTCCATAAACTACTATTAATATTAAGAGCGAGAGGAAGCACAACCCTATTACTACATTTCACATGCATTTCCACTGACATTCAGGTATTGTCTATAACTAAGCACAAACAGTGTTATAGTCTATAACAAATCACCATCAAAAGTGTTGTTTTTCTCTTTAAACTCATTTGTCTAACAACTCCATTAAGACTTTCAGGTTGAAGAATTGGCACCAGTGCAGTGCAGAAGATCTCGGTAATTAGACGATGAACGCATCATCTCGACTTGCCACATAAAATGCCCTCTTTTTTTCTTTCCAGTAAGCATGACCTAACTCTGAATCCTTACCATTGTTTTTGCTTCAGATAAAGGAACAGACTGGTCACTTGCAACAACTTCTAACTACACATAGCATTTCATTTCCTCCTCTGCAAGGATAGAATATCAAACAAACAGAAAAAAACACGTGTTTTAAATCATTGGCGGATGGTGACATGATTGTTCGCAGCACACACACACACACACACACACACACACACACACTCTTACAGACAGCACTTCCCTTTTCTTTCTCCCCTCCCTTGTACGTAATCTGCAGAACAATCACATCGAAGCCACACATCACAGTGACAGAGATGCACCTCCTCTCTACCTCTCAGTATCGATCTCCCATCCAATCTAAATGACCCTGTTAACCATTCCCTTATCCCACCCCACCTCTCCTCTTTACTACCCCTCACCGCTTTGAGCCCTACTTAGCGACAGCACTAACCCCCCCCCCCCCCCCCCCCCCCCCCACACACACACACACACTCACACTCCCATCCACCCACTCACCCACCCACTCTCCCGCCACCTTACTTGTCTTAGTTTAAAATGGCCCGGTGTGAAATAACTCACATCACTACAAGAGGGATGAGGTCATTAGAACATGTGACGCCCTCTTGAAACAGCAAGCATGATTGAAAAATCAATTTTGATGCCTGTTTTTTTCCCCTCCTCCCCCTCTGCTCTCCCCTCACGCCGCCTGTGTTTGCATTTCGCTGTAATGCTCTCAATAACACATTTCCACCACTGGAAACACTGAATCAAAAGACATAAAACTATTAGAGCAGCACTCCTTGTACTTCAAATAGCCTTTATCTCAGTCTGGTTCTCTACCCCCTTTTATCTTTCTGCTGTGATTTCTGGTATTGAATATCTAGGAAGAATAAATTGTGCCAAAGCACAAGTTGAGGGTGGGCTCCGGAGTACAAAACTGGGCTGTCACACTCAAATAATGTTGTGCTAATATGTTATTATACACATAACGTAGCACGCTTCTTAGTAATATTTCAATCTGGCTCATTACTCCGCGCTTCGTGATAGGACTTTAGTCTTTTGGGAGTGTGCGGCAGTGGCTTTGAGTGAGTTTTTTGATCTTTTTAGCACATCGCTGCAGGTTGGGTCTTCTGCTCACCTCACATCTCCTATCCATTAAACCGCAGTCATTTTGAAGCATGTTCTTATTAAACGACTCCTGTGTTCTTCTGGTTGAATATTTTTCGCGTTAGAAACCCAAGGACAGGGCCTGCCCACGGCAAAAGAGAGGAAGAAATGGAGAGAGAGAAAGAGACGTCGGTGTTTCTTTTCTCTTCCCCCCCCTTTTCTTTTTTTTCTTTACCAGCCGTCAACCTTGTTGGGTTCAGTGTAACTTTCATTAGAGAAGGAGATTTAGTGCACTTGAAAAGACAGATGAAAGAGTTAGAGGCTAATTATCAGGAAATTGAAAAAAGATAGATGTACTGCAGCGACTACAATTAGTGAAGCACAGAATATCAAAGACTTATCAAGAGCAAGTGAAAAGGCTGCCTTGAAGAGCGAGCACAATTAAGGCATCTGCAGTCCATGTGAAATGAGAGAGAAGAGGAGGAATAAAAATATGACTTGAATAGCAGTTTTTTTTTTCTTTTCCTCCAACATTTCAGGGATAGACGGGGGTGTGGGGGTGTGGGGGTGTGGGGGCTGCTTCAGCGCACCGGCAGACAACATTTAATCACAGTGTTTGATGAGCTTCACTTACAGTGGCGCACTTCTACGGCTCATCTTCCTCACTCGCCCGTCTTCCGTCCTCACTTTCCCTTTTTTCTGTACGTTCACACGCCCCACACACCCACCGAGACACGGACACAAATTTCGTCGGGATGCAGGGGGATGGGGTGTCGTCTAGCCGCTGCTCTGATGGGACTCTCCCGAGCGCTTCATTGCCTTGCAAATTTGCACTGATCAGACGGGTCATTTTGGGGCTTTGTGCGCGTGAGTCAGCGCATTGATGTGATGAAATCATGTGAAAAGGACAAATATTCTCTTTACACTTATTGTCAGAAATCACCTAATCCACAAATATAAAAGTGAAGTTGCTGACCAGATTGACTGAAAGTCACAGGATCAAAAAATGCTATCAAATGTCCTGGTAAGGATAAATATATATATATATAATAAGTGTAGAGTGACATGTTGTGTATGTCATTATATCATTTAGGGTGATTTAAAAATGTCATTTGACCCAGTACTTATAAAACAATAAAGTGCCATTAAAAGTTCCCAGGTGAGAAGCAGTAGTGTTTCACTGATGGCTGACATTAGGGCCATCTCACTTTGCAGCCTGGCCATGATTGTGACTCCTCAATATGTGAGAGATGCTCCGGGGTCTGTGCTCTTTCCAGACAGGCTTTTACATAAACTGCATGGCAAAGGCCTCGCCAAATCTACCATCTGTTGGATGGCTCTCTCTCTCTCTCCCTCATCCTCCCCTCTATCCTCTGCCTCTCTTCTCTCGTCTGTCTGTTTTCTCTACTTTTTTACAAGTGCAGATCAAAAAAAAAAGTCAGCCATTCCCAGACTGTTTACAAAACAAGTGACTTTTTTTTTGCCGGTTAGAACACAACAGAGCACTCAGTTAAGGCAAGTCATCATAGTTTTTTTCCCCTTTCTTTCTTTCTTTCCTTTCTTTCTTTGTTTTTGCAGAGCATTTGTTACCACAGATCTTTAGGGATACAGCAGTCTTTAGTCAGAGGACCTGCTTTTTTTGCCATTAGTAGAATGATATAAAACATGACAAAACAGCGTCTCTGTGAAGCCGGGTGTTAGACGGGTCTATTCTCCCCGGGACTGATATGTAGGGCAAGAGAGGAACAGCAGGAGGAGGAGGAGGAGGAAGGAGAAGAAGAAAAGGGAAGGGCCTCTGTTGAGAGCTAGGGGGCGCACTAGCTCATTACCACCACAGTGTGGACATGCAGTGGCTTAGACACTCTCTTTCTCACACACACACACACACACATAACTGAGTTCCCTGTTGGCATGGTTATCTATCAAATCATTCCTGCCAAAGCAAAGCTGAGGGCAAAAAAAAAAAAGAAAAGTATTTACACATTTCCCAGTGCAAATTACAAAACCTTCAATATCGGGTGATATCACAGACCTCTAAGATTCATTCGCCACATATCAATAAGCCCCGACTGTGTGTGTGTGTGTGTTTTTTAGTGTGCGTCAGTCAGTCAGTCTCTGTTTCACATTCACACTCGCTCATACTAACAGAGGAGATGAGATATTGGGAGGTAGTGGTGTCTCTTTGACTGTTGTGCCTGAGGCTCTAGCACATGGGATGGGATGGGATGGGGGGGGGGGGGTAAAACAAATGCTAATGTCTCTCAGCCAACTAGCACACATGTCTAGCAGGAGGAGAGAGAGAGAGAGAAAGAGGGAGAGAATGGCATCTGTCTGTTAGTATTGAAACCTACAGCATACAGTGTGTGAGTGTTGTTTCAGACACTCGGCGTTTCACTTGCCCTACAAGCTCCTAGACTGAGGTGCCAGGAAATTAATTACTCTCTTTGGGAAAAAAAAACACAACAAAAATCACTTTTTTTCTCTGCACGCTTTGGATCGTATCAATTGTTAAAAAAAAAAAAAAAAAAAAAAAAAAAAAAAAAACTTGAAAAGCGTGTTGTGAAATATTGGCAGATAAAACTACAAAACTTGAGTGTTTCGGTTTACTTTAAGTGCTAAATGATGAGACACTTGGAGGAATCTCTCGCTGCTGCCATTATTTTTTTTTTCAGTCTGAAAGAGTCGCAGGAACAACAGTGATCAGTGAATATCAGCGGATGACAGCAGAATCTCTTCTGGATGAAAAAAAAAAAACAGAATTCACGTTTGAACTTATTTTTAATGGTTAGCATCTGCAAATGCCGATGCATGCATTCATGCACACGTAGTCTTCTCTCTGTGTGTTGTGTGTGTGTAGCACTATGTGCAGTCTCCCCCTTCACTCCGACCACCTGATCTCCGTCTGAATTGACAGCTGTTACGCTGACTCTTTTCATCTGTGCAACATTTAAAAAAAAACAGCCAACAACAGCGACCAGTGCTGCACCCGGCACACTGATGGCCTCTCTCTCTCTCTGTGTGTGTGTGTGTGTGTCTTTCACTCACTGCAGACAGTGTCACAGCTCACCCTGTATTTTTAACTCATCTCCACCAGAGGTGTAATCTTGCCCATTGAACCTTCAAATTGTTGGATGTTACCTCAAAGGGATTGGTGAGGAAAAACATTGCCTTTTTGCTTATCGTCACCTCTGCTACATCTGTCCAAAACCGGTGTTTGCTTCTCTGCCTGCCCTTTTATTCTACCCGCTACTTTCTCCTGATTATTTTACGCTGCCATTTTTTTTTTCTGAATGGGTGCACTATTCAAGGCTTTATTGGAATCTGTGCACACTGTTGCCAAAGCAAAATGTCAGCTTTTCCCGCACTGACAGTCATGTTTACATACTGAAACACAATACAATTATTAATAATTTAATCTTCAGACAGGCTTTAATACTATCTATAACAACACAGAAGCAGCCAGAGAAGGCAAAACAATAATTTCAAATTGAGTGTTTTATTTGAAACGTTTTTTTAAGACTGACATGCAGTTTTGTTTCTGCATGTCGTACTTTACTTTACATTACATGTGCTACGTGTCTCCAGATTCACCCCCCACTGTCTCTTTGTTTTGTTCCCCCCCCTCGCTCTTTCCTCCGGTTACAGGATTATGGGGCTGAGGGTCAGTGTTGGTTTGCACTGGACTACGAGGCAGAGATTAGCCCTCAAAAGTTTCTACCCAACAGAGTTCATAGACGGAGGAGGTGGAGGTGGGATTAGTGTGAAACTGCAAGTCGGTAAGCACCTCTTCAACACTTATCCGACCCCTTACAGCATAAAAATGGTATGATCCTGTATGGGTGTGAGTTTGTAGCTCTGCCCTGCGCTGTACTTTGATAGCCCATGGATGTATTATAAGAACAGGATACAGGATTCTTATGAAGCGGCTCACCCAGCATATGCACTGAAAAAGTTTCTAACATCCGGGTTTATTTCCGTGTTGTGGAGCCCAGAGTCTGCGGAGTAGTGTTACTCCCATCATGCCTCAGCTGTGTAAACGAGCAATCTGCGTTCTGTACTTGCTCGACGCCTCCATGAATAGCCAAAGGCCCTTGTATACTTCCAGGCACATGCGGACCCTGGTCCTATAGTATCTTTCTTCACCATCGGGTGGCGGTACAAGTCCGGACGCAGGGAATAGGATGCATTCCTACCAAAGAAGAAGAGACCAATGCTAGCTCCCTCGGACACGTCTGGGTCACAGATGAAAGGCCCGTTGGGTAGGGGAGACAGGGTGTCGGCCAGTTTGTGCGTCGCCAAGTTGAGGCTCAGATGACTATCCCTGTATTCTACTTCTTCTGTTGCTGAAATATTTTTTCTGCTTGGTGAGCGGGGCTTATACTGTCCCTGTCGGTGGGGTGGACGTTCAATTCACACATGCGCACCCGAGACGCTCTACGCACGTGGTTCCAAAATCCGCGCACAGTGTGCATTGGGTCCGTGCACGCCATTAGAACATTTGCATGTCTTTTCAAAAGGTCGATTTCACTGATTAACTGTATATACCATTGGTTTTCCGCAATGAATTACAGTTGATAGTTTTAATCCAGGAGCTACTAAGCTTGTTAAATGTTTATTGGACATTACTGGATACAGACCAATAAGTGTTAACTGTAGAACTGCAATCTGGTCATTAAAATTATTACAAATGGGATTTCTTTCTGGGTTTTTTTTCTGGTTTTCTTCCTTTGGCGGCCATCAGTCCTATGTTGGGTTCCTAAATTGGCCCTCAGGTATCAAAACTTTGAGAACCCCTGGTATATACTGTATGCTAATTATCAAAGTTGCAGTACCATGAGTGACCACTGGAAAACATTAGCTGCAACCCAGATGGGGGCGGTGCTCTATCCAGTTCTTATAATACATCCATGGTCTGGCCAAGGAGGAATGCTAACTCACAGAGCTAGTGCCTCTCCAATGGCTTCTCCACTCACTCAACCTGCAAACACACACACACACAAACTCACACAAATTTTGCTCGTCGTGGCTCCTCCACACCAGGCTGGTAATTAAACTCCCACTGATTTATTGAGTGACACCAACAAATCCCAACCCAGCTTTTTTTATGACAGCCATACCTCCTCAGGCAACAGTCACCTTTTTTTCTTTTTTTTTTCTGTCTTTGAATACATTTTTTGATGCTGCCTTTGTATGAAGCTCGGGGCAGGGAAATACTTAAGTGCAAGAGTTCAGGAACACACGTAAAAAAAAAAGAAAAGAGAAAGTATATAGATACTAAGCACTTTTTGTACCACACTGGGCTCTTTCTTTGCCTCCTGCCTCTTACCCTCAAATCACAAGATTGAAATGTGTATCTTTACTTTATAAATGAAGCCCATTATGGAGAATATCATGCCGAAACATCCTGCCCTACCAACGAAGACCTATAATTAGCCATTCTTCGTGACAGAATGCCTTTGGGGTTGTCTGGCTGACCGTTCGTGATGGCACTCTATGATGCTTCACCTTTGTAATTACACTGGGATGACTGACTGACTGTTGGCTCAAAGAATCCATCGTCATCATGAGACACAAGAAGCCAATGACTGTTTAGAGTATTTTCTCTTTAAACCCAATTCCTTCTCTCAGTGTGAGGCCTTCATTGCCAAACCACAAGCAAGGCTCTTGTTTGTCGACAAGCGCTATCATTTACCCATCCTCAGTCAGGCAGCATTAGCAGGAGCAGGGGCAGATGAGGAAATGGTGTATCTGATTCCTCTGTAGGGGCGTGTGGGATGACGCCTGGGTGGGTGCACAAGTGGCAAAAGAAGCTCAGATCCTTGGCAGCTGCCAATCAAGCGGCTCTCTGAAGTGCAATCAATATCATCAGGCTGTGCGTCAACGCGTTCCACTTCAGAAGAAAGCCCGTCTCCATTAATTTAGCGAGAAAAGTAGATTTACACCAGGAAATAGGAACAAGGATGTCAAGACGCATCAATCACTCGCCCACCTCTTTTTACTCGATCTTTAATTTTGTGCGAGCCTGTCAGAATGAAAAGTAAAACAAGAAGTGTGTTGTGAAGTTTCCTTGCAGGAGTTGTGGATGGCGACGAGGGAGGTGGATGGGTGGGGCGGCAGGCTCCCAGACTGTGGGACTAAAGGTGTGTCACCGGGTGGGGGAAGGGGGCGGGGTGGCGGTGGATTTGTGCTGACAGCTCGACACATGGAGGGCTGCCGGTTGCCTCCTGACAGAGAGATCGGCATACTAAATGCCTACCTGAGGTGCTACAGATGGAGAAGTCAAAGATAGAGGATCCTTTACAAGGCATTTTGGAAGGCGCCATTAATATTTCATCAATACTGCATTTACAGACGCAAACAAACAAAAAAGGAAGTGTGTCGCCTTAATCCGCCCTGCGGTCTCTCTCTCACTCACTCACTCGCACATCTGCTCTGTTCTACACTTTTGATCCGTCTTCACTCATTCTCTTCCTTTTTTAACTGCTTCACCCACAAGACGTACGCTAACGTTACATTTTGTTCTCGCTCTTTGTTTTACACTGCACTGTAGAAAATAGATTAAACCACACGAGGGTTGTTTTTGTTGTTGTTTTTTATCCTGAACATTTATTGTTAGTAATTTGGTGTAGTTCTGAAACAGCAGTGACACATTTAGCTGCTCAAGAGTCCTATATGTTTAACAAGCCCAGCTGTAAACACATGTAAGTGACTTGGAAAGAGGGTTCATTGATGGGACATGGACGGTAAGAGACTCAGACACTGGTATTTCAATAGGAAGAGTGATATTTGCATTTAGATCTATGAGAAAGACATCAGCAAATACAAACTGTGATTGATGCTGCACCTTTGATGAGTGTAATGCTTATGCATTAGTATGATGAATAAGGAAAAATAAAAGAGCAACTCTTCCTCAGGTGATTGGAAATGTCAATGGTTGATGTGATCAGACAGACAGAAAGACGGTTATTAAAGTGGGGTTGCAGGGCATAGACTGATAGGAGCTTTATTCATCCCCATTGGAGAAATTCCTGTATCCACTTTCTTCTTCACACATAAATAATCAACAAAACATCAACATCAGCAAAATAAAAACCTATACACCAACAATAAACATCACCGAGTTTGAAGCCGGGTTGAAATCCACGAGTATCAAGATGAATGAACATTTGAGAGTTCAGTTACATAAAAAGCCACAGGCATGGGTTCACAGAGATGTAGGGGGGGGGGGGATCATAGGGTAAATGGACTGTATTTATATAGTGCTTTTCTGGTCTTGTTGACAACTCAAAGCACTTTGCGCTACAGTTTTAACATTCACCCATTCAAACCCATTTATTGAGCCACAGCTGCCCCTGATGATATGGTCAGATGAATCACCCTTCACCATATTATCCAAAAGTGGGTGAGTACATGTGTGGTTTGCACAGAGAGAATCAGCGGTGCAGGCATGACTGGTCGACTCTACAACGTAGTTTTTCTCCAGGTCCTTAACTTTGTTACCATCCCCGAAAAAAACAAGAAAGACAGCAAATTTTGAACATTAAAGGAGTAATCTTATACCCTATTTCTCCAAGCTAACCGAGTTCCCTGGTGTCCTAATGAACATGTCTGTGACATGCTTAGGTCAAAATACCATAAGGATGAAGCACCACAGCAGTTCAATCACTCTGCCAAAACAGCCCTGTTCAGAACGCTCTGTTTAGTAGTATCTCTTTAGGTCCACCTTTAAAAAAAGTAAAACGAAACTTAAGGGACAGGAAATGACATCAGCCACAGAGGCTACTGGGAGCTAACAGCAGTTAGCATTTAGAAAAGTGATCATTTGCAGGCTCTAGCAGGCACATTGCTGTCATATATAACATGTATCCACTGGATATAAATCCTCTGAGGCTGGAAGTTTGTGTAGGACTCTGTGCTGCACTGTGCACTTTTCGCGGACTTCCGGTTTTCGGATACCGTTGCCCTGGGCAACACTCTCATGTGTTTTATGGACAAAGAGGAGCTCCGCGAAACAACAATTCCAGGAATTTAGCGCATTGTGACGTCCCAAGGAGCATGGAAGTCAACATTGCGTGTTTTATCTCCTGTACTTAGACTGAGGAGGACCACAAAAACATGATTGAGTAAGGATTTAAATGATTAAAAAATTGATTTTGCATAATATGGGACCTTTAACTCACAAAGTGTCAACCACTGCGTTTACCTTGCTCCTCTGCTATGCCTGGAGTGGCCATTTATGCATAAAATACATAAAATATAACAAGTTTTCTCCTCTGCTTGAAATAGCAGTAAGGGAAAAGAAATACAATTTCTACAGATAAGTGTGACCTCTATTCGTTGCTGTCCAAAACAAGTCTGAGTCTTCTTTCGTTCACTTTGTGTACATAATGCTACACAGATCTAGGAGCCACATTCATAATATGGTATTGAGTCCAACTTATTGTATAAAACATGGATCAGGTCTGTGGTCCAACTTGTCAGGTGTACCATTGAAGACCTACAGCTGTTCAGGGGACTTCTGCTGGTTTGGTGTTGTTCTATTTGACTGAGTGACATTTTTATCCAAAGATGGAACGCATATAAATCCTCTGAATAGCAGCAGCAGTTTATGGGGCTGAGATAAATTACGATTAAGTTGAAAATCTAAAAAAAAAATCTGTTTCTTTGTCTTGTAAATGTTGTGTGTGAAATCATGCAACACACTTCTGCACTAAGTACTCTGATTGTCGTGCTCTTCGCTCATGCATTTGTGTGTCATGCTTGGATTTCAGGCCAGTGTGATCTGAAGCTATCAAAAAGAATTTATGGAAGCTGTCAGTATCCACAGAAATCAAGAGAGCAGCAGGGTGGTGCTGGTTTGGCACATTAACTAAAGGAATGGACTGTTTAGATTACAGATTTTGGGGAGGCTGGATATAAGCCTGTTCAGTGAGAGTCCAAAAAATCTAGTGTAAATTTCACCACGGTATGAGAAACAATCGCTTAAATCCACTTTAAATCCACATTATCCAAACACAAAGTGGCCTGACCAGAATGTATTTGCACAGAACAGAATAACAGACTCCCTACAGTAATGCAGAAACCTTCATGTAGAGAATACAGGAAGTTAAAGGCACATACGCAGAGATTAATGCCAGCACACACACTCAGTCTCACACACACACACACTTGCAGACACACATGGCACAGTGGTAGATCAACATGTGACGGTGAGAGATAGCAGCAGCTTGCCGTCTTTGCCGGGAGCAGCCATTAAATAAACATGTCAAGTTGTGTGCGTTTTAATGATGATCAGCCGAGCCCGGTTTCCCTGTGAAGCGCCAGCCAAAAAGGATCGACACAGTGCAACTCCCCAGACCTCCTCTCTCTCTCTCTCTCTCTCTCTCTCTCCTTCCGTCTCTCTGCCTCTCATCGACACTTCCCTCACGTTGACAGAGACGGAAAGAAAGAAAGAACAAGAAGGCAGGGCCCTTTTGAATCAGGTTTGCGGGTGAGGGGAGTTGTTTGTATGATGATTTTTCATTTGAAAAGAAAGAAAAACATCAGTCAAGTGCAGGCTTTTGTGAGGGCTTTGACACGGCTCTATCCCCAGTCGTGTGTGTTAGTTAGTTCTGAGAGCTATGTGTTTGACATGAGAGTGAGTAACGGGTCGGCTGGTAAACGCTGTGTTTGTGTGTTTACAGTGTTGCACGCCCTCAGGTGAGGTCTCTCTCTCTCTCGCTCTCTCTCTCGCACACACACACACACACACACAAACAAACACTCTTCCTTACCTCTGTCTCAGCTTAGAAGAGCAGGGGCTCAGCAATGGATTAAAGTTTGTTTGTTTTACGTTTAGTGAGCGAGAGCTGCCATCGCTCTCCTCCTCTCTCCTCATCTTCTCCCACTTGCCTTATGAGTGCTCTTGCACACACACACGCACGCACGCACACAGTAAATCTCGCCAAACACACACTCCAACGCGCGCGCACACTCACACACCTCAGATCAGAAGTAGTGTGGAGTGCTGAGGCTGCATATGTAAATGCTGAGAGATTGTCAAGTGTCTGGGTGTGCATACATCAGGGTAATCAAGCCAGCGCTGATGGGGAGAGCTCGCTCCAGGAGCAGATCCGCAGTACTGGCAGTCACACAGCCGTCACTGAACTGCTGCCAATAATGGGTTTGAGAGGTGCTGGAGGAGGGGGTAGAGAGCATGTGTGTATGTGAATGTGTGCGTCTGTTTACTTGCACACAAACACGGCCATCTGCAAGTTGCCATCTATTTTGTATGGCATGTGTGCATGCATGTATGTTAATGTGACACCTCTATGATAGGAAAGCTGATTGAGAGTGTGAAGATGTAGCCAATCTGCCCACAGAGGCGCCGGAGTTGCAGTCGGCGTGCCCGAGTTACAATCTGATAGAAACATGCCCGTAGACAAACTGGCCTAGCTTCACCTTCACTTGCAAAGCTACTGTGTCCAATGCAACAATAACCTTTTGCCTCCGTTCCAGCCTCATCCCATCACGCCGCGCTGTTTCCTTATCTCTGTCACAACAATCATAGCCCAAGGATGAAACAATGAAAAAGTATCACGATTGAACACACCGTTTCTTGTGCATGACTGTAGATCATATTCCATCCTCTGTACCCTATTGTATCTGTCAAGTTTATTGTACGGAACAATATCAAGTACCCAGGGTCTGACGACATAAAATATCTACACAGCAGTTATATCAGGTACCTCACTCACTTTCACTACATTGCATCTGAGAGGAAAGTTTTTAGCTCTTTGGGTTTTTTTTTTTCGAGTGGGGCTTGGTGAGGTACTGACACAGAAAATCAGCTATTTTACACCACAGCACACAGGGGTTATTGAAGCTATTACTGCTGCCGCCACCATCTGTGAGTTAAAATGTGTTGTTTTGTTACACTGTTGTTTGACGCCCTACATTCAGGTTTAACCTTAGTATCACGAACTTACCAGAGACAGCTGTAGAACAGTAACTCCCATGTCCGTGCAAGCTAAAATAAAGTCTGATGTCACCACTGGCAGCCATGTTTTCAATGAGCTTCTGCCTGCTTGTCCCTCAGCATAGGGAACTGCCGAGTCAGTTCAGCCCAATGTAAATTGCTCTACGTAGGTTACGGAGACCCTTCTACGTCGCCGGAGAGGCTGTCGGAGAGTCTCTGCATCGTCTCCGGCTGCACAAAATATTTGTATTATATATATATATAGTATATATTGTGTCCGTTACTCCGTCAAGGGACAACGGAGACAGCAAGGGCTGCGATTGGTCCTCAGGACAGGCCGAGGTAACGCTGCTCTGTGCCGGCCACTGTGCGCACAGAAGCGTCCACAGAGGCGGAGTTGATCACCGATGACAACATCGCTGCCAAACAACACGTCATGTCTTAATACACAAGCCACATGTTTAGACTCTAAATGGTCAATTTCTCGCCTCAAATGATCTCAAAACTGCGTTCCGGGACATATGTATTTCATGTGAGACAGTCTTCCTCTCACGCCATTGCTCACTTTAGCAAGAAGAATAACAACTTTGCGTAGCGACCCCTACTGATTGGGCGGAAAATTGCAGTGCGTATCTGGCACAACGACAGAGAAATATGCAAAACGATCAACTGTTTCCTCACATCTTAAAAAAAACCATGATTGCACAACAGACACAGACATGAACTCCACTCTGAGCAGTGACAACATCAGAATTCTGCTTACGTGCATCACTAACTACTAACACTGTTAGCAAATTGCTTGGCAAATGTAAATGGGAAGATGGAATCATTTACTCAGTACACATCCATGATTGAAAAATAATCACATTGTCTTTCTAATTTCTTAACAGCGAGTGTATCCATTTATGCTAACTGCTGCATTGTTTTACATTCTGTCAAAGGTTTTTGTTTTTTTTTTAAACTCCAACACTCATGCATCACACATCACTTTGTCCCTTTGTTACTATGATCTTTATTACTATGATATTTCATTTGATATCAAACAAAGTAACTGCTGCCATGCTAATCAGTGTCAGTAAACACTTCGATTAAAATGCATGTTTAATAGCTCGTAAATCCAGCACCTATCACTGATCCAGAGTGTTTGTTCAGAGACATGGGTCTCTCAGTCTCAGGAGTTTGAACGTTTAAGCGATACTTTATCTAATCAGGAGCCAGAAATCCACAAAGAGGTGGTTCTTTTTCCATGTTTGTCAGTGAATAAATGCCCTCTGCTCGCCAAATGCATTCATGAGTTCATGTCGTGAGGAGGGAGGGTAATACCAATGGCAGCCATGGAAAGAAACTTATCTCATAGTAAGCCAAAACACAATATTAATGACAGCAGCTTTAAATCACCCATCAGACTTGGAAAACGGGTTGACTGTGTGTTGTGCGTTACTCATCAAGTACTGCCTAGCAATGATCCAAATAAAAGCAAACAGTTGTTATTCAGAGTGCTTTAATAACTCATTCACTGGTACTGTAACTAAACTTCTACTACTGCTGAATCTTATCTTAGTTTACTGTATGATACTCACCTATAACTCATTGCAAACAGAATACAATACCAGTCTTGTATAAAGTATCTAAAAGGGATACTCAGTTACTTAAAGTTCAAGTATCTTACCAGAAAATGACTTTGGTAGAAGTTGAAGTCACTTTTTAGGGTTCGAGCACGACTGTGCAAGAACCCTATTGTAATTGAAGGAGTTATTAGGGTTCGAGCACGACTGTGCAAGAACCCTATTGTAATTGAAAGAGTTATTATTAGGGTTCGAGCACGACTGTGCAAGAACCCTATTGTAATTGAAAGAGTTATTATTAGGGTTCGAGCACGACTGTGCAAGAACCCTATTGTAATCGGAAGAGTTATTATTATTATTATTATTATTTTTCCCACGAAGAAAGTGCTTTTTTGAAGGCCTAAACGGATCTCAAACCTCACGAATTTTTGGGACAACATCAGACCTAACTTAAATCGCCGAACGAAAGTGGTTCGGGGAATGTGCATCAAAAAATGGAAGTGGGCGGGGCTAAATACTGACGCAAAAAAGTGCTTCTAGGTCAACTCCTGTCGGGAATAACGTACATGAACGAAACTTGGTACACACGTTCATTAGGTTGTGCCATGGGCAAAAGTCAATCACAAGTTTTTTGTGAGTCCTACAGGAAGGCCGCCATCTTGGATTGAAGGCGAAAACGGAGGCGTTTTTGGCGAATTTACAGCATAACTTGCCGTAGATACCAAAATCTACAGTTTTGGAGCAATCGCCTTCAAACTTGGCGAGGTCGATGTGGACCAGTTGAGGTACGATCTAATCTGAAAAGTTTTTTGAAATATTGCATGGCGCACGAGATAGGTGGCGCCAAAGTTGGCGAAAATTCCAAATTTTCCCAACACGCAACGAAACGCTTATAACTTTGCGATGGAAGGTCAAGTCAGAGCCAAACTTGCCATGATTGATGATGGGTAGTTGCTGAAGACACCTATGCAAAAATGATCACGTTTGAAACCATCGCCTCCTGGTGGTGGAAGAGAATATATAAAAAAAAAGTTAATTTACGATTTCGGTAATAACTTTTACAGAGATTGTCGTATCCGACTCAAAATGACACTGAAACATTGAAAACACATGGTAGATGATGCGTGTTGAATATGACAGCGCATTGTTTAACGATGTAGCGAGGTGCGAGGTGCAAAGTCGGATTATTGCGACAAAAAAACAAACACTTATAACTTTGCGAGTCCTGGTCCAAACTGAACCAAACTTCCTTGGATTGATGTTCCTCCAGCCCTGACAATGTCTATATGAAAATATTTAATTTCGAAAACAGCGCCCCCTGGTGGAAACAGAAAGAATTTTATTTGCTATTAAATCTATCTAGTCCTAGAGCTTTTGTGCTATCACCTTCAAACTTGGCGAGGTTAATGTGGACAGGTAGAGGATCAAAAGTTGGTGAAAGCTTTCTAAAATGTCGCACGGCCTACGAGATAGGGGGCGCTAAAGTTGGCGATCATTCTGATGTTGACCAAATCTCTTATAACTTTGCATTGGAAGGTCAGATATGAACCAAACTTGCCGTGGTTCATGATCGATAGGTCTTAAAGACGAATATGAAAAAACGGTCACGTTCGGAAACAGCGCCTCTAGTGGTGAGAGTATTATTACCCAAAAAAAGTACATTTATGATGATAACTTTGTGGAACATGTTCCGATTTGAACCAAACTTCCTTGGATCGATGACAGTCCGACCCTGAACAAGTCTACATGAAAATATTCAATTTCGAAAACAGCGCCCCCTGGTGGAAACAGAAAGAATTTTATTTGCTATAAAATCTATCTTGTCCTAGAGCTTTTGTGCTATCACCTTCAAACTTGGCGAGGTCAATGTGGACAGGTAGAGGATCAAAAGTTGGTGAAAGCTTTCTAAAATGTCGCACGGCGTACGAGATAGGGGGCGCTAAAGTTGGCGATCATTCTGATGTTGACCAAATCTCTTATAACTTTGCATTGGAAGGTCAGATATGAACCAAACTTGCCGTGGTTCATGATCGATAGGTCTTAAAGACGAATATGAAAAAACGGTCACGTTCAGAAACAGCGCCTCTAGTGGTGAGAGTATTAATACCCAAAAAAAGTACATTTATGATGATAACTTTGTGGAACATGTTCCGATTTGAACCAAACCTCCTTGGATCGATGACAGTATGGCCCTGAAAAAGTCCGTATGAAAATCTTCAATTTAAAAAACAGCGCCCCCTGGTTGCTGGATATAACATTACATATCAAACTTTTTTATGCTGCTATAACAAGGATTGTTGTATCCTCCTCATACCTGATATGTGGGACCACAAAACCGCTCCGACTCATGTCAGCAACAGACGACTTCCTGACAGGAAGTGGATCTGCCGCAACAGGAAGTAGAATGTAACTTTGCCATACATTGCCCGATCGCCACGAAACATGATATGTGAGTCAATAAAACTTCCCTGAACATGTTAATGGACACACCTTTGACCCAACAGGAAGTCAGCCATTTTAAACAGGAAGTGCCCTGTAACTTTACCGTACATTGATCAATCTGCACGGAACTTGACACGTGAGACCAGGAACCTATCCTGGACATGTCTGCAAAAGCTAAACTCCAAACAGGAAGTGGAACGCCAAAACAGGAAGTAGAATGTAACTTTGCCGTACGTTGCCCTATCTCCACGAAACATTATATGTGAGTCAAGGGAACTTCTTTGAACATGTTAATAGACACGCTCTGACCCAACAGGAAGTCAGCCATTTTAAACAGGAAGTGCCCTCTAACTTTACCGTACATTGACCGCTCTGGATGGAACTTGGTATGTGAGGCCAGGGACATATCCTGGACATGTCTGCAAAAGCTAAACTCCAAACAGGAAGTGGAACGCCAAAACAGGAAGTAGAATTTAACTTTGCCGTACGTTGCCCTATCTCCACAAAACATTATATGTGTGTCAAGGGAACTTCCCTGAACATGTTAATAGACACGCTCTGACCCAACAGGAAGTCAGCCATTTTAACAGGAAGTGCCCTCTAACTGTACTGTACATTGACCGCTCTGCACGGAACTTGGTATGTGAGGCCAGGGACCTATCCTGAACACGCAAACAATGACCTCCCGACAGAAAGTGTAACGCACTTAACAGGAAATAATATATGACTTTACTCCACAGCCCAACATCCGCACGGACGGCGCCAATTAGAACTACGACAGCAAGCAGCGAATGAACGAGAGACGAGATCAGGGCGCAAGCGACGAGGTGAGCGCGGGTCGCGACGTAGCGTCAAGCTCGAACCCGTTACCACCGCTTGTTCTTATTATTATTCTTCACACGAAGAAAGTGCCTTTTTGAAGGCCTAAACGGATCTCAAACCTCGCGAATTTTTGGGACAACATCAGACCTAACTTAAATCGCCGAACCAAAGTGGTTCGGTGAATGTGCGTCAAAAAATGGAAGTGGGCGGGGCTTCAGACTGACGCAAAAAAGTGCTACTAGGTCAACTCCTGTCGGGAATAACGTACATGAACGAAACTTGGTACACACGTTCATTAGGTTGTGCCATGGGCAAAAGTCAATCACAAGTTTTCTGTGAAACCTACAGGAAGGCCGCCATTTTGGATTGAAGGCGAAAACGGAGGCGTTTTTGGCGAATTTACAGCATAACTTGCCGTAGATACCAAAATCTACAGTTTTTGAGTAATCACCTTCAAACTTGGCGAGGTCGATGTGGACCAGTTGAGGTACGATCTAATCTGAAAAGTTTTTTGAAATATTGCATGGCGCACGAGATAGGTGGCGCCAAAGTTGGCGAAAATTCCAAATTTTCCCAACACGCAACGAAACACTTATAACTTTGCGATGGAAGGTCAAGTCGGAGCCAAACTTGCCATGATTGATGATGGGTAGTTGCTGAAGACACCTATGCAAAAATGATCACGTTTGAAACCATCGCCTCCTGGTGGTGGAAGAGAATATACAAAAAAAAAGTTTATTTACGATTTCGGTAATAACTTTTACAGAGATTGTCGTATCCAACTCAAAATGACACTGAAACATTGAAAACACATGGTAGATGATGCGTGTTGAATATGACAGCGCATTGTTTAACGATGTAGCGAGGTGCGAGGTGCAAAGTCGGATTATTGCGACAAAAAAACAAACTCTTATAACTTTGCGAGTCCTGGTCCAAACTGAACCAAACTTCCTTGGATTGATGTTCCTCCAGCCCTGACAATGTCTATATGAAAATATTTAATTTCGAAAACAGCGCCCCCTGGTGGAAACAGAAAGAATTTTATTTGCTATTAAATCTATCTAGTCCTAGAGCTTTTGTGCTATCACCTTCAAACTTGGCGAGGTTAATGTGGACGAGTTTAGGATCAAAAGTTGGTGAAAGCTTTCTAAAATGTCGCACGGCGTACGAGATAGGGGGCGCTAAAGTTGGCGATCATTCTGATGTTGACCAAATCTCTTATAACTTTGCATTGGAAGGTCAGATATGAACAAAACTTGCCGTGGTTCATGATCGATAGTTCTTAAAGACGAATATGAAAAAACGGTCACGTTCGGAAACAGCGCCTCTAGTGGTGAGAGGATTATTACCCAAAAAAAGTACATTTATGATGATAACTTTGTGAATCCTGTTCCGATTTGAACCAAACTTCCTTGGATCAATGACAGTCTGACCCTGAACAAGTCTACATGTAAATATTCACTTTAGAAAACAGCGCCCCCTGGTGATAGCAGACATAACTACATTTGGCATTTGAACGAACTTGTCCTAGAGCTTTTGTGCTATCACCTTCAAACTTGGTGAGGTCAATGTGGACGAGTTGAGGATCAAAAGTTGGTGAAGGTTTTTTAAAATGTCGCATGGCGTACAAGATAGGGGGCGCTAAAGTTGGCAAACATTCTGATTTGTAAAAACAGACAACGAAACACTTATAACTTTGCGATGGAGGATCCAATGTCCTTCCCTGGATTGATGCCTTGGAGTAGTCTATATGACAATATTCAATGTCTTAACAACGCCCCCTGGTGGCAGCAGACTATGCCATCTACTGTGCAACACTAAAAAAACTGGTATAACTTTGTAAATCCTGTTCCAATCAGAACCAAACTTCCTTGGATTGATGACAGTCTGACCCTGAAAAAGTCTATATGAAAATCTTCAATTTAAAAAACAGCGCCCCCTGGTTGCTGGATATAACATTACATATCACACTTTTTTATGCTGCTATAACAGGGATTGTTGTATCCTCCTCATACGTGATATGTGGGACCACAAAACAGCTCCGACCATGTCGGCAACAGACGACTTCCTGACAGGAAGTGGATCCGCCGCAACAGGAAGTAGAATGTAACTTTGCCATACATTGCCCGATCGCCACGAAACACAATATGTGAGTCAATAAAACTTCCCTGAACATGTTAATGGACACGCCTTTGACCAAACAGGAAGTCAGACATTTTAAACAGGAAGTCCCCTGTAACTTTACCGTACATTGATCAATCTGCACGGAACTTGACACGTGAGACCAGGAACCTATCCTGGACATGTCTGCAAAAGCTAAACTCCAAACAGGAAGTGGAACGCCAAAACAGGAAGTAGAATTTAACTTTGCCGTACGTTGCCCTATCTCCACGAAACATTATATGTGTGTCAAGGGAACTTCCCTGAACATGTTAATAGACACGCTCTGACCCAACAGGAAGTCAGCCATTTTAACAGGAAGTGCCCTCTAACTTTACTGTACATTGACCGCTCTGCACGGAACTTGGTATGTGAGGCCAGGGACCTATCCTGAACACGCAAACAATGTCCTCCCGACAGAAAGTGTAACGCACTTAACAGGAAATAATATATGACTTTACTCCACAGCCCAACATCCGCACGGACGGCACCAATTAGAACTACGACAGCAAGCAGCGAATGAACGAGAGACGAGATCAGGGCGCAAGCGACGAG
The DNA here is from genome assembly GCF_963457635.1 of Microchirus variegatus. NCBI lineage: Eukaryota > Metazoa > Chordata > Actinopteri > Pleuronectiformes > Soleidae > Microchirus > Microchirus variegatus. Next base: position 9,929,238 of record NC_139802.1, read on the forward strand.
GTGGGCGCGGGTCGCGACGTATCGTCAAGCTCGAACCCGTTACCACCGCTTGCGGTGCTAGTTATTATTATTACTGAAGTAAAAAATCTTAAATTATATGACATTTACTGTACTTAAGTAGAAAATTACATTTTCTGATTTAAAATGTACTTGAGTTTTAGAAGTAAAGGTAAAATTATTTAAAAAGTGAGGAGTTGGAATGAGCCACGGTAGCTCAGTGGTAGGGCGAGTTGTCTTTCAGCTGGAAGGCTGAGGGTTCAATTCCTGGCTCTGCTAGTCTATGGCCCTGTCCCATTTCACCCCCTTAAAATGTCCACTTGATTTGGAGTGCCCTCAACTGTATTTACGCACTAAATGCAAATTAGCATATTGCTAACCTACGTCACATGTTGACAATTCTACCGGTGCAGCGTGCTACTATTTCCATTCAGGAAAATTGCCGGCAGATCCAGCTGTTGCGTTGGCTGCGTTTGTTTTTCTCTGTCAACTTTGGTTTTTATCCGTCCTCGTAAATGCTATATCATGAATGTGATTGAAATCGGACAAGTCCAGGGTATTCGTGTTCAAGTGAACGCCACTACACACATCCAAAACACTGACAGAACTACCCAGATGTAGCAGAGCTAGCTAGCCGCTATTTGCCGAGAACTTCGAGAGAATTTGCCCGTCATGTGACTCTACATGATGGGCATACTCTCTCGAAGCACTCCGCTAGCTAGTTAGTTAGCTAGTTAGCTAGCTGCTTTCGTCAGTTATTTTCTCACATTAGTGTTCAAAGCTCAATGGTCGTATATCAAACCAACATATTTCAACACATTTCGACAATGTTTAGTTGCGAAAATATATTACAACGAAATTGTTCCTCTGCAGATGTGGCCGCCATCTTTGTTGAAAAACAAGCAGCCGGCTCGCTGAATTTGCAAAGAATCGTGGGTAATTTAATCTTCCACTTCTCGCACAGATCCGAGAACTTTGTACTCAAGTACAGTATTTGTACTTTGTTAGATTACAACATTGTACAATACTAACACTATCTTGCCCTCTGTCTGCCATGTTATCCCTGCTTATTCAACGCTTTTCCATGCAGCAGCATCCTTTATCTCGCCCTAGTCTGTCACACCCTAGTCTCCCATTGTATCCTACACTTTCCTATTCCCTTGCCTGGCGAGAGGGGGCTGGCACGTCTGATCAACTAAACAGATCCCCCAGCAGGCCTCGCTCTTTCCCGTGGAGAGCGCGGGATTGGGAGGAATGTTAACATTGCATTATAGTACGCCACCACGTACACAATGTCCTCGATGAACGACACAGCTTTATCCGTCTCTCCTGGGATATCAGCTATGCCTCTTTTCTCTCTCTCTCACTCTCTGTTCCTATGATATTCTCACTGCTTCCTCGCCCGCCACCCCCCATCCCCATCCCCACCCGCCCCACCACCCCACCCAATTTCTCTGCACACATGTGCGATAGACAGAATATCAGGATTACAGTATGAGCTGACATGGTGACATGGTGTTAATCGTCAGAGTCGTGTTTGTTTCCGCCCAGAAACTGTCACCCTCTAATAACGAGCCCCCAAAACCCAACACAATTGGCGCCGGAATGGCAGGAGTGGCACAAGAGGCACAAAAAGCCGGCAATCTTGTCAACATATACAAATGGAAGGCATGGCTGCGAGCCACACACGTCCCCCTTTTCTCTTGTTGTCATAGAACACGCATACATACCATTCACATCTTCTTCCTGAGCGATGTCAACAGAGGCCTGCAATTAATTTGTGTAATTGCCCCCCAACCATGTCTCTCTTTCTCACACACACATGCACACATATGCACACACACACACACACCACCTATGCCTCCGCCATCCCTCAACCTCCCTTTAGCAGAGCACTATAGACCTCCTGTTTACACCCCCCCAAAAACAGTCACGACACATTCAGTACCTATACAATATATACAGTACACAGACCATGTAGGTAAAACAAGAGAACTCGATGATGACCTACCATCTTTGTAACTTTAATGGACATTGAAAGGGTTTAAATCAAGTCCTTTATGTTCGATTTACTGTATTTTTAGCATTAATATTGAAATAGAGCAATATGTTGGGCAATTTGGCGATACGCTCAGCCAGGATGGCAACTGAGATGAGAAAGGGTTTTTTTGTGTTTCCACAAGTAGGGCTGCAAAGTTTGATCAAGAAAATCATATTGTGATTATTTTGACAGATGCTGTGATATGATTCTGTTTGCAGCTGACCGTTTTTTTGCAACTTTTTTTTTTTTTATTATTCTCATGAATAAAAATGTTCAAAAATCATTTCCCATTTGTTGCCATCTGTAAACAACCAAAGAAAACTCTCTCAACCGGAGAGCAAAATCATTTTCCACTCGGTCATAACGCGATTTTGTTTGTTTTGCAATTAATCGTGCAGCCCTATCTCGGCAGGGTCACAATCCAAACCGACACCGTAATTGCATCTTGTGCTGATCTGTGTCTTAATGTCGCTCCTCCCCCCCCAGTGTTTTAAATGTTATATCTCTGCTATCACTTCTTTTTCACTCTGTTATTACACAGACAAAAGAAAACTGGGGCACTGTGACTTGCCAATGGACTCCGTGGCATTTGACCCGTGATGGATGAGTCATAAAACAATATTAAACCCACAGAACATTAAAATAACTATCATGATATTATGATATTCATATTAATCACTATCTCGCACTGATAGCACTGCCTGCTTCATATCAAGTTTTTAATTAAAGGCCAGTATCAGTAAATAATGTCAGTCTAACTCGATGTGTGTGTGCGTGTGCGCTCTCACAGCAGCGCTCCTGTGCTGCCATAGGGAAAGTATGTGTAGAGCGGCAGCTGCAAAAAAAAAAGGGGCCTCCCAACCCAGCGCTGACGCAAAGTGACAACTCTGTATATCTCTCACTGGCACTGACAGCTGACAGATGGATAGCACTCATACACCACAGGAAAAGGGAGGGAGAGAGAGCATGGGGGGGGGGGGGGTAGGGAGGGATGGAGAGAGAGAAAAAAAGAGAGAGAAAGCCCCCAGGATGATTCGCCAGCACTGCTCTCTGTTCAGAGGGTTGACGTTTGATTGAGTGCTACAGAGAATAATAAACCCTCCACTACCCGGTGCAGTGCCAAGCTTTCTCTCCCTCCTTATCTCTCACTTTCCCCTCCCTTTCTCTCGAACCCCTCTCCTCCTTTAATTCTCTCCATCTCGCCCCAGCCCTTTTATTGTCACCCCTCCTATGGTGCTTTGCTCTTGCTCCTTTATGCTACGCCTTCTATTCCCTAGGCCCGTCTTCAACACCTCGTGGTCTATCTTTATGTTTTCTCTCTCTGTCTCTCTCTTTCTCCTCCCTTTCACTCATCTGCTATCTGCCTCTATCTGCCAACCTCATGTATTTGTCTCTCTCTATCTGAGGTGTGAGAGACAGGGGTAAGAGGTCCCTGTCAAACAAACCAACAGTACTCACTCACAGCTATCCCCCAGTGTATCTGACTGTGTATCTGGATCTGCACAGCCCTCTCTGTTTCCACAACTACAGATATGGAGACGGAACACGTGTGCACACACACACACACACACACACACATATGCACATATATACCAGCTTTCACCACAGCAGGGGGTATGTGATGTACAACGCCAATAAATCCATTGAATCAAAGGCAAGTAAATGTGTATTATGCTTGGAGACGTCCCAGTGTGAATATAAATAAATACTTATGCAACTTACTGACCTAATGTGAGAGCTGTAGTGACGAGGGATTTGTCACTATAAATACACAGCGTTTTTTTTTAGCAAATTATTAATGTTTCATTTATTTAAGTCAACTGCTGCACCTAAGATGTTGCCCATCCACCTGCCACTAGCCACAGCACCCATTTAACAGTACCTTTAACTTGATAAGTGTGGTGTGGGCTATGTGAGCGAGCTACAGCATGACTTTGTACCGGTGCAATGACATCGAATGCGACACCACAGACAACAACACAACGGAGGACATCCAGCAACTGTTTGGCCGTCTCAACAAGACGTCAAGCTTTGCATGAGAATAGACTGCGGACGTTGAATAAACAACGGTTGCAGGGGAGTGATGTCGCCCAATCAGCTGACGTGTATTCGACACTTTAACACAGCATATATGTTTACTATAATTCTGTGTTTACATACTTTTTAACTGGGGTTTACAATGCCCTACAATTAAGTTTTGCGACGGAAGTCTGCAGATTTATCTGAGCATTGCCTGCTCAGATGGATCGTCGGTTGACCATAAAGTGGATGTTTCGGTTGGGCATTTGTCCTGGCATTTGTCCTTTGATGTGCTCTCTAGGGGAGACCGGAGGTCGGATGGCTAACCAAGGGCACAGGGGTTGTAGGAGGAGGAGCAGGTAACCTTTATTAAGTGTGGTTTTGCTCAGGGAGAGTTAGAGCTTTTTGGGAATTTGGCCGATGCTCTTCCAGGTGATCTGCAGCGCCTGGAATTGACACTTGACTTGTAACAGAATAAATATCTCTTTGTTTGGTGAAAAGTCTTGTGTCACGGAGTCTCATTCTGCATCATCATCTCATCACCTGGCGTTCTGAAGAAGAAGGAAGCCTGACTAGAAGACACTCTGCAACAGTATGGGAAGTGTATTGAAAAATGGAACGATTGGGGCTGGTAATTTTGGTACTATTCCTAATGGAAATGCAAAAAAAATATACTTGCGCCATTAATGAGCCCCCTAACAATCTCCAAAAACGACCACAGACTACAAGATGTCAAAACCTCTTCTAATAATTCAATGCACTCTATTTTAATTCAACAGTATGATCCATGCTAAGGTACACTACTGTATATTGATTAATTATCATATAGCCAAGAAAAGAATCAACCAAGAAACTAGAGCTGCAACTAACGATTATTTCGTAATCGATTAATCTGTCGATTATTTTCTCGATGAATCGTTTGGTCCATAAAATGTCAGAAAATGTTAAAAAACGTTGATTGGTGTTGGTCAAAGCTGGAATTTACGATGTTCTCGAGAGTCTTGTTTTGTTCACAAACCAAAATGATTCAGTTTTAATGATTTCTTTGTTACGTGGAGCAAAGAAACCAAGAAAATATTCACATTTAAGAAGCTAAAACAATCAGAAATGTTGTTTTAAGCTTGAAAAAAGCTTCAACCCGATTATCGATTATCAAAATAGTCGGCAATGAATTTAGTAATCGATTAATAATCGATTCAGCTCTACAAGAAACATAATTGTACTATGCCACAATGTCACTTCCTGCACAAATCCTTGAACTCCGCAGAAAATAATCATGAACAGATTACATAACTCACCAGCAATGATGAGGTAGTGAGGTAGTGTGACTCTATCATACTCACTGTTCAAGTGTTTGCAGGTCTGTGGATGCGTTTACACACAAAGACTCACACGCAAACCTGTACCAACAAGGACTTACTGTACATCAATTCAATCGCGGTATAACAAAGTATATTCAAAGTGATGTACTGTATACACACACACACAGTCATTCAAACATTGCCTCCCCTGAGCCTACCTCCACATCATATCTATAGATGAAGGTTTGACACAAAGTGACCCTGTCTTTGGTGTCCACTGAACAGCTCAGACAGGAAATGTATGTGTCGTGACTCACACACACACACACACACATACCCGTCCAGCTCTGCTCTCTTTTGCATCCCCTCCATGAGTGTTAATCTGCGGATGGGTTCCATTGCCCGACGTCTCTCTCTTTTTTTTTCCTGTATTCCCTCTTGTCCTCCTCCTTTTCTTTTCCCCTCTCATCCCTCCATCCCCTGGGTCTGTCGACGGCCTGTTTTTCTGCAGCCCAACACAGAGAGTGATGCTAAGGGGTCTGCCTGGCTGCTTGGCCGGCCTGTTGGCGATGGAATTGAAAAATGTTTACTAAATAGCCCCCATGTCCCCGCGCCTGGGCATTTAGTAGTCAAGACTCTGACCGTCTGTTACAGCAAAATTCGAGGGGAAAAATGTTGCAACCATTGAGTTTGCTTTTCACAATATTTAATAAAGTTATTCCATTAGACTCTTAGTATTCAAATGTGTTTTCTTGCCTTTATCTAGGGAAACACCAAAGAATATTTTTCACTTCCTCCTCCACAGGATTTTGCAGTGTTAGGGTTAATAACACTAGCTGCAAAAAAAAAAAAAAACACACAAAAAACAAACAGTGCCTCCTAGTTGCTGGGGGAGAGTAGTGTGACACTGCACACTCACTCACGGGGATCACAAGTTTCTTTGTTGTCAGGATTCCGGCGTGAACCTGGTAAATGTGATATTAATGACTGGTTAAGATCTACGATTATTTATGCAGCCACAAATTCACACACACAGAAATAGAGAGAGTGAGAGCGAGAGAGACACACATCAGATTTCCCCATCTTCCTGACTGTGAGAGGGAAAAAACCAGGCTCATCATAAATCAAGATGATAAATCCCGATCATAAGTCAGTCAGGCTGGTGTCAGAGCCAGAAGGCGGAGACATGCCCTCAGACAACAGGGATACCGGTGACACCCATCACCTTCACATGACACCCAGCGAGACACATGGCACATTCATATACACACATCCAGGCCTCACTGTCCGCAACCACTTGCTCTCCTGTCCTTCAAACATCCCACCAAGGACACAGACACCCCCCTGCACCTCCCTGTGGAAAAAAAAAACAGTGATACATACACATACAGGTACACACTGCACAAATTCCACTCAAGATAGAGCTATCTATTACGCAGCCAGCAAAGATGAAAACGAAAGAAATGACTGCATTCAATCCTTTGCAGGAGAATATCAACCCTGTTAGACAGAAATGGTCTCAGCTATTAGCCAGGGCCGACCTTCATTAAGAGATCACCATTGATTCCTCCTAACAAGCTGTTTACCTAATTAAAATCTGAAACCTCACACAGGGTTGCCTAAATAAATACACCTCTTAAAACATCTCTTCTCCGGCACAAAGAACATGGCGAGTCGTTAATTTCTCAGTGTCGCCAGGCGCCCCCCGTGTGAAGACGTGGATTTAAATCGCCTCCGTAAAAAGGCGTTTGACAGACCTGGTCCTTGTGCCGCTTGTCACACACATTTGATATTTTGATAGCTTCCCGTCTCTTCCTATTAGCCCCCGGGGTCTTGAAACCGTTTTAGATGTTTATCGGGCAAAGCACTGGGGGTTAATTTCGTGTCTCGTCAGGAGCGCCCGGCACAGAGCGGTAACCACGCGGTCACCCATCGCAGCCAATCGCTGCAATCGTACTGGCTTATCAGGGAGAGTCGCGTTACGCTGACTGACACATGACAATGACCCCGGTGACTCTCCGAGGGTCGATAGCATCTGGGCTTTATTTTTTTTGCTACCTCCTCTCACTCTCCTGCACTTTTTCCTCCTCCCTCCTCCTTCGTCGTCTTCTCTGTCTGCAGGCAATGGAGAAATTGGGACTGTGTCTCCGGGGAAGTGGCGAGTAGGAGAGAGAGTGTATGGGGTCTTTGTAGGAGTGTATTACTCACACCCATGCACAGATACCATACACAAAGCATAAGCTTAGCGCGTGCAGCAGCTCTGACCGAGCTGTGTATGAGATAATATGCATGCCTATCTCTGGCCATCCAGTTTTATCAGTGACAAAAAGGTATTGGTTTCACTGTTTGGTGCGAAACAGCATGAAGCCACAGGGCATGCTTGCTCAATAATCTGCTAAGACACTGGAACAAACACACAATTATAAACCAGTACACACAGCAATGCCAACCACACATTTACAGGTGACCCATGTTGAGTAGCCAATATCTCAAACAGCAACAAAATATACAATCCTATTTTTGAAAATGCTGTCCGTCAAGATGCTCCGCACCATCTCCATCCTCCCCTGTCGTTCCCGAGACATGGGCCAGTCCTTTATTCTTCCCCTCCGCTTTAATCCCCTGTTTGCTTTCAGCTGCCGGAGCTGAGGTAGTGTTTATCTTCACTCATACACGCACGGCCCGAATTAGCCAGTGTTTGACTGATTTATTTCGTTTGCAGTACATCACAAACAACCGAGGACACTCGTCATTTTCTGTCACACTAACATAAACGAAGCATGGGCGCATTGATTTGGGGCTTTTTTTTTTCGATGACAGCTGCAAAGAAATAAGACCATAAGGTATTACCTGGGTTGTTTTTCTTTTGCGAAAACCTAAAGAGAGATTCACAAAAGAGGAACGGCGTGTCACTCTTTTAAATCACTAAGTAAAAATAACAAGCTTTTCTGACAATGGCCGATAAAAAATCTGGTTTTACAGATCAGTGTCACACCAGTAAGACGTTCTTCATTATAGGAGGGGGGTCACAAGTCATATCAATTAGGTAACACGAGTCTAGATCACAGTGTTTGTTTTCAATATTGGCATAACTCATCCAATCACACCAAAACAGCGCAGGTAATTGACCAATGATGTATCATTGCCAGACTGAATGAAATTAAAGTCATTCTCATAAATCAGACGTCGAGTCCGGACGGCAGAAATGCTGCATGCGTTACCCACAGTGACTAGATGATGCATTCGTGGATATTTTGTGAAGACAGCAAAAGGCAAATTTTGTGTGTGTGTGTGGTGTGTGTAATGTGTAATTCTTTGGGCGCCAGCCATGTCAATCAGCCCCCTGCAGCGCAACTGCCCTTCACACTTCTGTTTATCTGCTGCCGCTGAGGACTGGGACGACTGATAAGAGTACATCACTCCTCTGTCTCTCCCTCTCTCTCTCTCTCCGTTTCTCTCTCACCACACATTGTATTCGAGCTCACAGAGACTGCTAGCCAAATCCTTAAGCATCAGTGAAGTACATCAAAGGCTGTGTTTGAGCACAATCATGAACAGGATCGCATTGTTTGAAGCAAGAGCCTGACCGTTGTCGATATTCACCTCTCGATGGTGCACTTCGCTCTCGACGCGACGTTCTCCATAATACCGCAGGAATCAGGCACTTGATCCGTGTCCTCTGAGGACATAAAGTGCAACAGTGCTCATGTTACAGATTACATAAATGACCACAGAGGTGTGTGTAATGGCCGGGGAGAGACAGAGAGAGTATGTGTGCGTGAGCTGTTTCAGATTATGCCCTTTTTTGTTTTTTTGTTTTTTTGAATAATCAAAAGTCAGTATCCATTTTCCTTATCAAAGCATTTGCCGCCGGCAATGTTGATTAGCACAAACCGTAAATTTTTTTTCTTTTTTCCTTCTCCATTTTTTTTGTCGACACTGCACCTGAAATGTTCCATTTTACCGTCTCCACATTTTCTGGAGACTGGCCATTGTTACCATGGTTGCTGGACATTACTGGCAGCTATTGTGTCACCCGTGTACACCTGTCACTCAAGGATGAAGAGGCCGCTCTCAGCTCACGGAAGACACTATATTGGGGTGAATGTGAGGGTATGGATGTGCTGAGTGTTGGGGGGGAGACCATGCGTGTTTATTGAGTGGATTCAGTTTGCACGCTTCTCCTGTGTATGTGTGAGTATGTGTGAGTGTGTGTGTGTGTGTGTGTGTGTGTGTGTGTGTGTGTGTGTGTGTGTGTGTGTGTGTGTGTGTGTGTGTGTGTGTGTGTGTGTGTGTGTGTGTGTGTGTGTGTGTGTGTGTGTGTGTGTGCATGCTCTCACTCAGTCAGCCAGCTGAGTCTGCAGTCAGTTTACGTTTGACTGCAGGGCAAAAGCTCGAGCAAGAAATGAATTCTGACTCGCCGAGCGCTTCACATAAATTCCTTTTCTCATATTCCAACACAAAAGACAACATATCTGCATTGCATTAGCCCTGGGACTCCTGTCTCATTCTGATGATGATTTAGGGATGTTGAGATCTTCCCGTGAACATCAGAGGCGAGCCAGAGAGAAATAGTATGACAGAGATAGAGAGGAAAGACACAGTGAAACGTGCTCTTGGGTGTGGAATGAGGCATCACTTTGGGTGCTATGTAATGAAAAGGTTTCATGTGCATTCAGTGACTGCATTTGCCTCAATTGTTTTATTGTATTTGCATGTTGTTAGATGTAATTGTGCAAAAGTATGTGAGAAATACGTTGCTGGGCAGCTGTACAATTAATGACTCTTGATTACCTCCAATGTTATGCTGTGTTCTGTCATATAACAGTACATTCTATTTTAATATTTGTTAATATATTTCTGCATTGTACGTTCACATATGTGGAAATGCACGTTTGTTTTTTTTATTAAATTACTGTCTTTGATGCTGTGACAATGTCAATTTCCCCACTGCAGGACTAATAAAGGACTATTGTATCTTACCACAAACCACAATGTCTTAGAATTAACCAACCAACGTCAATGAAATTATAGCTATACATACATTAAGACATTTATATTGTGCTTTAATAACAATTCAAAAAAACTACACCTCATAAAGTTGTCCAGTTTCTGTAATACTCTCATTATTGTTTTGATATTGGCACATTTCTGCTATATTTTCATGCCCATTAATCCAACATGAATTCCAGTGCCAGACCAGGTCCACTTTTTTTTTTTTCTCATACACTTTCTATTTTCTCTGTTGTCCTTGAGGTGCAGGTGCAGAGTGTTTTGTGGATAATGTTCTCTTTTTACCGAGGAGATGGTTGTAGTCGATTTGTTTGAAATATAGTTGGGAATCAAGATCGGGTTCAAGTCAAGAACTGAATCATATTCCGTTTTGTCCATTGTCCATTGTTCATTGATGCGCTTCATGCTTATTTGACGGCGATAACTGCAATGTCTTGATAACTTCAAATAAGGGTGGAAACATAACTAACAAACTAAAACTGTTTCTACACTTCATTTCAGGAAATGAATGTCCATGTTTGAAACTGTTTACCAATCAAACAGCATGTCTGCCCTGTACATATACAGAGATCAAGATTAAGACCAGACAAGGTCGCTAAAATGACTTGCTTTAAAGGACTCATATTATACCCTATTTCTCCAAGTTAAACTAGTTCCCTGGTGTCCTAATGAACATGTCTGTGACATGCTTTGGTCAAAATACCATAAGGATGAAGCACCACAGCAGTTCAATCAAAACAGCCCTGTTCAGAACACTCTGTTTAGCGGTATCTCTTTAGGTCCACCTTAAAACAAAAAAAAAAGTAAAAACGAAACACAAGGGACAGGAAATGACATCAGCCACAGAGGCTACTGGGAGCTAACAGCAGTTAGCATTTGGAAAAGTAATCATTTGCAAGCTCTAGCAGGCACATTGCTATCATATATAACATGTATCAACTGGACAGATAAATCCTCTGAGGCTGGAAGTTTGTGTAGGACTCTGTGCTGCACTGTGGAGCACAGAGACTTCGCAGACTTCCCAGCACTCTCGTGTGTTTTACGGACAAAGCGGAGCTCTGCGAGACAACGATTCCAGGAATTTGGCGCATTTTGACGTCCCAATGAGCATGGAAGTCAACATCGCGTGTTTCATCTCCTGTACTTAGACTGAGGAGGACCACAAAAACATGACTGAGTCATATTTTTTCACACTTTGACGACTGATAGGACCTCCAGAGTCCCAAATATAAGGATTTAAATGATTAAAAAGTTGATTTTGCATAATATGTCCTCCTTTAAATTAAGATAACAGCTTATTTCACTAATTTCAAACAAAATAAACTTTGGCTGCATACCTTGTGTATGCTGTGTGTTTGTGTGGCATGAGGATATTTCCAAAGCGGGGGAAAAACAGTACGTGTTGACGTACTTAGAGAAGGCATCTCTATATTTCTGTTGTACCTACAAGAGCATATGTACGAACAGCTGATATCTTAAGCTCATACTGTACTCACATCATGTTCATATTGTACATTTGCCCAGGTTTGCAAAATGTTAGTGCAGTTGTGAGTAAGAGGAAAGCTATATGTTGGTTCTTGGGCTTATAACTATGCATGTCTGGTGAGAATCAAATAAAAAATATTTGAAAAATAAAATTTTAAACGACATGATCACACACACCCTGCTAAAATCCTTTCACAAAATACACTTTCATTTACAAGTGCCCCTATTGATTGACCCAGGGTGGAGTGAACCGGTCGCCCCGATGTAGGGACACAATCTACTGTATATCAAATAGATACAATTTACATATTGTATATCTAGTTAGAACATAATCCACTTGATGCTTTGACCTTTTCACATTTTGTATAACACGTCGCCACTTGGCCCGATGGGTGACTGCGTCGTCGGTGCTCGACTACATTTCATTGTTGCCTTTATTGTCGCGACAGTGGAGGAGTTGTCATTGAGGAAGGTTTTAACCTTCATTGTGCGCCGCTGAGATGGAGATGGTGATACGTCGAAGGGTGGGTGGGGAGTCTGTGTACATCTGTGTGCAGCGTGTGTGTGTGTGTGTGTGTATGAGGAATCTCTTGGTATCAGAAAGGAGAGGGTAACATGCAGGTGTGAACCTCTCATTACCCAGTGGCATGTGTCCTGTCACTCATCCATTGTTACTGGCCACGTTCACATCTGAGCTCTTTCACATTACTCATCCTCTGTTTGCCCCACCTGACCTCTCTCTCTCACTCTCTCTCTCTCTCTCTCTCTCTCTCTCTCACACACACACACACCAGTGGAATATTCAGGCAGACAAAGCCTCTGTGCACTACAATATTTATACACCACAGTTGTTCTCCGCTCAACTTAAATTGGAGGGAAACGTATAGCAAAATACTGCTAATACATTATTTACCCTTAGTCCCCTTTGGTTTGATCTACTCACCATTCCTTTCAAACGGCACGTTTTGTACATGAGATGTGTTTATGTTTACAGTCCATGTCAGATGGATGTCTGTATGATTTCATAATAGATGTCGGATATTATCTTTCAGGTCTCCTCTAGATCACCGAGTACAGGAGAAAGAGAAGCAGAGTTTGTTTTTTTTTTGGGGGGGGGGCGGTTTTGGGAATAGTCATCTCTACAACTCGGAGCTGTGGATGTAGGGGAATGAGAAGTGGGTGGAGGGGGGGTGGGGGGAGTGGCTGTGGTGCACACATCATTTCATGGGTGACAGAAAATGGAGAGCCCCCAGTGGGCGCCTCCTTCTGCTCAGAGATGCCAAGGGAAAGAGACTTCCTGGATTGAAAGAGTGAATGAGAGAAGGAGTAGACGAGATGGAGTGAGAGTGTGCGTATGGGGAGGGGGGATGGATCACATGGGATGGCTCAAACCACAGCTGGCTGATTTCATTTGTCCCTTGCTTCTCTTCGCTTCCCACCCAGCCCTCTATCCCCTGAACCCTCCTCCCTCCGTTTTCTGTCCTTTCTCCGTCGACTGCAGCCTGTTGATCTTTTACAGTGTCCAATGAAAACTCTATGAATCTGACTGTGAAGGCCACTAATTAAACAATGACTTCCTGTGTCATGGGTTCACGATCACTTCCTCATACCCAGTTGGAGTTAACTGTCGTGTTGGGGAAAATAACAAGTTTACAGCCGTGCTACAGCTTTTCGGAGGCTGTTTTTTTATATAACACTGTCTTGAGCTCAATGCTGTTATCAGGATTCTAATCACACAACATAAATTAAACCCATGAACACATTAAAATATTCAGCAAAGAATGGGGTTGGTTTGCAAATCATCGCGCAGACAACCTGAATAAAATTTCATACCAATACTTGCAATGACATTTTACTGTCAGTACTGCTTGTGCAACATACAGAAGTGCAATTAGAAGCAGCTTGTGTACACCGTATGCTTTGAATCTTCGATTTTTGCCCGGAAGCAATGAACACAAGTGGCCGGTAATAAAATATAGCCAGAAGAAGGTTTTTAGAAACATGAAGAGTCCATTTGAATTGTATGCCAATCGACTCAAGAATATAATGGAGATAAGTTTGACCTGATGGCAAAGCTTCCAGTAGTTAGTGGAAGTTGTTATTCCGATCATTGACCGGGGTGGTGGTTCAACCAACCGACATTACCATCCTCAGAGATTTACTTTTAGCAAAGTCTTACACTAAGAAACCATGTTGTGCCTATCGTGGTTTCACTAAATTTACTGACTGACAGCTCGACCACTTTTTCCGTGAGGGAAACGACAAAACAACTTGAAATGTAAAGCGCCTCCTTTAAATGGACCGTTTTCACACACACACACAAAACATACAGTATACTATATCTGGCATATCTTGTCAGCTGTCAAAAAAAAAAAAAGCATACATCTAAAGTTTGCATTTTGATACAGAGGTCTTAAATTATTAATTTATCGGGTTTTTTTTTGCCAGTGTAACTTCTCTACATCAAAAGGATTTTCCTTGAGATATTGATATGAAAGACAAGAATGAGATGTGTCTCATATCAGTTAGATCATAAGCACAGGTTAGCAAAGTCAAGGCCAAAAACTATTCACAGAGTACACACATGACCAGCAGCCCATGGCTATATTTCAATCAGCGCTGTTACCCCCACCTCCTACGCTTCCTGCTCCATGCTCTCCTTTTTTCCATGCAGAGGAGGCAAAAAAAAAAAAAAAAGGGAGAGGGAGAGAGATCAGACCACACATACAGATCCAGGCCTCCACCCTCCACCCCCTGCCTCCAGTTCCCCCGCCATCTGTGCACGTCCCTCTGCCTGCAACTCCACAACAACGGGGCCCTGAACCTCTGCTGAGGAGTCAATCCATCACTTGAGAAAGAGAGAAGGAGACAGAGGAAGGAAACAAGAGGAGAGAGCGAGATAGAGTGAGAGAGAGAGAGAGAGAGAGGCTGGTTGGGGGCAATGACGGGTGTATGAAGAAGCTGAGGTGAGGAGAAGCGAAAGTGAGATGCCATGAAACTTAATCACAGAAAGGGTCGTGTCGGGCAGAGGAGGGGAACAGATTAAATTAGCATAGCATTAGATATGGAAAATGATCTCTGTCAAAATCATCCGCTGCACAATTATAATATGTTAATTACTTATTTCATTAAGGAAGTTTATTATGGCCTCACAGATGAAATCATGCAGGCCAAAGACACCTGGAGGAAAAGCACCGATGCCTGAATCTCCCTCTCTCTTCCTCTCTCTCTCCAGTCTCATCTGCCTCTCTCGTCCCCCTATCCTCATTCCTTCACTCATGTCTCTTTGTATCTGGCTACATCACTCACAGTGTCACACTTTAAAATACAATGTTTAATAATCTCGACGACTGCTGTAGGAGTGTTTTACTGACAACCGCCGGAGAAGAGGTTTGATGTTTATCTCTCCGTCTCCCGTCTTATGTGGTCCATCAGTAAACATGTGTACATAAATAGTCTGGATGTTGGTGTGTAGTGCAACACACACATAAACACACACACACAGTAGAAACTGTAAAGGAAATTAAAAATACTGAGGTAAAGCCTCCTGTTCATAACCATGTTATCATATTTTGATTTTGAACATAAATAACTGCACTTCTTTTGATGAAAACGTGACAGGTGACGAACATCTGCATCTCTCCCTTTGCAGCAAGTTTCCTCAATACTTATTAATTATTGAAAGGCCAGTAGTCGAGCGTTATTCATTCATGAAGCCTATTTATGCCGTCCCCCCACCCGCCATTTATATTGTCATGTTTTAAAAAGTTTGAGTAAAACCTGCATGACAGTTGGATGCAAACTAGGGGCACGGGGCAGTGTGCATTTTGTTTCCGCAGCCCTGCTGTTTGGCTCGCTGGCTCGTTGCCTTCCTGGCTCGTCAACACCGGTCGGACAGACAGATGATGATGATGACAGTCATCAGGGATGTAACAGCCTTCCGCCTGTCCATTCGACAGTAGGAGCAGGTGCAGTAAATGGAGAACAAAGAGGAAGGAGTGAGTGGAGAGACTGAGAGAAAGAGAGAGGTGAGATGGGGATAACACAGACACTCCTTTATACCTGGAATTATCGCGTGGCCCCAGGTTGAGCGGGAATTAAAATCAAGGTCAGAAAACGACAACAAATCCAGGTGCAACTTGCGCTTGGTCATGATCTAATTAGCCAAAGCAATTCCCACATCATACGTTGGTAAGGTGCCCATAGATAGATAGATAGATAGATAGATAGATAGATAGATAGATAGATAGATAGATAGATAGATAGATAGATAGATAGATAGATAGATAGATAGATAGATAGATAGATAGATACCATGATTTCATGGCAATCAGCGACAAATTGGTCACATTTCACGAGACGTTACATGGTACAAAACTGGTGATACATAATTCCATCTTTCAGTCCGAACCAAAGAGGCAGATCAACATTCAGACACGAACCCCGCATTAATTCTGGACATTTATGAAGAAAACAGCAGGACGGGTGCTTCAGACGTGTTCACAACAGCAGGAAAATGTGCATTTGGTCCAAGTGTGGAGGAGACAGGATGCCTGCTCATATATTTGACTGCTGTATTTTCTTATGGATTCACTTGAATATCTTGGGGGGAATTTGTCCGGGGACATGCAGGAATAGACCAAACGTTTGTGTATAATTTATGCAGGCATTCATAGAACCTCACTATAATAACGAGAAAAGCACTCGGAGAGCGCAGACCTCCGCCAAAGCAGCTCAGTACCTACAAAATACACCCTGCTGGTGCGCAGCGTGTAAGGATCACGCCCAGAATGTAATAACTTGTTCCTGGTCCCAATGCGGACATTTCCTGAAAATTTCATCCAAATCCGTCTGTGACTTTTCGAATTAAGTTGCTAACAGACAGACAGACAAACAAACTCCAGCGAAAACATAAACCTCCTGGCAGAGGTCAATAACAACATAAGTATATTATTTAGATTTAATAAGATGAGTCATCCATTAATGAATGTGTCAGAATATAATGAAAGCTACACACATTTGGAATTTGAAATTAAACCTGCATCTACAGCACTTTTTTTTGCAGAATTTATGTCACCACCTGGCAACTCTGCCCTGATTATTTTTGCTGTAAATAATAAATTAAATATAAATATAAATGGTGTGGAAACAATAATTACATTTATAAATTCATAAACATAACATTTTATTGGACTAATGTCAGCCCAGTATGTGAATAGGACGAACAAATGTCCCTTTTCCTCCAACTGGCTTTCATTTCCTGTATCATGTTCTTGAATTTGGATTTATTATACATTACACAGTCACACCAGAGAAAAATCCACCTGCCAAGGGTTAAGTATCTTGCTCAAGGATACACACACACACACACATGCAGACAGGTATAACCTCATGAGAAATTGAACACGGCACACCTAAAAGTCTTACACTGACACTAAAGATGATCCTGATGGGAATGTGTTACAATTAAGCCGACACTGCTACCAAGGAAAACCTTTCCTCGGAACTGAATCTAAATCTATACGGGGATTCAAGGGAAATCTCACACGCAGTGGAAAGACGTAGTGATGTATGGTTGGCTTCAAATGAAGGCAACTGATTTTCAAAGTGGATTTTATAAATATATAAATATGCAGAGTGCATGATCATTTTGTAAAGATAAGTACTACATCCCTGACTTAGTGATCCACTAATAGATTCAAATGCATGAATCAAAAATATCATAGAAAAAGCTACAGAAAGATCAAAGACAGCTGATAAAAAGCTATAACATTTGATGCGCATACTGTATGCAGCTGGGAACTGGGAAAAACAAATTCAGACGTTTAACATCTCTCCAATGATCCCAAATTTTCAAAACATCTTCGGTGTTTAACATGTTTAGCATTTCAACTTCAAAAAATCCCACAGCTCCCCTCACATTGGCCGCGAGGCTTCAAGTGGAAAAAAAAAACGTATTGATCGCAAAGCGAGAGGACTTGCAGAAGATAAATAAAAGAAAAAAAAAATAGATGAGAGAAGAGAATCAGGAGCTATATATGCCAAGAGAAAGAGAGAAAAAGAGAGACAGAGACAGGCCAAATAAACCAGGGGCAATATCTTCAGTATCTGGGGTTCGGTTGTGCAAGAAACACAAACAGGAGGGAGGGAGGGAGGAGAGGAGGAGGGAGAAAAAAAAGAGGAGAAAAGAGGAGCAGAGCAAGAACATCTTAGAGAGTGTGTACAAAGGGAATGAAAACACACACAAACCCGAAGGCTGGGGTCACACTCAGAATGTTACAGAGGTGCAGCAGAGCCGGCGGCTACGCAGAAACACCTCGCTCTGCTTTTAATATACCCTGTCCACTGCGCAGATTTCAAAACAGATAGTCAAAAACAAAAATCAATGCCCCCCAAACACACAGACACACAACACAACACAAACACATACACCCTTAAACATGTACATAAACTCTGCATCCCCCCATGCAGATGTTCTGTAGTCTTGTTAGGTCGAGCTCAGAGGGTGGGAAGGAGTAAATTCGACAATGGCAGCCTCTGGGGAATTGCAGAGTAGTCTCACACATAACACTAACCACACTCTCTCTTGCTCCCTCCACATCATACCCTCCCCATCTTGATCTCTCATACACACAAAGACTCAGTGGGAGAAGTGAAAGGTAAGCTTTTCTTACGGTTTCATGCATAATTCTGCCTCACGGCACCAAATATGATGCATTCTCACATGAAAGTTTCCTCTTTTTTTGTTGTGTGTTTTTTTTTTTTTTTTTTTTTTGCTTGTGTGTTTTGAGGCCACGAGGTGTCGCGATGACAAGATAGTTGTGTTGGTTTGGGCAACAGCTTGTTTTCAGTCAGGACATTTATGAGGGGTTGAATCATTTATGCGCCCAGCGTCCCGGGCGTGTGACAGATCTCTTGGAAACACAAATTATCATGTTGACTTGCAACAAATACTGTGTAATTACATCATGGCCTGTCGAGAGGCATTAAGGAATCTTCCTCCTATCGCCAAAGTAATGAGACGCTAATGCAGCTACATATGACACAGTCAATGGCAGTTAAGAGATTCAACCAAATACACTGCCACGGAATAATTATAAAATATCCCCGTTTTATAGGTTATGATATTAGAGGGTCTCCAGCATGTCAGCTCAATTTCAATAAAAGAGTCAGTAATAGATTCACTATCAGGGACAAATGTCTCTGTGGCCTGATGTTACATCTGGAATATCCCCCGTGTATCAGAGCTGCCTCTGATTTCATTTTTACATTTCTATTCTTAGGTGAGGGATAAAAAAAAAAAAAAAAAATGCTCTGACTTTAAGTCCCATTTGAAATCCAGCAGCTGCTGCCATGTAAAAGAGTCAGAAATGGGACAGCCCTCCTGCATGTGTTAGCACTCCATTTGATCCATCAGACATCCATCTATTCACAGAGGCCTCTTTAGGAGCAGACCGCTCATGGCTGTTTGCCTTTGCGATGTAAGTGCGAGAGAAATTGGGTATAGGGCCCGTAGTCCTTAATGGCGTTGGCCACTCCACCCATCCCCAGTCTCCTATCCTTAAATCTGCGGGGAATAAAGAGTGCTGTTAAACCAAACTGGAAGACAAATGGTTTTGTTCAATGGGAAGCCGCCTCCATAAATCCCCACTTAATGCGGCTGAGGAAGGCTGAAGCAGAAACAGGTGAATTCGCTGCAGTGAGGGAAGACATTCATTAACTCTCAGGAGAGGAGGAGAAGAGAAGAAAAGGCCACGTAGATGGACAGATGGATGGACAGGTGGACAGACGGCTAAAGAAACCATAGTAGTAGTTTGGTTATCAGGTCAGGTTTGAAAATATATATTTATTCAAATGAAATAATTATGGTTACACACCAGTAACAGAACATTTCAGAAATAATATAGTCCAAATCTAAATAATGAACCTCGACAGAAAAAACTTAGTATGTATGATAATAATTTGGAGTCTGTGACAGTTGCCAAAGAGCTAAAAGTGATTTCTGTTCAATAATGTAATATCTGGGCACATGGCCGTTAAAGGAGATATACTCAGAAGAGATGAGGCGAAGATAAGACAAGACGAGAGGCTCCGAGGGGTGAGATAAGTGAGCGAGGGGAGGAAAAATAGTACGCAGGAGTGGAGGAAGAAGAGAACTCGATTTTGGAGTGAGCAGTAAGTGAGTTATATTTAAACCATTAGGCTGCTTATTCGCTCAGTACAAATGCAAATGAGGCGGCATTATCATCACGGCCTCTTCCCTGGAAATCGACTCTCTCTGTAATACCTCGACAGAAGTGGACCGGTCGTGAACCCTTCCTTCCTCTGCAGTGCCAGCTAGCCCTCACATGGCCTACATACACAGCTAGACGCACACGCGCGCGTGCACGTGCACAGACACACACCACACTACCCCTCCCCTCCTCGGGCACCCACCCAAATCAGAGATCAAAGGCTGGATTTGTAAAGCTAATGGCTGCTGCGCTGCAGCCAGGGACAGGGAATGAGAGAAGGGAGAAATAGAGGGAAAGAAGGCAAAACAGACAGCAACAGCTGAGGCAGTGACACAGACACACGGAGGAAGAAAATGCCTTTGTATTTTTAACATTACAGAATTATTAAACACATTGTGGCATGTGGACAGCTACTGCAAATGCCATGCTATTTTAAAAAATAAGGCAACATAGAATATAGTGGGAGGTATCTCTAAACACCTAGACAAACGCCACACTGAGGCGTTCACACTTAAACTTTTATTGGGTACAGTTTTACTTTCAGGCAAAGTGATGAGAAACACATCCACAGATGGCGACTATCTCTTGCTCATTACTGTGTGGGATTGTGGGATTGATGGTGTTGAAACAGACCTTTCTCTTTGTCTCACACATGGCGAAAGTGCTGCTGCTATTCCCACAGAGCACCAAGAGGCCATTGAGATAAATGGCATGAATACAAGAGAGGAGGGAGAGTGGAGACAAAAAAGAAGAAAGAAAAAAGGACAAGAAGTGCGTGTTTGCCTCACAGACGAAAGCAAACTCTCAAGCAGCCTCCCAGTTTATATTGTGTCAACCTTTCTGATGTGCTCAGCCTGTCAGCAGCGCTCACTCACTCCCACTCATTACACCGACATCCTCGCCGTCACAAATGAGAAAAACCATTTTATCACATGCAATGATTTGGTAATCACAGAAACATATTGAGCAGCATATTTCACTGCTAATTTTAAAACTCCACAGCATGTATAGAGAATCTCATATATTAACAGCTCAATTCTTGGCTTGCTCTTTCCAGTTTGCTCAATTAGGAGCCATTTTGGTGGCGAGCAGCTCTCTGACAGTGATGAGAGACGAAAAGTAGCTCTTGCATACATTAGCAGTGGAAACAGGCCAAAACGCTAGATTTCTCCTGATGACACCAACACTGTGACTTCATTATCATGACAATAAACAAGCAAAATGAGCAAAAATAAAACTGTCAGAGCAGCAGAAACGTGCCGGTGGCTGGTTAGAGTCGCCGCTATGATGTCGATACCTTATTCAGCATGTTAATCAAGACAGCTGGTAATTGTCAATGGGGATTTAATGGTTTTGTGTCTCGTTTTTTGACAGAGAATAAACTGCATCTAATGTATTTTTACAATTCCCGCGCCATAAACAACATTGTATGTTTGCCTGTGATGAAGATGGCTCTTGAGTGTACAGTCAACACTACCCTCTTCTTCCTCACCCTTACCTGAGACACCATCAGTCATCATGATGGTGCGCTGAGGCCCCTCATATCCCCGTGAGAGAGAGGATGAGGAAGAGGATGATGCAGAGGGATGAGGGCCAAAGCCAGAGCTCTTTGTCAGGTGACAAAAGCTTTCCAACACAACAATAGCTATCACTCATTCCCCAAGCCTGTCGGATTATACGGATCACTATGCGGCTGCGCTGGTATGTGTAGGTGTCTGTTTAAGGGGTGTGGGAGGGGGTTTTGGAGAGGGGGAGGTGGTGTTGGTATTTTTAAAAAACAGATGGACAGGGTTTACATCAAGCTCCGCTCCACCACTAATTCAACATTAAGTCAAAATAGCAGATCACTATCATTCTGGTTACATAACAGGGATATGGACCATTCCTGCAGCAGCATGGCAAGGCAAGAACTCGAACCTGGGGGTTCACACTCATGCTACCATCTGCTTGTGGGAGTGTGTTCTGCATCAGGGGTTGCAAGAGAGTGAAGACACTCTTGAACACTGTTGAAGAAGACGTGCTTGTTTTTAAATGGCATTCGTCGCGTTTGATGGACAGTTAGTTGTGTTACTTATAATATAAGTAACACAACTAACTGACTAGTAGCACCGCAGGAACTTTGGTTACATATATTATATGATATGTAACCAAAGTTCCCGTGGTGCTACTAGTCAACCGCCAAGACAAAGACACCCTGTCAAGCGGTCATGTTTTTGCTTTTCGAGTTGAAATATTAAGTAAAAATACCTGCAAATATTAAATTCTTTTGACAGATTTTTTTGATGATTTCCAAAAATTGACAAATGAATATATGATTAACAGCTGTTCAGATCCTTAAGCAAACGTGGTAATACTGTAGCAGTAGTATTAAAAGGAATCAAAGAAGAGGAAAAACAGTGTTGTTACCAACTTCAGTATTCTTGTAGTCTCTGATACTTTATATTTTGGGTGTTATAAATGGACTACAAGTACAGTAGGTGTTTGAGCATCTTTAATAAAATGGAATTCTGGTGGTGGTGGTGCAGGACTGCAGGGCATTGACAGTGACCTCCAGCTCTACCCTCTCTCTCTCTCTCTCTCTCTCTCTCGAGTCAAAGTTCACGGTGAGTGTGATGCCGACTAATCTGACTGGAGGGAGCCTGAGAGCAAGCTGAGCTCCCACTGAAAAAAAGAAATGCATGGACAGTGGTGGGTCTCCTTCTCAATCAGCCACCATGACAGCTGCTCCAGATGGCCACTGGGTAAGTTGGCTGTCAGGCCATCAGTATCATCATTACCCATAAGGCCCCGGCACGGTCAAAAGGTCAAGGGGTGGCCTCTGTAAATTTGTCCGTTTGAAACATCAGGGAAGCGCCAAATATTTGTATGACTGTCAGCGTGACATTTATCTATTTTATGTAAATGGAATATCATATTGCTCGCTGAACGCACAAGAAAAACAGATAAACTCCGAAGCAGTGGTGCAGAAAGGGATAATTCATCATGAGAAGTCAACATTTCACATTTCATTATTTTTGAAGAATGGTATGAAATGCTGGCGTGACAATGACATGTTTTCATTTGCTTACATGGCGTAATCTCTTTTTCTCTTTCCTCCTCTCTTTAGAGCCATGGGCCTGGGTGCAAAAGCAGCAGGGCGGCCCTTGATAGAATAATGATGTGTGGCTATACATGGCTGCTGGCACTCTCAGTGTCTTTGAACAGTAGGTGACCCCTGTGAACTCAGCAGTAACTCTGCCCTGATGAATCTGAGGTTAGTGGGTCATGGTAGGGTCAGGGGTCACTCTGAGGACTCCTGTCTGACCTTTGGCACCGTGTCTCACTGATAACCTGGCTGAGGAATGAGGAAGTGTGGTGTTGAAAGAAAGTAAAAGCAAAACATTAGATCCTCATTTAGTCTTAAGCAGCGTGTCCATAAATGCTCTCGCAGTATATATATTATTCCTACCTCCTTTAGCCAAAACTGCTGAGATTAAATTTAGCTTTTTGACTGTACTTCCCAGGGTAAGAAGCAGTATATTTTGGGAAATCCTTTTTTAGAGTTAGAAATGCAGATAGACAGATCACACCTTTATTTATAGTGTAGCTGGAGCCAGCTGGGTAGATTAGCTTAGCTTATCTAGTCATGTCCAAATGCAACAAAAACATGCTAACAGCAACACAAGAGCTCAATAATTAAGCCACGGTTTTATGAGAAGTTTCATATTTAGGTTATTAGAGAGTGAGAGTGAGAGAAAGTATATTCTCATCTCAAGCCTTGGCAACAAAGCCTTATTTTCAGACTATTTCTTCAAGAATTAGCAATGTTAGCCTGAAGACATTTATTTGACGTGGATTACAGCTGTGACAGTTCAACACAAAATCAGATATACCCCGACAATAAGAGATAAGAAATTCATCTCAACCAACAAAACCAAAGTTTAGAAATTAAATACAAGCTGCTGTGTTATTTATGAGCACGCTAGATGTAGAGTAAATACACCTATATCCCTCCAAGAGTACAAAACAGTGCCTCTAGGAAAGCAGTCAACACACACAGGAGAACTACAAGCTGTGGTATTAAAAGACTCAATGATGGCAATGTTGCAGTGCCACCTTTAACAGACAGCCACAATGATATACTGTATGTTCAGTTATTATTATTATTTCTCGCTGGCTTCCACTGATTAAACATAATAAGGGATCAACAGCATGTTTTTGTGATTGCTGTCTGTTTACTGCCCTGCCTGGTCAAAGACTCTGTGTGTGTGCATGTAAACATTATGTGCCGTCTTTCTCAGTCTCACGAACACACACGCACACGCACACGCACACACACACACACACACACACACACACACACACACACACACACACACACACACACACACACACACACACACACACACAGGCCTCGGAAAAACAGCAGTCGTGTAGGAGGGAATGCAGTTGCAGTATGTCTGCTGAAGCCACATTCTAACACAATCTGCTAAACAACAGATGCAGCCCAACTCAAATATACACACAATGAAACACACTGATATCTACTGTAATGAACAGAAGAGGGGGGAAAAATCCACACATGGACAAAATACATGCACTATTCTGTGTACTGTATGTGACCTTGCCCTGACAATGGCATCATCCACCTACACTACAATCTGTGTGATATTGGCAAAGCAAAAAAAGAAGAGATGCCCACTCGTCTTGAAATGTTACTTCTTGTTGGATTTCTCCCCCGATGTTGGTACGCTGCTCCATCCATGAGCAACGGGTGATGAAATCCATCACTTCTTAACCAACAGTAAAGAAGCAGCAGAGAAGCTGAAGCACTTATTGAAAAGGTGGTTTCAGGAATAAAATGGGCTGCAGGTCACGCAGGTTAAATTTGCAGGTGGAAAAAAGGCTTTTTTTATATATATATATATATATATAATAAGTCTGTAAGCCCTGATGCAACGCTTTGATCACCTCAGTGGAAAGATGAGTGGATACATTCGGCTATTTAACAGGCTGAGTATGAAGAACATATCAGGACATATTTTCAAGAGCTCTTCAGTTTATAGTTACACAGATACAAATGGCAAAAAGAAAAAAATAGCTTTTTTTTGCTGAACGTAAAGTGTTAATGGTGTATCATGTAAAATACAACCTGAACGTCATTCTGACAAAAACTAAATTCTGCGTGGAAGAAAAACAATAACTACAACTGAAGTTAATGCTGCTTCAAACTTGCACAAAATGTCACTTTAAAGGTGCATTATGTAATAAATCTAAAGCAACTGGCCATAAAATCCTCCTAATGTCACAGAGACTCAGGAATAACCATCATTATATAACATACTGAACTCACCAAAAACAACAGTACAGCCAAAATATTAGCATTAAAAAAAATAACAAATCATGTTTATGTTTTGAAATCATGTTTTCATGTCTTCCAATCTTTGCAGTCAGTAGAGTCTCCGCTGCCGAGCAACCACGGGTTGCCAGTTACGTCTGAGCTACAAGGGCGGAGAAAGTGAAACCTAAAAGACTTCGGTATTTTGAATTTGAGTGTAGTAACCGTTTTTGGTCACATCCTTACATGTGGCGCCTTTAAATATCAGGATTTGTGTGTTGTTTTCCTAAACTCGTATTGTTCAAGGGCTGATCTTCAAAGTCTTGGTATGGGGAAAAAAACAAAAAACAACCAGAAAAAAAAATAAAAAAAAGAACAGACTGGGATTGAGGGTGGGCA
Organism: Microchirus variegatus; assembly: GCF_963457635.1. Lineage (NCBI taxonomy): Eukaryota > Metazoa > Chordata > Actinopteri > Pleuronectiformes > Soleidae > Microchirus > Microchirus variegatus. The sequence continues at coordinate 9,955,044 of NC_139802.1, forward strand.
ACAAGAAAACCTAAAGGCTGTTGAACTACATTTGTCTCTCAGACAGCACCTACAGTCTGCTCTGGCAGCAAAGAAAACAAGGAAGTAGCAAACAGACGCAGGGGGGCTGTAGTATTGTCATCCTTACAGGGGCTTGTTGGGGGGTTGTGGGGGGGGGGGGGGGTGCTCGGCAATGTTATTGAAACCTCCAAGTCCTGAAGCACTCCGCTGTACTTCTCATTAACCGGTGAAACGTTTACTGGGTGTCTCGTTCCTCTTTAATAATAAAACAACGCTGCCCTCTTTTCTGCCGACTTAAAGGATTTCCTAATTTAATCAACATGGGCAGGAACAATAACAACAAAAGCATCAACAATGGTAACATGGCCTCCAGTGTCTTGTCGTTGTTTTGTAGAGCAGAAAAAAAAACATGCCTGGATGTGGGAAAAGTTCTGCGTCTGCGCTCTCGCGTGCGAATGCTGGACTGAAACTCGGCTCTGTGTGCTCGTAATGTGGCTGTCAATCCGTCAACTGATTACTTCAGATGAAGAGGACGCTGTGTTTGTCTCAGTGAAGAATGGCATGCACTGCTTTCAAGAATTTCCTCAAAGTGAGCAACAGTGACCACTGCTTGACCCCCAGGCTTAGTGGACATGGGCAACCTGACCTGACACTCACCCCAACAATCACTCCCAACTCCCCTGCGCGCGCACACACACACACACACACACACTCTCCAGCTCTCACATACACAAACAGTCACATGCACGTGTACACACCAGCCTTTATTAGGTCTATTGACCTCATGATCACCCTCTCATCGTCCAGCTAGCCTCCGTTTCACCCACTGACCTCTGGATCACCCCAGACAGCGACAGAAGGGGTGAGGTGAGAGGTGAAAGGCTATGGTTGTCAGGAGGTGTCAACAGATCCAGTGGGACTTCAAATTTAAAGAAATTAAGTCATGAAAATTCATTTTTACAGGCTTGAAAAACAATCCGACTAAAAGTAGACTTTTGAAATACATTAGTCTGACTGACTCAGTGACATTGAACTAAATCGAATTTCTCAAAGTCATACTAACAGATAATTCGACTGGGAGTTCCTTCCTTGGGTTAATAACTAATAACTAATAACCAATAATCCGGAAATAGTAGAAGAAGCTTGTGTGCATAAGAGTATGACATCAAGACAATATTCTATTAGGGGTGGGGGAAAAAATCGATTCACATAAAGAATTATATGAATCGAATCGGTTGAATCGAGAATCAATTTTGAATCGAACCATAACCATAGGAATCGGAATCGAATCGAATTGTGAAATTCTATGCTCTGTCACCTTAAAGATGTGGATATTTACGTTAGTATACATTATTTATGTTAGTGAATCTTGGGAAGATTTGGAATGGTGCTTGAAATGCCATCAACTTGTCACAAGGTTAACTGTAACCCTCCTAAACACTAAAAAGCTGAAAAGGGACGAGGACACACTTCTCTAGTAGTGCTTGTAAGGGCAGTGGTATAATTCAATGGGAAAGTCAAGCTACTTTTGTGCAAGTTTTTCATCCTCGATTAATCTGTCAATCATTTTCTCGACGATTAGTTTGGTCCATAAAATGTTGAATAATGTTTTTGCAAAACCTGGTAATGATGATGTTCTTACATGTTTACTTTTGTCCACAAACCAAAATTAATGACTTTTAATGATTTCTTTGTTACATGGAGCAAAGAAAACCAGAAAATATTCACATTTAAGAAGCCAAAACTTGTTCTAATTATATTAAAAAAAAACAAGCAATAGTTTATAAAAAAAAAAATAGTTGCTGAGGCTTCATAATTGAAGCCTCTTTCAAGTCTTGCATGTTATCTCAAACTGATTTTTAAATTGAAAAAATAAAAAATAAAATTGTGCATATCCATCACAGCTGGGGCTCTGACACTTTTGACCAGCAAATGTTTCCGTGTTTATTGCATATTAATACGGAAGTGATAAAGCGGCTAATGTATGGTACATTTTAATTAACTGCAGATCTGGGTAATGCTTCTTATTTTAAGTGCTTTTCCACTGCCCAGCCACTCTGCTGGTTCAGACGACGTCCCTATGGGATTTGGATTGGCTGTTCTGTACTATAGATAACATATGTCTACTCATTGTGATTACACAGTGCAAGGCTGCTCCAGAAAAATGTCTAATTTTGTCTTTCAGTCAGGTATAAAATATTACAAACAGGAATAGAGAAACATTGCAGTGGGGAGGAGAGGGGGGGGGGGGGTAGGTTGAATTTTGTGCACAATATGCAATAACTCCATCATATTTGAAATGCAAACTGGCTCTTTTGGTGAGAGACTAGTGGGAGTTGGAGGTGCACTGCAATGGCTTCTGGGAGTAGAAAACAAACAGCGCTGTCAAAACAAATGCTTTAATGCCTGCAGAGGCTGTCCTGCACTCTGCAGTTAGTAAGACTGGTCCATACCAGCCCGCTTAATGGGCTAATATGGATGAGAGAATTATTTTCCTGGTGCTTTTGTAAGCTGAACTTTACATCAAAGACCCATGATTAATTACTGATAAGGGGTTAATAAAACATTAATTCTTTTTGTAATTAACCACAACTCTGAGATACAGTCACCCCCAACACCCTCCCTCTCTCCCCGTTGCCACCACTTCTCTCCTCACTCACCCCCAGCTACGTCTTGTCTTCATCTTTTTATGTCACATTCTGCTGCATCGCGTCTTCTTGCCTCTTCTTTTTTTTCTGAGGTTGAAGTGAAATCATTAAAATAGAGTATAGGATGGGCCAGAAGGGAACAAACACAGCCCCAGATTTGTTTATCCTAGTTGAGAGAAGGACGGGGTGGCGGGTTTTTAATTAAGGGCTTTTGAATATTAATTTGGAAGGGTGATGGAGGCTCCAACAAGGTCAAGATAAAAAACAAGAGCTTCATCACACTGACTTTTACAAGAACTGAGCCTCCAGAAAACAAAACACTCTCATTAATTGTCTCACACGGGCCGGTGCAGGAGTTCAGACGAAAAAGTAACATTGCATTGATTCTCACACTTTTTCTGGACCTGAATTAAGCACACACAACTAAAATGCAGTCAAATGTACAAGTGAGTGAGAAGTATATGTGTGGCCTTGAGTATTATCATCAGGTTTACGCTGTGTGAATGACATCAGGTTTGAATTATGCATTAAATAATATATTATTTTTCTTTTTGTAAAAGGTGTTTAAATATTTTCACCATTAATTTTTTTTTTTTTTAACCCTAACCCTAAATGTAATACATCTAATAATGTGAAAATTACAAAGGAATGTCTTGTTACCTACATAGCAAATACATTTAGTATTATAGTCTGTGTATATCAGAGGTGTCAAACTGCTGGACCCTCCCAATCGATTACATGCGGCGCACCAATTACGATAATGAAAATGTGACCTCCTCTTCCTTTAAATATAGAGACAGACTATAACATGTGTATTTGCTATAAAAGTAATAAGACATTTGTTTGTAATTTTCACATTACTAAATATATTACATAAAGTTACATAAATCTATATGAGCTTGTTAGGTGTTTAAATTAGTTACATGTATTTCGTTTTTTTTATGTTAATGTTGTGAACACTTACAGTTCCATGTCAAAACAAGCACTTTTACTTTGAAATTCATTGAAATATCATCATGAACATCTTTATATGCATTATAAGGCTATATTGTCCACCTACTACTGAACAGTTGTTTTTTCTCTAGTCCGGCCCCATCTTGACCAGACTAGATGCTCATTGGCCCCCAGGTCATTTGAATTTGGGCTCTATATTCTTTCACCTCACTGGGTTTAAAGGAAGAGGACGTCACGTTTCCATTGTAACAAGATATTAATTGGGTGGACCGTATGTAATCGATTGGGGAGCCACTCATTTGACACCTCTGGTGTAGGTTTGAAAGAAGTGGGCATTCACTGTAAAAGGCAGAAAAAACAATTGAGTGAGTAATGTAGGATTGACTGTTTGAAGTTGACCTCAGACAGGTATATGAAATAAATACTGCATCTATACCCTGTTCATTGTTCCATGTATCCTTTAAAAAATGATCTACTTGGAAGTGGAAACTTGGGTCAGTAAAATGCTCAAAGTCAATAAATAAACGAAAGAAATAGGACACTCCGCTGTTTTCTATGTGGGAATTGCGTTATTGTGGTGAGCTGCATCAGAAATGAGAAGAACAGGCTGACTACACAACACTTGATAGCAGCGCTGTAACAACAAACATTTTTATAGTGTGGGTTTTAGCCACCGCAGAAGTGAAATTCCTCTTCATCACACTTTTCCACACCCACAAACATTTGATGCGCACATACAAGCATATACTCACAGACACAAATAGAAAGGTCAAACACGAAGCTCTCTCCATCTCCCAACCACACACACGCATACACCTATACACAGTGGATGAGACAGCGGGAATGTGTGGTTAATATTTAACAAACAGGAACAGAAATAGATGGGCTTGTGTGTTCAGAGCCGAATAGGTTTCAGGCGGCCCCTTGGCCTCTGTGGCACATGAAACATTTAACACACTCCAAACAGTAAATCATAGGAAACAGAAAAGTAAAGTTTAAATCAAGATGGGCTTTTTCAGAGAGCGCACACTGTGCTGGGTGAGACATGGATGTGGCGTTCCCTTTTTTTACCCTTCTATTTGGTGAAAAAAAAAGTGCTGTAATCAATTATTATTGTAATACGTACATATGTCATATAGGGGTGACTAATGGGCATAGTATAATCAGAACAACCAGCATTAAAGAAAACATGCTTAAAGAAATAAATAGCCTGTGCTTTTATTTCATGAGTAAAAATATGATAATTCAAGCACATTACAAATTAAAGCAATCACCAACGCTAATTTAAAGTCATCAAATTACCATGTTCATTGTGTGTAAGGGTTGCACTGCCTTAAAGTGAAAAAACATCTGGTGTTCGAGTTTGCGAGGCCGTGTTGTTTTTTGCTTTTCTCTGCCTTTTTGGAGCCTGCACATGTGCTACCTGTGTGTATGATAAATCTGTTCTCTCTCATAATCTATGTGATTCCAAATGTGATATATGTGAACGTGAACTTTGAATTATGACCCAAACGGCGGATCGTAAATCTCTCCTCCCAAACTCTCTCTGAGTATACACTCTTACACTCTTTGGTTTGGTCCACTCATAAATCTCTCCAAACTGGAGCGGACGTACACACTCCTGCTTTCTTTCCAAAGCTCCCTCACAAAAGTTGGGAGACTTCAGATTAGACAGAATTGCAGTGGAAAGTACACAAGTGCAAGTTAAACAAAGAAATGCACAGTCTCTTTGAATTAGCAACATTTTTGCAAGACAGCATAGATATAGTAGACTGCTGACAATCAGAATTCAAGACTTTGGTATTTCCCGTTACTACTACTTTGAGTGCTTTTTCAAATTATAAATAATCAACATAAATTGTGGCATGCAACCAGAAGCTGTATTTCTATAATGACGTGTTCACAGTGGAGTGAAGAAATGGAATTTGACTCGAACACACTTTGAACTTGCTAAACAGAAACAGTCGTTTGACACGAAACGTCCAAAAGCTTTCCAGACTGACCACCGGTTCAATGGCTGGAGCCTCGAGGGTGTTTTCCAGACAATGTTTTCTCTCACTGTCTCATTTGTGTCTCAGCCAAAGTGGATTTCAGCAGAATCACAGCATCAGCAGCCACAATGGTGTGAGGACAAAAGAGTCGTCTGCTATTGTTACCCTGGCTCTCAATAATTTGCAAGTTAGCATGAGGTGCGATATCACAAACAAACGCCCTCAAAACAAGAAAAAAAAAAAATACTGCCATCTCGGCATCCTTCTGTCACCAGTGAAAAGAAGCACCTGTGATGCACTAGAGCCAGTGTATGGAGGAGGCATGCTTACAGTATAATGTAAATATTCATAGGCTTCCTCTGACTTTTGTACATACTGCACTGTCAGATGTCAGTCAACAAAAACCAAAACCTGAATGACTTGTGGGTTTATTTACCTAAATCTACCTGAAACTGTAAATATGTTCAAAACAGCTTCAAGTTCTAGATTATAAAGTACCACGATAGAACAACGTGGAGGTTTTTTGAGTTGTCCATCAAAGGCTTGCTTTTCTGTTAAATCATTGTAGAAACGCCTTTGAGCTCAGAGAAAACAATTTGCATTCTGATTTATGTATGTAATGCAATGAATATTAGTGGGGTTTTTTTAGGTTGGCTTTACTGTTGCATTCGAGCCATTTTTAGCCACTAGCTTAATTATTTTTTAATGCAAGACGTGACCACAAGTGCAAATACAAAGTACATGTACATTAAACATGAAAAGAACAAACGTATTACCAGCAAAATCTACTAAAAATATGACACTTAAAAATACTCAAAGCATGTTGTTGTAGATAACATTTTTGGATTCTTGTCACTGCTGCATCAAGGAGGAAGGGTTATACCGATGTATTAACTGTAACTAATTTGAGCTTTTATATAGTATAACAGATGAGTTTTCCTCACAATAAGTATTAATTTGATAATATGTTTAAACTAGTGTTGTGCACTTTAACGCGTTAGTGGCGGTTAACAGCGTCAACATTAACGCTGCCCAGGAAAAGACACGCGTGACAACACGTACGTGACTCCCGATTGTTAAAAAATGAGTCTCCCAAGTAACTCTAAACTTTAAAAACAGAGACACACATATGCAGGACACAAGTACGCCTGGTTATTTGTAGCGCTGCTCTTTTTGTTTAATAAACAGACCGCTCCAGTTCGACTGTAGGCGCGCTAACGCAGCTAACGCAGCTAATATAGCTAACGCAGCTAATGCAGCTAACAGAGCTAACGCAGCTAACTGGTAAACGGTGCCTGGACTCCAGTGCCTGGACTCCACACGCGTCTTTTTCCGGTCAGTCGTCATGCTAACGCTTCACGCGTAATGTCCGTTAACGGCGACAACTGAAGGTTTTTACAAGTCTAATGTTGCTTCCATTTTTTTTAAAGCTAACCCTGCAAATATGTTTTATTTATTTCAAAGTGGGCTGCTTTTTATTGTATTAATTTAAATACGTAATGAAAGGACTCAAATAGGTCAGCATAGTGTGTGATTTTTTTCTCCACTTTATAAAAGATTTTCCTTTGTGATAACAGGTAGTTTATTTTGTAATTATTTGATTTTATACATGCAACTAGTTATTTTAAATATAGTGGACTAATTGACTACATTAGCCTTTACATGCCGTGTGTGTTATCGTCATTCTGAGGATCGAATAGTTTTTGTGGATCCAGATGAATTTAATTTGGTAGAACGTAAAATTACATCTTTAGCCGTCAACCAGTAAGGCACAAAACTGAAGAAATCTAGCACTGTTTTGAATTAAATGTTACTTACTTTCCACCATTACAAAAAAATTGTATTCACTCAGAGTTTTGCCTGAAGAAGTATTTTTGTTGCTGCGTGAAAAACAAAATCAGTGATACCGTTTCAGTCCTGAAGCTCTTTTTTTTTTTTGAATATTCATGTCACAGCTTGTATTTAGTGGACTGATGCACCTGAAATAGTTGTTTATGATTGTCATTTCCACTGCTGCTCCGACTGGTTCCGCTGCAGCCATTTTGCTGCCAGTAATGGCGCTATATGGAGTAATTAGCACGAGTGCGGTGGGTTTACGGGACGCAGCGTTGTCGCCTCCATTACGGCTGACATTCATCGCTCATCAGTCCACTCACAGATGATGATGATCAACATACGGCGCATCATCGCCACTAATGAGATGCGGTTTGCTGATGAAAGCCATTTGTCGAGATTCAAGCATAAAAAAAAAAAAAAAAAAATCGAGCCAGAGAGGAAGAGGAAAGACAGACGGGAGAAAAAAAACACACACACATACACAGAAAGGCACATTCGGACAGTGCTCGTTTTTCAATCTAATGGTGTTAACTAAGATTCATTAACCACCAGCCCATCTTTGTCCTGCAGGAATCTTGGAAGCGTTTGTGTGTTTGTGTGCTCCGTCTTTAACATACACCATCTCATGTGGCATGTGGTCATACGGTATGTGTGTGTGTTTGTGTGTGTGCGAACAAAACCTTATTTGTATAAGTGGTAATCACTACCAAATTAATCTGCTTTAAAGGGAAGGTTCACTGGAAACAAATACGCAAACCAATGTGTGTGTGGGTGTTGTCCGTGCAGACGGGGTGCTCATCATCTCCTGGAAGGATTGATATGAACATTCTGTCACTCACGGGCAGCACAGATGGCTAATTTCCGGAAAAGAGCAGATTTGAGCCAGGTTTTAAAGGGAAAAAAATAGAAATGGCACTTTTTCAAAGTGTGTGTGCCTGGGAGAGAGAAAATCTGCCTGTGTGTGTGTGTGTGTGTGTGTGTATGTGTATGAGAGAGAGAGAATGCCTATAATGTAGCAGGGGTTCAGTCAGGCTTGACCACTGACAGATAAAAGCTTTGTGTTGTTGAGCTGCCAGCCCAACATGGCTGCCTGTCAGAGTGTGAGTGAGCAGTGTGTGTGTGAGTGAGCAGTGTGTGTGTGTGTGTGGGGGGGGGGGGTGTGTCTGTGTGTGTGTGTGTGTGTTTCAAACCTCTAATGTGATCTAGGGGCCCACAGCTGTGGAGCTCTTCCAAAGAGCCAGCATTTAGACAAACATTTAAACAAACAAACAATTCTCCACTTCCACTAGTGGTTTAAAAAAAAAAAGAAAAAAAGAGAGAAAGAAATCCAGATAATGTCACTTCAATAAACGTTTAAAAGTCACCACCAAACACTGGCAAATGCTTTGTGGAAGGAATAAGGAGAGGTTGTGACAGGATTACAATGCATTTACTGTAAATAACCCATTTAATGACCGTTGGCAAAGCTTCAGGCTACAGGCCAGAGGCTCAGAGAGGAAAACACAAATACAAATGTGAGTCATTTGGTCGACTCCCCATTAGGTGAATTTAGCCGAGGTGCTATTGGAGCCATGCTCGTGTCGTGACGTCATGAAACTTGGCCACAGAAATAAAACCCTTCAACAGAACTCACCCATTTACATGAGAAGGACTTCCTCTTTAGTCAATTGTCGAGTGTTTGGGCTGGACGCGGGGTGATCGGCTGCTGCCACGACCTCAAGAGTGACAAGCTGTGCCAGAGGACTGCAGACAAAACAGCCTTCATAAGTTATGGCAAGTGTACTGAATATATGGGTGTGGTTACTATTATAATACACACAGGCATGTGCATAGTACAAAATAGAATAAAAAATATGACATATACACAGTGGCAGTGCTGGATTTTATGCTAATTTTTAACATTTGAAATGCACGTGCATGGTTGCTTGCAGAGAACACAAATACACTAGGTGTGTGTGTGTGTGTGTGTGTGTGTGTGTGTGTGTGTGTGTGTGTATAATGTATGTGTGTGACAGTATGTGTAGATTTGTGCATTCACTCAAACACCAGCGCCTTAAATGTATGTTTATGCTCTCTCTCTCCGTGTGTGTGTATACATCTTTGTGAGGGCCAAACAAATAGGTTAATATGCTGTAATGTGGTGGTTAAGGTTAAGGTATAGGAAATGCATTATGTCTACGAGTGTCCTCACTAAGAATGCTGTACAAGAATGTGTGTGTGTTGTATGCAGTGTAAAGGTGCATATCTGTGCTTAGCGCATGAGGGACTCTGTGAGCAACGCTAAAACATCTCGCTTCTTGTCCTTGCCCTTGTCAACATGGCGCCGTCCGTTATCCCTCACCTAGCAGACAAAGACACTTCTTACAGGAGGGATCATCAGTCGCCTTTGCAACTCTGCAGATTCACTCCATAAATCCTAATTATACCCCTCCCAAGTCTCCCCCCTCCTTTTCCCGCTCCACAAATAAATGGTCAGAAAGTGTAAAACATCTGCTGTGTGGATCATCTCCGTGGCTGTGAAGGTAAATCATCCTCGTCTGTTTCTATTATAAAGGCAGGAGAGTCGAGGGACTTCGGCTCCACTAAATGTGAAACATTACTTCGCTGATTTCTTCCACCATGCCACTTGACTTTTCACCAACTCAAGCTGTGAATAATTGTCTTAGTATTTCCATGTTTTTGACTACTTTAATACGGTATCAGAGGCAGATTACAAGAGCAAGGCAAAAGAGATCTGATATAATGAGCACAATGTGGCAAAAGAAAAAACACCCTCAGTTTAATGTTTTATGGGGCATTTGATGTTAAACATAATTAATTTTTCTGATGGTCGGTAATTATGCCTATGACAAATTTACAGTGCTTCCATGTGTATATTACTCTGGACCAGATAACAATTTATTAGCATAGCCAAAGTGGTACGATTTACTCATGACATATAGTTTATAATATGTGGCAACTTATTCCCTTGGCAAAAACAGTTCCCAGACACTCAGTAAAAAGACAACAACAATAATGAGAATAATAACAATACATAGTTTTTGGTTGTTTTAGTTAATTAAGGCTAAGGATACATTTAGATTACCAGGCTGAAGTTTTGGTTCATGTGACTCTTTTCAGAGCAGTGTGAACGCATAACTCTAACTGATTGCCAATTCTGATCTTCAAATCAGAATCGTGTCACTTCAGTTTGTCCTCCTAGATCAGTTACATGTCCAATATATGGCTATGTAATGTGAAAGAGAGCGGTCATATCAGAATCGAATGTGGCTTTGTGTCTTAACACATGCTGAGCATTGATGTCAGTGACCTGGGACGACAAAAAAACAAACGGCAACGGAGGACAATGATGTTCCCCAGAGCATTATTCTCACCCACAATTTCACTGTGTTAGCTTCCATTTTTCCGGTTTTCCCTGTAGTGGATCAGTTAATGTACAGCTTATCTTTCTGAGCTCCCACTTCCAGTCAAGCGGTCTCATAATCATGGATTGGACGAGCCCACATTTTTGTGTCCGACATCACAAACTCAAATATCTACTGACTCTGAAATCAGTCCAATACAGTCATTTTAGACCATTTATGAACTATGAAGCTGTTAAAGGTCCCATATTATATCCTATTTCTCCAAGTTAACCAAGTAAAATGAAACTTAAGGAACAGGAAATGACATCAGCCACAGAGGCTACTGGGAGCTAACAGCAGTTATCATTTGGAAAAGTGATCATTTGCAGGCTCTAGCAGGCACATTGCCGTCATATATAACATGTATCCGCTGGACAGATAAATCCTCTGACGCTGGAAGTTTGTGTGGGATTCTGTGCTGCACTGTGGAGCCAAAATATAATTTTTTGCGGACTTCCGGTTTTCGGATACCGTTGCCCTTGCCAGCACACAAAGCGGAGCTCCGCGAGACAACAATTCCAGGAATTTAGCGTCTTGTTCACAGTCAACATCGCATGTTTTATCTCCTGTACTTAGACTGAGGAGGACCACAACAACATGAGTGAGTCATCTTATTTCACACTAGGGCCTCCTGAGTCCCAAATATAAGGATTTAAATGTGCCGAGTCATTTCAAAGACACAATTCTCCAACTGTGTAACAAATATTGTTCTCCGAAAAAGAGGAGAAAAAACCAGCCCAAACATGAGCTCAAATGTTTATTTACATTTTTACAGTCTTTGATTTAGACAAGTATCGGACCGATACCGATTCCCATCCCGACTCGCAATTATGCGTGCTGTTTGAAAGAGCAGTCACGTTTAGACACAAGACTAGTTATGAATGTGCTTTTTACGACTGGGCTAAAGTGACACAAACTTCTGTTTCTAGTCAACAAAGGCCGTCTAATGTGAAAGGAACACTGTTAACATTATTCTAAAGATACCACACATATCTGTTATTGAGTGAGCTTTTGTTAAATGGCTGAAACTTGTTTTTCCTGTTGCCCCGACTGCTTCTCAGCACAGGTAGTGCAGAGCACAGGCCGCTTTATTTTAAGACACTTCTAAGTCCTTCATACAACTCTCCACTTCCAAATCCCAAAGTATTCATTTAAGTGCAATGTTGTTTCTGCTGTTTCAAAATGTGACCACACTGTCTGACAGAACAGCAGCGGGTGTTGAATGCTTCCTGAGAAGACACTCTGGGTGGACTGAAGCTGCTCAAACTGTGGGAGACGCATAGTTAATATGTTGTTTTCTTTTGTTGTTTTTTTTTGCATGTGACCAATGTAACATTCTTCACTTGTGCCACTCAGGAACAGGAGCAGGTTGATATCTATAATGAAACAGCACTTGAGACAACATGCTTACTGTATCTGCCAGCTCTGTTACTTTGCAGCACACACGGAGAGGCTGCTTTACAACAACAACAACAGGCAGACAGTGCTGTTATTTTTTCCCACTGAAAACAGAGACAAAGCTTCTTCTTTTTTTTGACATTCTGATGACAACAGATGGTGTAGGAAGTGAAAAGCTAAAAATATTTCCACAACATATTTGTCCTCTTCATCAACCCCAAAAATGCACTGATGGGGGGGGGGGGGGGGCGGCTGCTGTTCAACAATGACATAAAAAAATTGTGTCATATTAAAGAACTACAGTATGCAATTCAAAAATACAACATGTAAGACCTTTAACGTCTACAGCTACAGTTTTTTTTATTATTATTTCCTTACAGTATTAAACAAGTGTACTCGTGCAGCCCTGTTGGTATTGACAGTGCATTGTTGTTTACTTGTGTAAAAAAACAGATGGCCTTAACATATTTGATGTTGGGGGTCGGGAGGGTGGCAGCAGGTTCATGCTAGCTTAGTTTTGTGTGTGTTTCTTGTGCAGGCGTCTGGTATTTTATTTGCCCTCGTCCTTTTCTGCCTGTCTCTTCTCCCCTTCTCCCTCTCTGGGTTCTCCTCAGCCTCCAGCCTGCCTTGCTGCAGACAGGAGGTCAAGCCATGCCACTCCGTTCTGCCTGCTGTGAGCGCTGGGTCACCGCGCCAGATAACACCACCAACTGTTCAATATTTGAAGAAATCAGGCATTCTGTTTGTCTGAGATTTCACTATTTGTTTGCATTCGCTCCACCTCCCCTGATAAATCTTGCACTTTATGCAAAGCAGTTGAGTAGTTCAAGGGTGGAAAGTAGCAAATTAATGCTTTGCGTGAGCAGCAAAGTAGTCTCTCTATTGTCTTATTGCACTTGATGAAGTAGGCCTAAGATAAATGCCTGTGTTAGCTTCTGCATTTTTGCTACATTTCAAAACCCTTGTTGAAAATTTGGCAGTTTTGCATTAAAAACAGGCCGGTCATGGAAACCACGAGTCAAACCTGCTATCATCTTGTTCATTTACATAGAAATGATATCTGCAGCTTCATGCAAACATTCTGAAAAAAACAACATTTTGAATCAAACCTTACTGTTACTTTTAGTGCATTTTAAATGTGCCCATGGAATTTAAAGCAGCAGGAGAACTTCAGTTTTTCAAAGTTGCTTTCAATCATCTGGCACTTCTCCGTTACTCTCTCTTTTTCTTTTCTTTATCATGAATATTCAAAACTGCAATGTAGCCCACAAATCAAACACCCGACATGCAGATCACTGAGGAGGTAAGTACACTCCGCCACAGTCAGGCTGCTAGAAATTAAAGCTCTTGCTCAGCTCTTACTAATGGGAATGGGAATTTCTTCTCTGTCACCATTAGGGCTCAACAATTTTGGGAAAATATCTAATTGCAAATTTTCCTGACAAATATTGCAATTGGAATTTGATTTGCAATACAATTATTCTTAATAACCTATATGAATATGCACATGATGTGCAACTACCAACATGGCATCCTGAAGCAATACAAACATGAGGAGTGATGGCATTACTTTGGTGTTAGTTGTCAAATTAATTGTTGCCTATTCATACATTCAGTGCGAGACTAGCATCCATCTTGATTGGCAGATAGACCGGACAAATGTACAGATCATTTTGGCTTTAATCACGCTGACAATTGCTTTTAGCACTAAAAGATTCTATTTCAAGAGTAACCATGTGCTATAAGATCGATAAAGGGTGTAATTTCACTAAGGGGAGAGATTTAGTTTGATTCCCCCTTACTAAAGTCTCTCTGAACAATGCCACAGTATCTGAGTTAATACACTTGTGCAGGTTTTAATATACACGCAAAGCAATGAGCTTAATGAGCACCAGCAAGTGGTCATTAAGTGCTATACAGTAAAAACTTTCTCAGGTAGGCTGTTCTCTTTCAAGTGGGATGGCAGCTGTACACAGAAACCATATTCAAGGTTGCATAGCATCACTTTAGGCGTAATATTTTTATTCATAGAAAACGGATGCTGGAATTTAACGCCTTTTACCCGGTGTCAAATGGGATTGGCTCCGGTGACCCGTGGCCCTAATGTGAGAGGATAGTGTTAGACAATGGATGGATGTCTTTGATCAAAATAATAACCAATGCTGACATGAAATCAGGACTGATGTAGCGACTGTATGTGCTGATGATCTCACATCATCATCATCATCATCTTGTTCGTCATATCTATACAGGTTCCTTCTGCCCGTCATATGAACCATCTCTTCCCATAATGTCCTCGCACACAAGAATATTTGAAGGGTTTAAGGTAATTGCACAAAGGCTTCATCTTAGTGCTACTCTCTCACGTGTGGAATCATTATCCTGACTAACAATTATAGCCTGCTCTAGTAATTGATCAGAAAACTGTCTGAGGGAGGTTAAAAGGTATTAAATATCACCACTTTCTTAATTTACTGCGTCTGTCAAATGAGGAAAAAAAGGGGGGAGAAAAAGTGGTGAAAATCAGAGTCTTCAGGCTTTTTTCCCCTCTCTCAGCTTAAATAATGACCCCCAATTAGAGTTCTTCTCTGTTACAATGCACTGTTCTAATGCAAGTCTGTTGGCCCCGTTGCTAATTTTGTGTACACAGGGTCATGAAGATTTTAATTTATCGTCTTAGCTTTGTAATGAGTGCACGTGTGCGCATCATGCACGTGCATGCCCATGCACTCGTGTCGCGCGAGTGTGTGTGTGCGTGCATTTCTTTGAGTGTTTTCTCCTATTCTTGCCACTTTACTTTCGCCAAATCACCAATTCTAATGAGTTGCCACTGGCAATTATTGCCCACTTTAGCAGTGACCCTACAAGACGAGGGGGTCAGAGTGTGCTACTTTGTGCCTTTGTATGCATCAGAATGGGGAGGGGGAATCATCAAAATGTGCAGAAACAAACACAAGATGTTCATTGTAGCCTAAGTGGCCCATTATGCACACAAATTTCCCTTTGTATGCTATTATAACACTCTTTGTACTTTTATTGCAAAAAAATTAGTTGTAGCATATTAAAGCAAAATATAAAACATTCGGTCTGGTAAAGCAATTAGACTATTTTTTACTTTTTCGTATTGTTTCGTTTTTTCATACATATAATTAAGCTTTTTTAATGAATTATAAATTCACTTCTACACACACTTCAAAAAGTGATTCCAATGTCTCTCCTTTTCTACTACTTTATGCTACACATGAGGGTCACGGGGGGGGGGGGGCTGACATAGGGCAAGAGGCGGGGTACACTGGTTAATTTAGAGCGTCCAATTAACCCCTGCGTGTTTTTGGACTGTGAGAGGTAGTCACATTATACACCCTATATACCATGGCATTTCCAAGCAATGTTCATATTTTTTTCAAAAAATTATGATGCAAAAACCCATATTTGCTTCCTGATTGGTTCTCATCCACCACAGCTTAACTCCTCTCATAACAGAAATCCTTTCTATTACTTATAACCACAAAACAACTGCAAAGGAGGAAAATCTGCTTCCGGTTTTACATCGGCACACTCATGCCTGGTGTTTCTAAGTGGTCACGTGACATACAGTACATTTTCAGATGTTTTAGTATATATGATTGTTTTAAAAATGTCATTTTCAAATGGAAAATTTTTTATTACGTTAGTTGCCAAAGAGTATCAGGCCTCAAGGCCCTGGTATACCTCATATCACGGACCGTGGTATACACGCGCGTTCTGTAGTATCTGACTTGACCATCGGGTGGCGGTACAAGTCCGGACTGCGGGAATAGGACGCATTCCTACCAAAGAAGAAGAGAACAGTGCTCCAGCTCCATGGGGCTTAATACTCCATCTACTGGTGGGGCGGAAATTCAGTTTTGCACCCAACACAATCTTGCGCTTAGTTCCAAAATCTGGGCTGCACGCGCCTGCCTGCACGTCGATGATATGAGCGGACGTATACCAGGGCCTTTAATGATTGCTTCCTCTATTGAATTTATTGATGTCACTTTGTGGACATATCTGCAAACTCTTCTCCATCTAACCAGCCAATGCATCCTTTACATCTCTCTCGCCCTCTCACAGTAAGATAGCTCACAATGATAGGCAGACAGGATGAGGTGGAGGGGGTGAAGACGAGAGAGAGATGGAGGGATAGAGGGTAACAGCAGGGGACAGCAGGGCTAGCAGGGTGAGCGACGCTCTGTGACTCGCAAATCAGGTCCATTTTTTCATTACCTCATATCCTTGCCAGGCTTTACAGCTGGCTGATCAGCAATCAGCGGCCGTTTGTTTCAATCAGGCAGCACCTCCACTGTTACAGACAGCACCAGATTACCAGGAGAAGGAACAGGGGAGGGATGGAAGAGAGGCAGAGAGGAAGACAAAAGTGAGGAGGTGAGGTGAGGGTAGGGGAAGTGAAGGGAGGCAATGGGGGAGAGGATGTCTTTACCTTGCCATCACAGAGATGAAAGGGGGTGAAGCAGGGGACATGCAAATACAGAATTTACAAAATGAAGAGCAAGGTAGTCGTAAATGTAAGGTTGTGAACAATAGAATGAAGTGATACAGGAAATGAGGAAATGTTCTCTGTCAGTGCAGAGACAATGGACTGAGGGTAATTTTATTTCAGTGTTGCCACTTGCATGCAGGAAAAGTTGAGGGCGAATAAAAGGAAAGCTGAATGATTGGTTGACTGCAAGTTATCTCTTTTAACAAGATAGTGAAGTCTTTAGTTTTTTGAAAAAAACGGTTGAAAAGAACCTGTCATCAGGCAAAATAGAGATGAGAACGTCTCTTGTTTTTTTGGCTTTTTTTTTGTAGATTCTCGCAGGGAAATCTGCATATTTGGTGCCATGTTTCAAGATATCGAGGCTTGTTTGCGACAAAAATCCCATGACAGGTGAAGCCACGTGAGGAATTATCTCATCCCTTCAGTCCAAATTACACCCTCATTTGAAGGAAAAAAATTTGACTTTAAGATCAGATGTGTGATTAAAAGACTTTTTGAGGGATTTAATTTATTTATTTTCGCAGCGAGGGGAAAGCATGAGGAGATTCTGATTAATGAGAATGATATCTCTCTCATTCCTCTTCCAGTCGCCGGTCCTTTCAGCCTCTCAGTATTGAAAGGAGGGAGTGAAAAAAGATGAGAATGAGGGATGATTTAAAGGGGAAAGCCAGCACCGTGCCCAGGGAGGCCTTGTGCCTACTGAGCGTGCCCAATGAGTGGCGGAGACTGAGGCGTGTTGGATCTATAAGAAAAGTATTTATCCTGCCAGAGACCCTGAGAGATTAGCTTCCGCAATAGTGATTTATACCGACACACAGCCATCCTTTACCTTATACTACAGACATCCTCCTCCCTCTCGCTCACCCTCTCTCTCTCTCTGCCTTCATTCCCTCTAGATTGTGTCTGTCAGTGGGCCCTGATGCCCAGTTAGCCTCCAGCTATGATATTTGATCATAGTAACTACTGACTCTGTCACCTCCATTTCTTTTCTGTTCAGATACATTATATATAAGGCTGCTGAGACTTGGATGTATGGTGGAGTGAACAGGAATCATATGGAGATGGATTAAAACAGGTCTGATGAATAGAGCAACTTCGGCGTCTGACACGTTGGATGCAGGTTTATTTAGCTTCATGACAAGATGGCTGTCTTTCTGCGCAAAACTGAAGGCACAAAGTACATTGTCGTAATCAAATCTTTTAGATGCTATTAAATTGACATTATATTAAACAGAGGCGTTTAATAGAACGCAGTAGCAAGGTGTAAAAACACACGTCGACTTTGATATTAGTTTTCCGTGACACATTCTGACAATACAATTTTTCTTATTTTGGACTCAAACATATTTCAAAGCCAGGCAAAAATCAGTTTTTGGCCTGGATTTGAAACTAAACTGCCAGTTTCAACATGAAATATTAACATTGACTGTTGGCGTGAGGATTTGCATCATTGAGCAATAGCAAGCTGTCTTTTCAGGGCTGACCTTTGAGCGAATGAAAACCAGAGAGTCAAGACTGCAGGAAGTTATTGTAGGATATGATGAGTTGTGTGACCACTTTTATTTAATCTCCATCTGTCTGAGTATAAAACGCACAGGAGGAATGTTTGGCAGACAGTAATGAGGCAAGACTTTGTGATACAAATATGTTTTTTGAATAAATCGTGTTTGCTTGTTGTCTCATTAGAGACCAAAGCATATAGGTTGCACTTTGAAAGGGTTATTGTTTTGTTTTTTATCTTCTTTATTGAAAGAAATGATTTACAGTTCTGGGATCATAATGCCAGGACAGCACATTGTGAGAGAGTAAAACAAAAACTATTAAGAGTGATATTATATATATAATTTTTTTTTTTGCTCTTTCTTCTCTCAACCGATAAACAGTCTATTGTCAAGTCCTTGTGTTACCATCAGTGGATTGTCAGTAACAGCCAATGGGACATGACCACTCATGTGAGCCTTTATTTGCCCCCATTGTAGCCCCCACTTCGCCATGGCTGTAATTGGCTCAGAGAAATACAGTGTGACAGCTAAAAGGAGCAGACAAGTTGGGACATTATGCTAATTATGAGATGTCATTACATCTTTACGGGAATGTCTGGTGGACTCAGAGGGAGGAACGAGGATGTCAGCAGAAGCCACATCAACACAAGCTCAATCCATTAGATTACCCCACTCCAACCTCCCCGCCCCCCCATCCCACCCCTCCTTCTTAAACATTTCACCCATGACACCAGCACCCTAAATCCCTGTAGGTGTCTAGTCTGACCCATTTATGTAAACACTCCGATGCTATGTCATATTAGCACTCATCATCGCCTCAGCGAGTAATGACCGATACAGCCAACAGCAGACCTAGATCCGAACTCGCAGGTTGAGCACGTAGAGTCAGGCCAGCATGATTTCATTCATTGTTTGTGTGGTAGCCGACATATTTTGTGCAGACTTAATATGCAATAGCTGAATCTTTTGTGTACAATGATCATTAGGCAACCTTTGTTATACATGAAGTCCTCAGCTTGAGAGATGTCCACCATCGCTTTTGTTGCCCTCTGCTCCACTTTCACTAATTTCTGCTCTCTTTTACAACTTCCACCTTTTCCTTGGACAATCTATGCTCACAATGGCCACGGACATATACTGCATGCCAGGTGTTGAAAAAAGCAAACTCTGAATGGTAGTTGTCATGCCTTTCTTACTGCTATGTGTTGAGTAATTGTGTCAACAACCTAAATGTTATTTTGATCCTGTTTCTAGAAATGTTCTGTTAGAATGTGTATGATTTGTTTGTTGTGTGGTACAGCGGACTAAAATTCATTTCCATTAAAAGATGTGGTTTGGGTACAGGGATGAGCCAATACAATATCAGTCCAATACTGGACAAAATGAATGGATCACATAGCATAAAAAGCTAAATCTGATAGGATCGGTAAATCCTGAATATCATGTAAATGACTAAGCACACCATCACGTGACTAGAACATGAGTTGGGGCTGCAAATGTCTTTCACTTGGTTGGAGCATTATGTTTCTGAAATGTCTGGTTACAGCTCGGGGGAAATGGATTAGCACAAATGTGTTCCTACCAGCTAAATGAGGTAAAAGACTGTATGGGATTGATATTGGTAGGTTTTCAAAGTTGTTGTATCGGACACAAAAAAAGTGTCGTCAAACATTCCCTGAATTTAACCCTACCTGTTTTAGTGACACATTGATCGTAAATGTTATAGCCTATTCTAAAGACCAACTACATAATAAAGAGAGGGACCAGGAAATGTGGTCTACCTGACCATTTACTGGATATGTGAAACGTGTGTTGGCAACAAAATGTCTGACGAGTTTGACTTGGTGATGTTTTCATGTCTAACCTGATATCATTTTGTTACTTAAAGTGTATTTGAATGGCCAAATTAGAGTATAAACTAGCACGGATATTGATAGTGTTATTGCTGTGTCACATTTTCTCCCACAGTGACAACAGGTAAAGTGGGTAATCAGCAAAAGCATTCACACGCACACATGTATACTCGCACACGCACACTCAGACGTGAAGCATTCATCTCTCACTAATCTAACCACGGGGTTCCCTCACAGTTGTGGCCCCAAATAGCAGGAGCTGTCAATATGGACAAGCTGAGTGAACCGAGGGTCATAACAAGTCAGACCCCCACCACCCGCCACAATACACACACACACACACACACACACACCTACACAAAACACACACTGCCAAGGCTTGTATGCATGTCTAGCTTTGTTCAAATGCATGAACACTGTGAATATTTGGAATAACTAACAAATATAAATGTGATGACTGTACACCCTGTAATACACCTCAGTCTGGTGCTAATTTAATTGTATTCATTATACTCCAGACTCCACAGGTCAAACAATTAACCATTCATTTTCAGCAACATTATATGGATGTTTTCACTAGGCCTTTATCAGAGGCTCAGTAAGCTCATCAGGAGTGAATGTCTGAATGTATAGAGAAGGTACATGTTCCTCAATGTTCCCCTCTGCCCATAATTGAGATTAAATTAGAGTAAAATGAAAAAAAAAAGTCAAAAGAAGAGGAATCATCAAGCCAATAATAGGATTATTGTTTGTTGTTTGTTTGTTATGGATGGCGGATTAAAAAGAAAACCAGGGTTAAATGCAGGAAAGATTAGCACAGGCTGCGTAGTTATCGCCTTGCTGTTTCATAAAATTAGCAAATGCAACAGACTGAGAGCTCATTTGCATGAGCAGATAACGCTGGCATTGTTGTACGAGTGTTGCTGCTAATTAGAGGTTGTGCGAATACTGTTATGATGAATTAAACCCTTCATCATTAACACTGAGAAAACTCTGAAATGATTGGACGGGGGGGGAGTGGGGAATGGGGAATGGGGGGGGGGGGGGGGGTAGCTGAAACAAGAGCTTGAAAGAGTATTTACAGGGTGTCAAGTTGACTGACACCCCACGCCCCAAAAAGCACCAAGGGAGGGGCAACTTTCCCTTTTGAATATTATCAAAGTCAGTAAAGCCCCAGATTGAAATATTAAGGGGTTTAATATGACTTGGAGGTGTGACCTGCTCCTTTACAATGGTCCGTGCCTCCTGGATGTGGCTGATGTGCATGTGTGTGTGTGTGTGCACGTGCATTTCTGTATCATACTGTACGCGTGTTTGCTTTATCTAAAGTGGTTAATTAAATAGCAGAGTGGAATTGTCATTTAGTTTTAATTACGTGCCATAAATGAGGAGAGCAGCCGGCTTGCTCTCCCTCTCTCTCTGTGAACTCCTCCTTCAAAAACATCAGTGAATAAAACCTAATATATGGTTCAGTTTCGAAGTTATGCAATCTGATGAGGGTTGGGGGGGGCGGGAGTGGGGGGTAAAAAAGGGAGATGGTGCTAATTAAAGTCAGCTCTCTGTCAGTTCTGGTGGATAAACACTTCAAGAAGCTTTGCAGATAGACGAGAGATGCCTTTGTGTCAGGGAAATCTCTCTTACGTGGAAACATGCTCCACAAAGGGTGACAATCCCCAGGGAGAAAACGTCTGATAAGGACCTTGTCTCGGTTTTTAAAAAAGCCAGAACAGGCCTCATTAAGAGCCAAAGTCATATAGATGCGGCCTTTGTCTAGTTTCATATTCTATAGCCAGCAACAAAAAAAACAATGGAGACACTTAGATTGCAAATTGCCAATCCAACAGATACAAGTTAGGTATTGCAAAGGAGGGGAAAAAAGTTTAAAAAAGTAGTGTAATGGTTTGGTGAATATTTAGCACATGGTGATGACTAACCGTTGACTAACTTTCATCACTGCATATTTAAGTTGTTTTCAACAAAATAATCATTTGCATCTGCTTTGCAGAAATCCAACGAGGACCTCATTATTTGCATTAAAGGCCATTTGTTTCTACACTAGTGCTCGACCAATTAACATGAATTAGCCATTTTAAATCATGGGCATCAGAAGATTATTATTTAATGAATGTGATTATTGTTATTCTTACTTTTTTATGCAAGTTGCACACATGTTTAAGTACACTAAAATATTTGGTTTATACATTATTTTTTATTAAAATTATCTAAGTGCACTGCATTGCAGACATAAAATGCAGACTGTAATTGTTTTTAAATGACATTTTATTTAAATTAAACAATTTGGTTGTTGTTGCTATATAACTGTTTTATCAGATGTAGGATGAAACCTAATCATCATATATCGATGAGTGACAGGTTTGATTTCTATAGACTGGCATTGCCCACAGAAAAACCAATAAGCATCCGTCTCTATTAAAAACACTGCAATTTTACGAGAGATTTGGAGAAGCCTTCTACCACAACTCTGAATCACCAGAACTGTCCAAAATCAGGCTAGAGTGAGAGTTGACCAATCACAGCTTTGTAGGCAGGGATACGAATGGGGTCATCATCTTGCCACATTGTTAACTAGCAACGTAACTCCATCCATAAAACCAATGGCAGATAGGTTGAATTTGATGCAGCGAGGTTGCTGTAAGATGAATACCTCAAAAGGAACTCTTGAACTGGCCTACTTTTTGACTGGAACCAAAAGCATCTGTTTAACCGTTCCTGACAACCACTGCCGCACTTTCTGTGTCAACTAAAATTGACACTGGTGAGACAGATATGTCACTCTCTGCTGACTGATGAGGACAAAACAAAACATAGTGATTCATGTTGCTCAACTTTGAAATTTGACAGCATGGTCTTATGTCTGAAAGACAACTGCAAAACAAAATGACAATTCTAAGTTATCATTCTTTCATCAATGTGTTAGATTTAGAACAGTATGGAAAACAGGGTGATGCTTTACTAAGACTTCTCCATATTTTCCATGGTCCATGTCCACAGACACATTATGCTCATGAATACAAGCCCATGGCTCATGCCTGCTGAAACAAGGGTTTGTGGTTTTTGTGCCACACATGACAAAACCACTGATTGCTTCCATATTGATGCAGCACTTCAATACAATAATCAATACAGTACCACCAATGGTTGTATTACAAGAACTGGATAGAGTACATCCCCTTCTGACTTGTGTCCACTCATGGTACTACAACAAAAAAATACTCATGCCTCCCAAAAAGCAATTTCCCAAAGACAACAATAGTAAAAGAGACGCGTGTAAAACTGTTCACAGGACACCTCGAGGCATGGACATAGGCATTTATGGATCTTTATGTTCTATATTGTTCTATATTGTCATGGCTGTGTACGGGCACACTAAAGCACGGCCACGTTGTGTCTTGTGAACGGCACTACTTGCTCAGGAAATGTTAAGCACCACACTGCAGTGAAGTGGGGCAGATGACAGCGGGTACTGTGAAGCTGACCGTGCGATGCAGTGAGATTTGTGGTCACTTCACCATTGATTCCCGGGGCGGCTGGTTGTCTTATCCTCAGTGTCTTATCACAAAACATGTGGAGTGAAATAATGTGGAGGTGTAAAACTACTTTTAACTTGTTGTTGTTGTTAATAATTTGATCATGTTAGAGCAGGGCTATTTAGCTAAAATTTCCAGAGGGTCAGCTTTTTGGAAGGAGGTCCAGCCAGTGGCCCACTATATATTATAAATTATTTAGCACTTATTTATTGAAATGGCTGCTAGTTTTGTGCAAAAAAGGTAAGTAACAAAGCCACCAACATTCAGGTACAATACAATTTGCGTATAGTGCAAAAAGGTTACAGTTACTATACCACCAACATTTGGGTATAACAAATTACAAAATTACTTACAAAAGTAGAGGTAACAATATAAACAACATTAAGGTGCAATGGCCACAACAGGCTATTTTTGCAGAAATATAAGTAACAGTACCAATAATAGTCCGGTACAATTGCTACAGTTGGCTCATAGTGAAAAATATTCTGGGACATAGGCTGCCTACAATTACAGCTGTACTAGTAATTGCCAGTGCAATTACTAGTGCCAGACAAAGTGCCAGAAATAGGCAAAGCTCTGGTTTTATTGGCTTTTGAATAATACCGGTCAAAATTGCTTGAAGGGCCGGATCTGGCATCCGGGCCTTAAGTTGAATAGCCTCGTGTTAGAGTGTGAAGGCTTGATTACCAAAATCCAAAGAATAGGGAAAAGCATAGCAATGAGACAACAAGAAACATTTATTCATGATTAATATGCAATGGAATAGTTATTCAAATGATAAAGTTACTTTTGTGTAATTATTTTCAATAATATATACAATTCCTGACTTCTGTCACAACAGAAACTGTTGTAGGTAGATAAACACCTTTTTTCCACTAGTTTGATGATGTCAAATCCAATGAACTGAACTTTGAGGTTTTTGCAGTTTACACAGAGACAACCAAACCATGAACCAAAACAATGTTATATCAAATGCTCTATAACATAGTAAACACCGATAGGTTTTCTTTCACGGCTGCTCTGTTGCACTGCGTTACTCCCAAAATGCCTTTGGCTATTCATGGACAGGCCAGGCAAGTAGAGAAAACGATCATTCACATTGCCGAGAGGCATGATGGGCCCTACTGTGCAGACTCTATGGGCCGCACAACAAGGGAAAGCAACTCGGAAATAAACCCGGAAGTCCGAGACATTTTTGGCATATGTGCTGGGTGAGCAGCTTCACAGGAATGAACGGCACCAGAGAGGAGGTGCTCTATCCAGATCTAATAATACATCTATGGTATCACCACATGAAATATTGCATCCATATTTTCTCACACACATAGTCTGCACGGTCAAAATCTTTGACTGCATAGTGTCCACATATACTGGATTAGACGTAGGTGGATATCAACATTTACATCACGTGGATCAAAGCAGAGCCCAGCAGACTGAGGAGTGAGGAAACTATGAATTTGTTTGTCGACAGCAGGAGGAGCGTGCATGTGCTTCTCATACAGCATCTAATTTAAGCAGCATTGCCAAATATTAAAAAAATATATATATTTTAAACATGTACAATCCTAATGACACTGTAACCTCTTTCATTTTGCCAGCCACAGATCCTGCGCTCATTTGTCTGCTGTGGTTTGATGATGTTATTGTGTAACTTCCTGGTCAGCAGATCTGCATCTCTGTTCTTGTAGATGTTGTTTAAGGGTTGAAATGAGCAGCTGCTGCGGTTGTGAAGGCCCCCCCTGTGCCTGCAGGCAAAGCTGACCCCACTGTCCTCCTCTGACTGTCTGCAATGAGGCGGCGATCCTCGCTTCAGGCTACAAACATGCAAGGAGGGGATGGAGTGAGGGAGGGAGCGGGAGAACAAGCCTGCATGGGGCAAAGGCTTAATTTGCCTGTTTTGTCACTAAATTTAAAGTGGGAACTGCTCAGAAGTGTAACATTTTACACTGTGTTTAATCCCACTCTGTCATGGCAAACAAGGGGCTAATGGGGGAAAAATGTGGTGAAGGAGTGGGGGGGTGGGGTGGATGAGAGGTTTTCCCTGAAGTGTGGGAAGCAGTTTACATGGATATTTGCATCCTCTTCACAGCCAAAAACACTCCCTGTTTTTTTTTTTTCTACAAGGAAGCACATTTAATTCATAATCGGATATTCTATTAGAGTGACAACCTGCAGGCTTTTTATCAGAAAAATCTATTATTAATAAATCCATGCATTCATTTACTCTTTTGTTTTGCTATTCTCTGAGAATGTCACCACTAACACACGTGTTTTGTATTCTAAAAACCCTGAACAACGTATGTTTACATTTTCCCTCATAAGACTGTGCCTTTTCAGCAGCAAATGCTAAAATATGTTAATTTTATTATACTGCCACAAAACCTCATGGGAAGGGGTCATGGTGGAGAGTCAATCTAATAAATATGATCAATCTAGATATTCCATTTTCTGTTTAACACACTGTACTTTTAGCTAACTTTTTATCACCCTTTTTTGAACGCCCTCCATCTTGAACTATATCATAGGTTAAACAACAAAAATGCATTGTTTAGTTAATCGATATTTTCAGTTATTTTCACTCAGCATTTTATTCACTACTGTAACAATCGTCATGTCCTAGTGGCAGTGAAACGGAGAGATGGCAAACAAAAAGGTATTTGGTGAATAGTGTTTTCTTTTTTTGGAACTACACCACATTTCTCTTTGAGTGACAGCCAGCAGTATTTTCAAGGCTTTCCTTCCTAAACCCAGGCGACAAACTGCACATCACAAGCCGGCCAAGATGGCATCCATCTTACAGCCATGCCACTGATCTCACTGCCATCGTCCGCCAATCAGACTCATCACATTGCTGCCTTCTGCTTGCTGACAGCAGCCAGGGCCAAAAAGTTAACGCTTACTCTACTGGTGTGGACAAAGAACACTAGAATAACTGACTCTTTCTCCATCTCTTTACCTCTTTGTTTTTGGTCAGATTATATCTGCAGAGAACAGGACTGAACCACAGCGAGTTATCGCTCTCTCCAGGATTCACCTCAGCCTTCACACTGTCACCAGGACAGCAATGCAGTTGTGATTTTTCTTCTTGCTTTTTTTTTTTTTTTTGTTACAGCTAGGCCAGCCTTATCGTCTCAGTTTGCATGCACAACACTGTGGTAAATTATTGTGTGAATGTGCACAGAGAACATCTCTAACTTAATTGGGAATATTGAATAGCAGATAATTAGATATTTGATGTGACACGTGGCGTCTAATGGGCTTGATGCAGTGGTCTCATGTTGTTCCCATAGCGAGAGGGATTTTTGATGTGTTGTCAGGCCCCAGTGTAAAAATAACTGAAGTGACAGCAGTGACTTGGTTGTCAGTGTTGTCGAGGCTGGTGAGGATTTTCACAGCCGTGGGTCCTGTGTGTGTGTGTGCGTGTGTGTGTATATACGCCTGTGTATATGCATGTTTGTGTGGTGTGTGTGTGTGTCTGTGTGCATGTGCACACTTGTACACGCATGTGTGTTTGTGCACGGCAATGTTGTGGGTGACAGTGCTGATCGCTGTGTGATGACAGCCTATCATTGTCGCTGTGCAAGAGTGAGAGTGGCAGGGGGGCCTTTTTGGCATGTGTTTTCTCCACGCCTTCATCTGTGTCTATGGCACTGCGAGCTTGGCTTAACAAAGGAGAGGCAGGGTGGGGAGGTGGAGGGTGTGTATGATGGTGGCGGTGGTGGAGGTGCTGGGTGCCGGATGTCGGAGGCTGGGTGGGGCTAGTCGTGGAGAAAATGTGTCGGTAGTGCAGTCACATGATGTCACCTCATCTATGGCTCAGGAACAGGAAGGAGAATTCGCAGACTCTGTGGGGCAAAAAAGTCACCATGGCAACCAGCTTCTTTTTAAAACTTCTGTTTGCATACGGAGCTTATTCACTGCAGGTTTGTCAGGTTCATTAAGAATGAGAATCCAGACCTTGGTCAGGAATTTCATATGACCTTTTTGACAACCTGACTTATGCCATTATTCAGAGTGCGTATGATGTGGACTGATCACATGATCTAAACAAAGCTATCGGCGGTTGCTTAGGGCAAGCCTCTTAGTTAACAAACAACAAACCAAAAAGGCAAAATTTCAATGAACGGACTACTGTGAAAACACAAGGAGAGGGTGTTCTTGTTAAATTTCTGAAGCAGTGGAAACTGCCCGTAATTTAACGGCTGTAAAACACACACACAGACAATAAGTAAAGCAAAATTATCTTGGGTGATTTGACAAGGAAGTGACAGGTTGTCCATTAAATCAACACCCAGGAGGAACTGCACATTCCAACCTTTATGCCACTACTGTGATCCATGGCTGATAACCAGACTGTCAAGCCCATCTACTACATTCACTCAGGCCTTCATCAAGACTCTGACTAAAAATAACAAGTAATAAGTGTAATAAGTGTTAATTTCTTCCATATGACATATGATTTTCTGCATCGCTACGCCTCCTTCCTCTGCTTTAGCTTGTTTTCCAGTTCAGGTAAAAGTTTACTTTGTCTCCTCAGTTATTCATGCCAGGCATACTGTGCCAGAGCCTGTCATCTACTCTTTTATCAGAGTAGAAGACAAACTTCTCACATGTGCTAGAGACAAGCCAGTGCATGTGCTAAACTCTGAGGATCGTGAGAAACGTACGCTTCGTAAGTGTGGAGGCAGTTAACCTTTAATAAACAGATGGACAACTCCAACTAGCGCTGTGAAATTAACAAGCTTGAAATAACAACGGGGCGATTGCATGGAGGCTGCCTACAATGGCAGTCTGCTTTATTTTCCCTCAATTTTAGTTTTGTTTCTTAAAACTGAAACAGCACTGGTCTGGGGTTCTCTAGGTTATGTCCGCAGTCCACATGGGGATACAAAAAAATGTTTACTGACGTAAACAAAGACGTTTAAAATCTCATATTCAACATGAATTTTGAAATTTCAGCATAAATTACACCCCAACAGCCATAGCATTCATCCCAGTGAACAAAAAGGCTTTTCTTGATATTCTCCTGTCTTAACTGCAGTCCAAGAAACACTGTCAGCAACCTCTGGCAACAAAAACTTGAACCAATAATGTTAATGGTGGGTCACAAGGGAGCAGTGATAGAACGGGAGTGAGGCAGGCAAACTGCTTCCAAACAAACACATTATAGTTCTTGAAAGAAAGGGAATGAATGAACAATACACGTCCCTTAGGTCCAAATACTCTGGGAAATGATTTTACACAAGTTTTGGAAAAAGCATTTAGGCTTTTTCAGGACACTAAAAACTCACCATTAAAATCCATAAAAGAGCTTTCATTGCACGTTTTAAAAAGGCTGATGGAAAAAAAAAAATCCCCCACACACAATATAGGAATTTCCTTTGTGACCATATGTCTCATCTTAAAGTAGTATTAACAAAAACATATCGACTTGTTGTGGTCAGGAAAGAAACCGCGATCGTGGCTCTTCAAGGCTGGATCATCTGTATGCTATGTGTAACATAATGTCATGTCATTTCTAATAAGTTTCGGGGGAGTTTTAGGTATAATGTTTCGCATAAGCATAACAGATGTCAGATTTGTAGCATAGAGGCTTAATCTGATTTTCAAAGACTCCGGGGAAAAAAAGTATCTTGCCGTTATAGCTAACAAACTCTGATTATAGTACATGTAAAGATTAGGTCACTATCACATGGTTATGGTTGTGGTTATGAATGAAAATATATTTTAAAAAAATGCAGAAATCCACGTGTAGTTTGATGAATGTGCTACATGTCCATCCTGCACACTCACCTCCCTGCCCTTTATTTACATCAGCGTTGTATGTAGGAATTTTCTAAATCTCCACTCAGTATTGCAAGATGTGACAAGATAAGGTCCTTTAAGGGCGGAAGACACGTAAAACAAGATAGAAAATACAAAAATCTTTGACATAATATCTACATCCAATGATGTAATAGGACCATCTGCCTCTATAGTGCTGAAAATATGCTTTTTACTTTGAATACTCTGCTGATCTCTTGAAACTGACCCCTGGTCCAATTTATATTTGTTGATCAGGATGACCTAAACTTTACTTAATTTAATAACTTAAATCAATAACTAAATTACACAACTTATACTTGTTCTCTTGATGAAAATGAGGGTAAATCCTATGAAAAATTCTATATCTGCAAAGCGACAGGACAAAACATTTTCCTTGTTCCAGTCTTTACCCTAGCCACTATTCTTAGAGAGCCCTTAGGGCTCCTGGCAACACACTGAGCTGAACTGAAATTAATATTTCCCATCAAATACCAGCATCACTACAGTAATATCAGTGGACAGGTGACCTACAGGCCTATAGGACCTCTGGATCCACATTCATGCCTGCCGTGGATGAGGCCTGTCCAGAAACAGGCCCCGAGGGCCCATACTGTACCTCGCAGTCATGTCTAATCTGGTTACCGCGGAAACTGCAGGGATTAGGAATTTGATGAGGGAGGGGCTCTTCTAACAAGACTGGTCATTATGCATAATTCATGTAAACGAGCCAAGGAAGGAAGGGGGGGGGGGCAGGAGTAGTTGATGGTTGATGAGTGCACTTCGAAGACACACACACACACACACACTTAGACCTGAACATATGTAGCCTGCAGTATATTCAATATTATTTTTTTTTTCCATTTTATAGTAATTAGTAATTTACAAAAAACAGACAAGCACTCACTCACAAACATACATGTATTCAACCTATAAAGCTTTATCGAGTCACTGAAGCAAAAAGCATGTGCATGCGATGAAGTGTGGTGTCAGCGGTGGTTTAACATCACAGTGCAGCAGAAGCTTTGCGAAACAATCACATCCAGTGGAATGACAGAGGGTCATTTCAACAGTATTAGTCACTTTCACTCACGAGCAGATGTCTTAAGGGACCAGACGGCTGTGATTTCACTGTGACTCAAACATGCACATCACTGAAGCATGTGTGTGTGTATTAGCAAATTTGAATGCACTTGTTTATGAATATGTTGCTTCTCAGTGGACATGACAATTGTGTCGCCCCTTCAGTGCGTGCTACACCAAGATGTCGCCTTCCACCACCCCTCAAAAGCACCCCACCACCGCCTCCACACACACACACACTAACCACAGAGACACTCACAGACACACACACACACCCTGCCACCACTTCGCCCTGGCTCTCCTCTTCCTGCCTACCCCCACCTGCATAATAACTGTCCCCCCCGTTTCTGTCTTTCCTGCCAGAGCACCCATGTCCAAACCAAACACAACAGATCAACAACTCGGCATGCAGATCGTGTCACAGGATAAATTATGCGCAGCGTGTCAGCTTCATACGTGGGCTCTCGGCTGGCTGTCCGTGACATGTGTCAGGGTGCCCCTGCATCTCCGCTGCACAACGCTAATGACGTGATGCCGGGTTAGCCTCCCATGCACCCCACCCCATCCCACCTCCTCCTCCTCCTCCTCCTCTGCCCTCAACCACCCCCAACCCCTCTACCCCTTCACCCACTGCTCCACCACCCCCCTACCCATCATGCAACGATAAGACAGTGTGTCACCTGCAGAAGGGTGGAAGCAAGAAAAAGAAGATAAAAACTCATCAGGTTTTTAGGGGATAAAGACGGACAACAGCTTCTGGTCCAGTATTAGACTGTGGTGGCTGATGGTTGAGGGTGTTTATGCAGTATAGTCTAACCAGTGTAGAATTTTGTAAAAAAAAAAATTCAGAGCAGAAAACATGTTCAAAGATACAGATTTCACTCATAAATGGTTTTTAAACAAGGAAATAACAACAATAGAGGCTGAGCATTAAAATGGGCCTAATACAAATTACAGAGGTATCGCAGACAACACTCAATGCCAAAAGGCCAGTATTAGCACTGTGTATCAGTCTAAACTTTTTACATACACAATATGATACGTAAGACCTTTTTAAACAATTTACTGCTCTCCTCCTCCCCTTCTCTACCTTCTCTCCCTGCTCAAGATGGTGCATTATTTATTTAGGCCCTCATTTCTTGTGTGTTTTTAGTCTTTGTATGCAAATCCTGTCTGATTTGTCTGAATTATGTGTGTCTGTCCAGGAGACTCTGTGATTCAGAGTGACTGAAGACTGCACACATGGTGATTGCATCCACTGGGCCTACTCTGAGCCTTGCATAAGTAATTTAGATGTCAGTATGTGTTCTCATATTCCAACAACAAAACTGTAGGAAAACATGCACTGTTGAAGGTCATTTGAATAATTCCTTAATGGAAGGGAGGCCTTGTTTTTCAGGATGCATGAAAAAGCAAATGTCAATGATCAAAATCAAGCAGCATCATATCTCATGGAGGCAGAACTGATTCCTGGAGCACTTCACCCTCTATCCCCCTCTCTTTTTTCTGAAAAGATAGATAAGGGATAAGTGTCTTTGTGCATATCAAATACAACCCAAGCCACCATTTCTCACGGGTCTTTTTCAAACACAAATTGGATCTGAGATATTTTCTATGTTGACCTCTTTGATTTGAAAGAGGAAATGACAGGGACATGGTAGATCTCATCCTCAAAACAGAAATCCCTGAGAGGTCAATGACTAAATCATACATATCCACGTCAGATAATGAAAAATATTCCATTAATCATTCATATATGAATTATTATTGTAGCTATAGACATGTCCTCAGGTGATCAGGCAAATAGAGATAGATTAGCTGCTACACAGAGGAAAGTGCACGGAACAAAAACATGTACCAGTGCTCCTGAGATTTATAATTTAAACACATATTTTATGGAAAGGTGCACGGGTTATAATGTATATCTTAATGAAACACAAAGACCCTACAAAATAGACACACAACAAAACAAAACAGGCCAGGTTTCCGTCAAAGGAGGGGGAAAAAAATACAGTGTGAGAACAGAATGAATAGGTATTGTATCTTGTTTTGTAAAACGACATCCCTCATCCACCAAGATGGAGAAAACATTTCATCCCCTGTATGCTTTGTGTTTTGTCCGGGGTTGTGATGGATGAAGGGCCTGGCGACACACACCTGCACTTCTCATCCACCACAACGTCGTAACTAAAGACTTGGCAGACTGAGGTGATCTCCTACATCCGTTAGCCCGCTGCTGTCAAACACTGTCATTCTCCAAAGACAACACTGTCACATCAACACTCCCACCACAAAATAAACCCACCTT
Source organism: Microchirus variegatus (assembly GCF_963457635.1). Lineage (NCBI taxonomy): Eukaryota > Metazoa > Chordata > Actinopteri > Pleuronectiformes > Soleidae > Microchirus > Microchirus variegatus. Next base: position 9,987,893 of record NC_139802.1, read on the forward strand.
GATGAAAGACAGCAGCATGTCCATCAAAAAATAAATAAAAAAATACAAATATACTCCAAGTGACACTAGCTGGAGTCCTACACCCTGGTACAATGGCACCTGTTTCACACTGCTGTGCCTGAAATAACACAGCAATGACTCTAAAACCTGTGCAACCTTTGAGCTTCTTTAATGTAGCTGCTTCAATGAGAGTCAATAACTGCTGTATGGTACACAAAATCTGTATCCAAAATTATAATGATTCTGGGAAAAGGCTGACAGCAATAAGACGGCAGATAAATCATTGACAACCTTGTAATTTTGCAAATCTTCTGTAATTTTGTCTGTACGGTATGAATTACTGTACCAAACTAAGTACCAAGTACCAAACAAGGCTTTTCTGTAATAGCGCACCATTATATACGCTCTTTTTTTTTTAAAAAAAACCTTTGCTGAGTTAGACTACAATGCTTGAGTTACCTGAGGAAAATCTGAGGGGAAAAAAAAAACATCTCAGGATATCTACTAGGCCTCATTATTAAGAGAGAGAAAAAAGCTCTGCTAAACTGAACATGCGATAATAACCATTTTCACCAAAACCAAACACAGCTCCAACATCAAAAAACTACACACAGACACAACCACAAGGCCGTGTTAGCTTCATGCTAACAACACTAGCTTTACAGAGCGATTCAAACGTTACTGAACCAGCAGCCAAAGAAAAACGAGAAACAATTTGCACTAGTGCAAACAGCAATTTACACAGTTCATGTCTTACCTTTGCTGTTGTGTCAACATTAGCTGTGATTTAGTCCTTGGAAGCAGTCAGTTTGTTTTCTTTCTTTGGAACACTCCTACTGTGACGTGCCAATGGACATGAAAGTGGTTGGAAGTGTTTCAGTGGCAGCCATGTTTTTCTTCTTCTTCTTCTTTTTGTTTTACTGCGGTTGGTTGGCATCCATCTATAGGTGCATTACCGCCCCCTGTGGCAGCCATGTTGAGCTGGTGCGAAGCTGGTCCTGTAAAATTTGCAGAGGTTTTGTTGTTCTTTCTTTCTTTCTTTCTTTCTTTCTTTCTTTCTTTCTTTCTTATTTATTAAATATTAATCAATTTTTCCCTGATAAAAATGGATGTCTAGAAATGATGTGAATCATTGTTTTTCAGGCATCAGTTCAATTCTTTATTTTTAAATCGACTGTGTTATTTCGATAGCTAAATGCTGGTTTGCTGTTAGTTGCATGTTTTGGCACATAATATTATGTCCCATGTAATGAAAAAATTTTGTGGATTTCTAGAGGATTTTATTTTTTTTCTTTGATATGATGGATATTTTGATATTTGATATACTTTGATATTTTTGATATGATGGACAAATAATAAATTTGTTGGATCTGATGTCATATCTACACTGATTTTCACACCTCTGCAGAAATCACAGAAGTGTTTACGTTTGCACATACCGAGATCATTCATATTGACATTGCACAGTGGTCTTGACTTGCAAGCCATTTTGAGCAAGGGCATGTGAAAATGGCTTGGGCGTGAAGGGGTTAAAGAGGATACTCATACAAACAGAGCCATTTGTGACACTATTCAGAAACCTTTTCTGTTTTCAAGTGTGGAAGCTGTCACAGATCCTGCACATTTTACAGTATAAGCCGAGCACCATAAGTAAATCAAGTCCACAAACTGACTTAAATCAACATAAAAATAGACCGAGGCAGGTATCTTCTGCAAAACACGAACACTGCAAACTTCCTGAGTGCAATTTCCACAATGAAGCGTTTTATCAGAATCCAAACAGATTCCTGTGACTACAGTGTCTGATCTAGTACAAAAGCTCTCAGTCATTGTCATCGCTTTGTTTGCAGAATCTCTGTCAGACATTGTTTGTTTGTTTTGAGGTATTTTGGAGAGGGTATTAAACCATACATCAGAATTGCGCGCAAACTTGGAGGGTTTTATAGGAGGCAGATACACTCCGGGGTTTCTTAGCGGGGAGTTTTGTCTTTGTCTCATGGTTGACAAGGATCTTTGTGCCATTATCATTTGCAGACCAGGAACAACCAGCCATGAATATATGAATCGGAAACAACGCTCGTCAGGAAACCTCGGGTGTGGGTTTGTGTTTCCACGAAGCAAACAAACAAACAGAAGGTTTCAGGTAACGACGCACTTTAATCTCTACAGAGGTAAGAAAAGATCAAACACCACCAAGCTCTCGTATGACTCAACATAGCCCCTCCCTTGGTTAACTTCACCTGGCTGTGACTTCTAATCACTTTGTCCAACGGGCGACTCAAATACATACAGCATACTTGATGTAATGCAAAGAATCAGCGTGAAGTAGAGCACACGTTCCCATGCAAACACTAATATGTCCCTGTTCTATCCAAGCAGAGGCAGACACCATTTATGGAGGTTAATACTCCCTCCCTGTTTTCCCACCAGCCCAGGTAATTTTGTTATTCCATTTATGCCCCTCTGTCTCCACCCACCCCTGTCTGCTGTACATAATGGTTCCAGCCCTGAGAGGAAGCTGGCATTTACTTATACAAAACCGTGAGGAAATCCCTACCAATCCTCGGGGCTCACGTTCAGCAGCGCCCAAAACACAAAGGCTATGCAAATCTACCCAGCCTGCGTTTATCTATCCTCAGTTTCCGTTTGCTCCACGGGAACCAGCATTGTGCCGTGCATGGCGATTATCACATGTAATTTACATAGAATACGCACAGGAAACAGTGCACTGATCTTTAACAAAGCAGGGGAAGAGTCTCCATTGGGCGAGCAGCTATCTGACGGCACAGCAAAATTACAGGTTTAGCCGTGGGGTATTAAACCTACAAGGTGTTTTTTTATTTCTGCTGTGCAGGGAACACTATCTCCTCCAAATGTTGCTTGTTTATCTGCCATGTTTGTTTTATAACCCAACTCTGGCAGCCCATTTCTGAGGAAGCGGCATCTTCAGCTGGGTTAATCTGCCCTCTGCCTGTGTTTCCTTTGTCACTGATTCCGTGTATCAACACAGCGAGGTGCAGCCAGATCGAGGAGGTGTGTAATTGCACAAAGACACTCGCGCTAATATCGCTGACAGAGTTTGCGCGTGTGTGACTGACTCAGCCAATACAGGACATGTTGTGAGCGCGAGGAATGGAAGTCATAACACTGCAGCATGGCTTCTTCCATACAAAGGCTCGTTCTGTAAGTGCTCAATCAGAAACATGAGACATGAGGGCGAGATGAGAGATCAGATTGCTAATGCAGACGCGTCACCTGCAGGGCTGCGCGATGTAACTTGGTGCTTACCTGTGGCTCGGGGTCACCGAGAGGTCATTTTGGACGATTCTTATTCGGCATTTGTATCGGATGAACTTTAAGGCTGTGAGGAACATTGTGTCAACAGAAAATGCAACACTTCAAAAAGACATCAGAAAAAGTTTCAAACTAAGTGCAACAAAAGCAGCTCGACAGATGATTTGAAAGCGGGTTTGATTTGTCAAAAAGGTTCAGAAATATTCTGTCATGCTCTGCAAGCAACTAGGCAAACAGAGATGGAAACAAAGTCAATGAAGCGGAAACTGCATATTTCTGACTGCATCATTTTTTTTTTTTTCTCTAAAATCCGATACTGGCTTTGGATATCAAAGGAGTTCAAACAGTTAACAGTGACAATACTGAAATGACACAGTCCTTTTGTGATGTTCTTTTAATCGTAACAAACTCGTGAAAATATAGATAAGCATGTTTAAAGCGTGACCTTTTTACTTCAGCGAGAACATGAAACAGACTTCTGGCCACCATTCAAAAAGATGCGTCTGAAAAAAACCCAAAAATGAAGTTATATATCGTTATTAAATACAGCCTGCACATTGCAAAGTCATCCCATTTATTTATAGCATCACTATCACAAAAAAAAATCAAGTCATTTTTTTTTTAAACACATGGCAGAGATAGGTGGCGTATTTCGTATTTCGTAAGCGGTGCTGCAGTCGATCAGAGGAAAGGACAGCTTGCTGCTCGTGTATCATCTGAATAGTTGTGTAAATTATTGGCTGCTTCAGTGTGGCCAGTCAGGAGGCTATATCAAGCAGAAAAGACACCCATCTGATTTTGTTCCCAGAAGACAGGCAAAAGTACAGTGCCATCATTAATACACTACAACACTGATTCTTTCAGAACTGGCCCTCCGAAGGCCAGTCACAAGCCGAGCATGGGTTTCTTACGGCACAATAGACACCCTTACTGGCTTATCACCCCCATCATCTTCATCATTATGATCATCGGCAGTATGATGTGGCTCAGTCATCAGTTACAAGTATGACACCAGTGATTTTTTTTTTCCTTTTTTTTTGCTCTTAAAATTTAGCTTTAAAAAAAAAAAGCAGGCCTGTTACGAAATATGTAAAAAAAATAGTGAAAAAGTGTCCAATCTCACCTCTGTGAGGTTCACTGCAGCTAAAGGAAAAAAAGAGAATGAGTATGATACCGAGTTAGAATCTGATATTAATGCGACTGCTTTAAGTTTAACACACTGGTGAACCACCAAAATGAACACACAACCACAAACGTACGACTGTTAACAACTGCTTTGGGGTTTATTTTACAAGTGAGAAAGAAACGAAACAAACTAATTGATGCTAAAAAGTTGTTTTTTTTTACAATATTGTCGATAAAACATTGAAATGTATAGTCATTGTGCATCGCTTATTTATTTTTCACACCATTTCATGCATCAAATTGGATGCAAGTATAATTAAAATCATTTCTGTAAACCAAGCCAAAGAAGCTAAATTTGTATTTTCTTTAAAAAAGGACATTTGTAGCTCTACAGCATATATCTATGTACACCATCTGTTTTTATTTATTTTTTTTTTAATCATTTTTGTATATAAATTGACAATATAAAAGTTAGAGAATGCACACACCTTAAGATACAAAGAATGTTGAGCTGTTTCAAATGGTAAGATATGTCTTATGGAGTACTGACATTTCACTGCTAATCATTTACATGTAACAGACTTTTCTCTTTACAGTTGAATAAAGCGACACAATTTAGAAAGAGAAAGTTGTAACAAACCATACAACTGTAAAATTGCTATAAGGTGATATTTCACAACAAGGAAAAGATTTTTGAGCAAACTTGCATACTGACGGCCATTCATTTTCACTGATTGACTCGTAACCAAAAGCAGCATTTCAGTTTTTCCAAATGTTCACATGATCTTTTTTTTTTTTTTTTTCTCCTAATACACAGACAGATTTATGAGCAGGCCATTCGTCATCAAAAACACTGCAGTGACAGGAACCAAACAGAACAGAAACAAAAGTGGGGGAAATGATCATCCGTGATCTTTTAAAATCAATCTGATTTTGAAAAAATGCAAGATATTTCAAACATGTTCTCTTTACAAATTCAAAATTCCAACTGTCTAAGGTGCTACTTCAGTCTTTCAGGGTATTCTTTCATTCTTTTGGTGTATACATTTAATTTTCATTTCTTCATATCAAGTATTGTACAGTTTTCTCTTCCAACAGTTCTCTCCACTCACCACTTTTACCATTGAAGCAGTAGTTGTATTTTTGCCATGAAAAGGTTAAAATCTCACGTTTAACCTTGATTCACTAAAATACATGCACAGATCAGACAAATAGCATATAAATATATTACAAAATAAGTGTAAAAAAAAAAGCTTGGCAAAACAAAACAAAACAAAACTCAACATGAAAAGACATGGTCCAGTCAGGCAGTTATCACAACGAAAAACAATAAGACTGATTTTTTTTTTTTTTTTCTGGCGGCTCATTTCGGCCCAGTGCAGTTACTGTGAACAATGTCATATTAGTGCAATGAAATTCTAGTCAGTAACACAGCTGTCAGTCTTAACCATCAGCATGAGACCCTGCTTAAACTTTCTCTATCTTGTCCATCTTATCCAGCTTCTCCAAAGCAGTGACAAACACCAGGTGGTCCTCTGGAGACTTGCCGTGGGTCTTGCTGAGGTGCAGTTTGACTGCGTGTTTGCTGACGAATGTCCGATTGCAAAGTCTGCACTGGTACACAGAGCCTGTGTCATCCTCAGGTGTGGTCAAGGCTGACAGAGGGTTGCTGAATGTCATTTTGTCTGTGATCACCTTTGAGGCAGCCTGCTGCTCCCGTAGGTGCTCAGCTGACAGTTTGGACAGGTCCTTCAAGCTGAAGCCCAGGTGAGACTCCAGGTGGCCGATGTAGGCGGAGGGAGTCCTGAATTGGGAGGCACAATCACCACAGAGGAACACAGGCTGGCAAGAGTCCATGTTCTTGAGAAACTTGGTGCCCCCAGTCCGTCTCAGCTGGTACTTGACATTAGCCAGCCAGTGGGATATGGTGGTCATGGAAAGACCAGTGAACTTACAGATGTGGACCCTCTCCTGAGGGCCCAGGTCAGTCATGGCAAAGCGACCTTCTGATGTCTCCCTCAGGCTGGAGGCAAACTGAGCCTGGAGGATGAGAAGGTGCTGGGGATTCCAGTTGGATTGCCTCCCTTTCCTCTTCTGAACTGGAGAGAGGTCCTCAAGTGCGTCCTCGAATGCACTGCCGTCGGCATCCGACTTCTCTGAAATGGAGGAGGGAGTTGAGGATTTCGGCGTCAGTCTGCCAGTGAGGTTCTTAACCATATCAGAAATGTCCATCAGAGCATTCTCTCTGAGGGGCGAAGAGACAGAGTCGGGGAGGGAGGAAATTAGGGGTTTGTTACCATTTACACTATTGTTGGTCAAGAGCCCACTGTTGCTGTTGTTATTGTTGTTGTTGCTGTTTGTGGAGGATTTACTTTTACTCAGGTCTATGGGCTGATCACTGCTGTCATACCACTGATAGTGGTTGATGGGGTCAGCTGGCTTGCCCTGAGGAGTGGGGTTGAAAGCTGGCTTATCAATCATGCTGTTGCTGAACTTGTAAAGCATAGATAGTGGGTCTGAAGATGGGCTTACTGTTTTAGAGGCCTTACCCAGGTGTGTGTTCATGATTGACTGAAGTGCACTGAGGGGGTTGACAGAAGGGGTTTCTGGTGAGTGATCAGTAATAATGCCCAGACTGTTGCCGTTAGTTAGTGGGGACTGACATGTCTCAGAGCCATTCTTTGAATGGTTGTTGTGGCCATCTACTAGGCTCTCTTTGGGCTCCTTTTTGCAGATTAGTTCTGAATCTACACTGCCTGGGCTGCTACTTCTCATACCAGACCGTTTACAACCAGAAAGGTCATTTGGAGATACTAATTGCTCTCTATGCTCTCTCAGTGCGGGAGAGGGGGATTTAACTAATGATGGGGGCCGGCATCGTTCCAAGCTCACCATCTTCTCCTCCTTTTCTTTCTTCACAGTGGCAGCTTTTCCTGTCACTTTCTCCACGAGCTCCTCCATGGCAGTGACATTGCTCCTGAGGGGGGTAGGGGAGGAAGGGCTGCGAGGCGAGTGGATGACTGAGTTGGGGTCACTCACCAGGCTACGTAGCCCACTGTTAAACATTGGCTGCATCTGAACACTCTGGACAGTTGGAGGCAAAATAGTAGAGGAACTTTTCATTGCACCCTGCAACTGGTAGGCTGCATGAATGCTAGGGTAGCCACCCCATGTGGGTGTTCCTGTCTGTGCCTTGCTAATGGCACTAGATACTGTGTTCTCAAGGGATTTAAGAATATCCAAACCCCCTTTGGGTGTGTCCCCAAGGTCTTCTTCTCTCAGATATTTATATGAGGTGGTTTTGGTCTCAGATTTTTCACCTGAATCATCTTTCTCCTCCTTAATTTTTTTCTCTACTGTCTCACAACCGTCGATCTTTTCATCTTCACTCACTTCCCTCTTTTCCTCTGAGCCTGAAGAGAGAGCTGGGGACACGGGCTGGGATTTAACACTAGTGGGAACTGGGAGTCTGGTGGTGGTCGGCGGCAGTGGGATTGACTGAATCTTCTCTTCCACCACTGGATCAAAGACTAACTGTTTACCTTTTTTAGATGCAGAATTTGTGACCTTCAAAAAGTGACCTGTGACCATCATGTGGGCAGTCAGCTGTTGCAATGTATCGTGAGAGCTCCCACACTCCATGCACTTGAGGATCTGAGCTTTACGAGCTTCAAACTGCCATGTGTAGCTGGCACCGTTCTGGTATCCATAGCGGTTGTTTGGCGTAACGTAGGGGTTTGTTACGGCTTTCGCATCTTTGCCAATGTCTCCAAGGGATATGCTGCCACCACCACTACCAGCATGGACAGAGTCTGGGGAGCATGGGGAGACTATAACATCTTGGAGAGCTCGTTTTTTAGCAGAGGACAACAGTTTCGTGGCCAAGGCTGGCACTGGTTCTTTGAGAGGCACTTTCTGGTAATGCTTGGTCTTGATCATATGAACGCTGAGGTCTTGAAGAGACTCGAATGAGTGACCACAGTACATGCACTTCAGCACCTTCTGAGCGTCCTCTTTCCCCTCCATCTCCATCAGAGAGCGCTTGCGTGGTTTGGACCAGCGTTTTCCCTGTTCCTCATCATTGTCCTTGTTGTCATCTCGATAATGGCCTGTCTCATTCATGTGGACCGTTAACCCCACCAGTGTATCATAGGCAGCACTGCAGTCTTTGCAGCGAAACTTGCTTGCACCAGTAAAAACAGAGCCATACAGCTTGTTGTTCTGCCGGTAGAGCTGCACTGTGCTGAAGAGGCTGGGCTCTGGCAAAAGGTGGTAGGGCGTCTGCTGAAGAGTTTTGGCAAGAGCCGCCTGGTGCCAATCATAAGCTACACCACTACCATTACTAGCTACACCACTGCTGCTTCCACTGCTGCTTGTTGCACTGTGGTTGCCAACGGAGCTTGCCGCTGTGCCATTAGTATTGCCTCCTGCACTGCCTTTGTGGTTGACAGAGGTAGTGGAGCTCCTGCCATTGTGGTGACTACTAGCAACACTGACTACACTATTCTTGTTAATGGTTGTAGTAGTGGAGACAGAGGCAGTGGAGGCTGGCTCTGGAGGGGTGAGGGCACTGTTGACACTGCCGGCTGCAGCTGGCTTAGATTTCATGATGTCCATTGTGATGCTGGACCAAGAGGCATCTGAGATTAGGTTTGCATAGACGGCTTTCATCTGTGCCAGGCTGTCCTGGAAAGAGAGGCCGTTGTTGGGTCCAAAGGGCAAAGTTGTACCTTCCCTCTCCTGACCATCCGTGGAAGAGGTGCTCTTGAAATCTGTAAGTCGGTCGCTGGCATCGCTGAGTGGAGATCCATATCCAGCATCAGGGTTGGTACCGTTGCTGAGTGGAGAGTCTCTGTAGCTGGGTGGCTGGCCTCCATCCACATCGTCCTCTTCCTCGTTGCACAGGAACTCGTTGTCCTGGCCGTCTAATGAGAGGCCGTCATCCTGCAGGTGCTCTTCCTCATCGTGGGGGGCTGCCTTAAGTTCATCCTCGGGCATGTACGCTGGAGCACAGAGAGAAAAGGGAAGAAAACAGAAAAGGGGAGAAAAGAAGAGAGAGAAAAAAAGAGGTCAGCTCAGTCAAGTTAAAGATTTACAGCACACTAACAGGACCACCGTCAAAATATGAACATGGAGGGAATTCTCAGTGATAGGAAATGTGAGCTTTTATTCTCATCCAGTGAGTGTGTATATGTGTCTGTGCGCACGCATGCATGAGTTAGTGTGTATTTTACACACATGTGGCTCTGAAAGTCAGTGGTGAAAAAAGCCTCCAAGGGAAAAATAAATCACTGAGCTCCTGACAGTTGTCCTTTTCCTTCCCAACTCCTCTATTCCTCCACACATGCCTCATGTTCCCCAGGAAATGACTGGCTGTTTGGCCTTGTTAGCCAGCTGCATGCTTGCATGTTCAACTCCCCCTTTCTCTTTGTTTCTCTTCCCCAACCTTAAATGTCTCTCACTCATTCGGTCCATGAGTCTCAGCTCCTCACATGGTCAGATTATGTAACTGATCGAGCAGGGAAAGAAACAAAACACTAATCTGGCGATATCACAGCTTCTCTTAACCCGTTCTGATAAGAGAATGCAATTTTCATTTGAGATTAGAGGCAGGTAGAACAGTGGTTCGTGGATTGAGAATACCGCAGTGACCGTTAAAAGACTCCTGGACAGTTTCTGCGTTTGCGCAACCTGCAACTATTCTGTGATTACTATTATTCAAAATGACATGCACATCACTTATACAAGAAGAAAAGAAACACGATCAAATATCAAGGCGTGCGGAAAGGGAACTAAAGAGAGCGGAGAAGTAACAGGTTTGCCAGTTAAACATAAAAAAAAAAAAAAGACATAAAGTATAACATAAATTGCTCGACAGTGCATGTGTGCACACACACATGCTAGGAAGACACCACAAGCATCAGTAAGTGGGAGAGACAGGAGGTGGTTAGAAGGAGAACAAGTGAATGAAAGGGAGACAAGAAAAGGGGAGAGAGAAAGAAAAAGTGAGCAGGAGCTACTGGGTTTTGGTGGGTGGGTAGTGGCAGCAGTAAGAGAAAAGAGAGGGGGGGGGTGAGGGGGCAGGGAGACAGGAAAGACAGCCCCCTAGCTTCTTCCTTTATCTCCTTCCTGCATGGTGAGATGTGTGTCCTAGATGCCAGTATCAGTCTCTCCTGATGAAACAGATGTGCTGTCAGCTTCAAACGGCACGCTAACCTGTCATATCATAATCTAAGTGGACATAATACCTGATATATATACACTGGCACCATTTACTGCTGCCTGAGAGGAGATGGGTGGGGGGTAGGTGAGCAGCTGCACCATCAACTGTGACTGTGTGATGATGTGCAAGTGCGTGTGTGTGCTTCAGTAAGTGCCTGTTTGCGAATGCATGTTTGCCCGCATGCTCACCTCCCCATGCCTATGTGTGCACTTTATGCACTCTGCTCAGCGCATACATGTTTGCTCTTACACTGCAAAGCTGAACCCACCGACCATAATATTGCCTATAAGTCTGAGTGTGCTGTGCGCGAATGATACACCCCTCTCCAAATGAGCAACATACTCCCCTAACGCCTGACAGGATTTCAGTGAAATGAGAGCACTACAGGAGAACCTGGCTGCGCTTCAATCCCACTGACAGACTGAGACCGAGACAGTTTCTAAAACTCGTGAAAATCCCTAACACAGCAGATTAGCATTATGTGCTGTACTCTCTACAACATATCTGCAGAGTGTCTTCTGTTACGGTGCCTTCTTCCTCGCTAACCCGCTTCCAGAACAGGAGACTATCAATACACATCAGCCATTTAATATACAAAGCATCCAGCAGAATGGCTATCCATTCTTCACGAGCCCACACGAATAGTGCAAACATTCAGTAGGAATTACCTATGAGAGTCACCCGTGCCTGCTGCAGCCAATAAATAGCTAAACCCCAATAGTTGGCAGCGCTTAATACATAAACAAACACACACACATACACACACACACACACAAAGACAGCAGGAATGAGAAGCAGCAGATCAGAAATATTCCTGGGTGAGTGACAAAACACAGACTGCAGCAGGGAGGAGCTTCGAACGATGAACAGGTCGCCAGGGAACCCTTTGACGATCCCTGTCAATCAATGCCTGTCCTGCCATGTTGTCATGGAAACAACAAAGAGGGAGATATCAAACGCACACAGACAAAAGACTGGCAGACACAGACATCTGTAAAAATCACAGGCAGCAAGTGGACGGTTTCGCAAAAAAAAACCAAAAAAAACATACAGCGCAATATTTTGTCATGAATGTGGCCAACATTAGTGAGGAACAAACGATGTCTTCATCTGTTTTAAGATGCTGCATTTATTCTGACAGGATGTCAACATCTGGAGGCTTTGCTATGGAAGAATATTGAGAGCTATCGACACCATCTGATCCATCAACTGCTTCTTAGTTAAATAGCTTCTTAATGGATGCAGCAACAGTGAGCCTGAGAAAAACGTCCTCACATTAAAGTATAGCGCATCGAATCATATTGCAACTTGAGGATGTGTGAATCTGACTGGCAATCAAATAATCTCCTTCTCATGTCCTGGATACACATATGCAGAGCAGCACCAGCAGCAAGGGGCAGGCTCTGGAAGGGGTAGGGCTGGCGTGCCGTCCCTGGCGGTTTGGTTTGCCGAGTGGGTGATGGCTGTGAGCAGGGCCATCTGCACGGGCGCCAACGCTCCTGTCACTTTTGCTCGGGGATGTGCTGCCATCAAGGAGACAGGCGGCAGTGTGGCCAGGATAGCACTGCAGACTCACTGTCGGAAACAGCAGCAATCAAGCCCGCACCAGCCACGCCAGATCACCAACACACAGCACAGAGGCAAAAAAAACTAGCATCCAAGTGTCTCACTGATCTCCCAAATTTCACACATATGGTTAATACATTACCAATAAAAGGGAACAGAACACATGTGAAGGGTTTGTAGCGGCCCTGTGTTTTCAAGAGCTCTTTTCAAATTCACAATGCAAATTGACTTGACATACACACTTATCATGCTGCAGAGCAGGTGCCATCAAAGATTTTTGTGTTGTCATAATATACTTTTTATTTATTTGATTAAATTTGAGAGCGTTTAAGGATCTCAAGTGTCCTCAACTATTTCATCTATTATTCTTCGCATTTCAGTGAGAGTTCCTGTACGACTAAAGGACCGACGTAACACCCTCAATTCCGATGTGTACAAGATCAAAACTATTATGCATCGTTACAGATTTTCCATTTGACTGGAGTTATTCTCATAACACCGGTTCTCAGGGGCCAGATTAGAGCTGAGAGTGTGCAATTCTGTCGTGCAGACAAGAAGACGGACAGCTTTCTGATGAGGAGACTGTGGTGAATGCCCCGTGTCCTGCTTCAAGCACAACACTGGGCCTCACAATGTGACAACATGATCAACCTGCAAGTAGAGTTCATCTCAAAAACATTCTTCCTCGCACACACTGCTTGACTTTGTGTTTGACTTGATTTTTGTAAATGATACCAAATGAAATACAACCAGTGGACACGTCAGCATTTTGGCAGGGAGTAAAGCAGAAACATATCACTCCTTTTCAAAACTTTGCTATCTATCTTTGCCCAACCCCATTTTTCCCTTCTCCCTTTCCTTTGCTGAGAGTCTGTTGGTTGTTAAATCAATAAAACTCTCTGTCAGGCTCACGGAGCTTCACCATTTGGCCGCTGTCAAAGCCAAACAAACCAGATAAGAAAGGCAGAAAGGCGATGAAATGAGAGAGAAAGAGGGAAAAGACGGGGATGAAACCAGTCAGGCTCTCCTCACAAATACCTCCACCACCAGCCTCATTTCTCCTACAGCCCTCCTTCTATTTATTTACACACATTTCTTTATTTATTTGATGTGAGTTTGGGAAGAGGGGGCAATCACTGCAGTCATTTGCGGCACTAATGTCCAATCACAGGCCCCTTCACTCATGTGATTTAGGCAGTGCAGGAGTGGGTTTGCAGCAGAGAATGGTGGGGGTGTGTGGCGGGTGGGGGGGGGCAGAGGCCGTTTAGGCCCGGCCCCTAATAGGAAACTGGCAGTCTTATTCCTTCCCCAGATTCTGTTTGTCACCCTGCTCTCCATTACGTGCCTCTCAACCTTGATGGCTTTGGACAGGAGCTGATCAAAAAGCCATCGCTTGACCTACACGCTGTGGCAGAACGAGACTCGCGCCCTGCACACGGAGAAAGGAGAGAGAGGGAGATGAGATAGAAGGGGAGGAGGAGGAGGAGGAGGTGTGCATGTCAGCGAATGTGCAGAGAGGAGAAAGAGTGTGGCGGTGAAGAGGGAGGATGGAGGAGGGGGTGATAGCTCTCGGACTGGGACAAGAGGGCTGTAAATAAAATGACATTATTATTTCCTCTGTCCCGTCATGTAGAAAAGCCAATTATGGTAATGCTGCTGCCGGCGTGTCAGAGGGAATGCTGGGATGTGCTTCCCGTGAAGCGGCTAACATGAGAGCAATGCCCTGATCAGGAACACAGGCCTCAATTTGACAAGAGACTGTACAGATAGGGAGAAGAGAGAGAGAGAAGGGGGGGGAGAAACAAGAGAGCAAGGGAGATGAAAATAACAACAAAGCTGTACGTGGGCCTTGTTTTCCTAAAGGATAAATATTAAGCACTCTGCTGGAGTTAAGATTTTTCAAAAACTCTAACCCATTACAGCTGGAAAAACAGGTTTTAGGGATCCAGGGTCTGAATGGATGAGGAGTTACGGTCACCCATTACTGAGTATTATCCTGATCCCGGTCCATTGTCACTGCTCCACTCTTATAATAAAGATGTCTAAGTTGGGGGAAAAAAATCAACAAGCAACACACAACAGTAATCCATAAGGAGGCGTGTCCCGCAGAATCTAATGAGGTGTAGAAGCTGTAGAAACAGATGATTGAGAAGCACCGACGTAGGGAAAGAGGCTATCAGACTGAAAAAAAAGTTCAGGAGTTCATGAATTATACTGTGTCACACCTCAAAATCTGACGAGATGAATTATGCAAAGAGGGCGGTGAAAGAGCCGGATATTGAGAGTGAAGGCGATCATTTACTTTAGAAACTAATTTGTTCTCATCTCAGGTTTCTCTCAGTATTCTGCCCTTAAAAGTCCTCCTGTGCTTGATAGGGGGGGCTCTCCTTAAAATAATTCCTCATCTACCTTTCTTCTTTCCCTACCCTCCATCACTTCCTCTCTGTGTCTCCTTTTCTCCCTCCTCCTCCTCTCTTCAGCCTTGCTCACATGCCCACATGGGCCCCTCCCAAGCGGAATAATGGGAGCATATGGCCTAGGCAGCACCTACAGGGCCTTAAATAACTGCTGCAGCATTCCAGCTCGCTGTACCAATTTATCTCTCACCCCCCCCCCCTCCACCCCATTTCAAAACACTTCTAGCCTGAGATGAGCTGAGCAGACGGTGGCGGATGGGACATGTTGTTCTTCAGACACACATAGCTACATAATGGACTGACGTAAAAAGTGGTGTGGATGTGAATAAGTGCTGCGCAAACAGGATTAGTGTGGAAATTCTGTATTATTGGCAGATTTTCAGTGAGTCAACCAGCAGCCTTCGTGCTGATCGCTGGCACCGGCGGCTCCACACAAACACGTACACTTATGTCGAGTTTCAGAAGGTGAAGTTACAGTAGGTGAAGTCAGAGCGCCGATCTCGGGAGCGAGCCGTTTATTTTCCTTGCAAACAGAGAGGGGCATAAGAATGGCACCGCTGGATTATCTGTCATCCTCTCCTCCAATATTTCGCCGCGCATATCTTGACTAATGGCTTTGGATAAAGACTGGAGAAAAACTTCTTGAAAGAGTGTTGGGGGGAATTTATCGATCAGTTAGTTGCTCATGCCACATGTTACCAGCATCAGCGCATTACTTAAATATGTAGGCGTTTTTTTCTGGACTGGATCATTGTTGTGTAAAGCAAGGTGGTGTCAAAGATCAGACAGGTATTCAGTGCTAAGCTTGTAGAGGTCATGCTCTCATGTACGTATGTCAATATGTCCCACAAACATCCTTCTACCTGACCTCTAGAGAATGATATATGGATTGATGTGTGTGTGTGTGTGTGTGTGGGGGGGGATGAGGTGAGTGTATATGGTTGTGTGTGAGCAGGTGTAACATCCACAAATCCTGTTAAGAGTTTTAGGGTTAGGGTTTCAATTAGGTTACGGTTAGGTGTTTAGGGTGAATTATGTCAATGAGTGTTCCCACGGGGATCACAGACCAAGACTGTGTGTGTGTGTGTGTGTGTAAATAAGAGAGAGTACGTGTGAAAGGTTCTGCTGTTTTATTTATAGAGCAAGCGCTTTTTATACCCAACTCAAAGATCAGTTCAGAGAAGCAGCTCGTGGGCCACAGCCAGGATCACTCTCCATTACTGTGCCTGCTCGTGACCAAAAACTCCCTCTCACTCTCGCCCCCCCCCCCCCCCCCCAATCGCTTATAGCGCTCGTGCTGTAAGCGCCGCCGTCGTCGCTGCTGTTTACACATGCATGCAGTAGCAGCAGCACAGAGAGACATTTACAGTACATCCAGCCGCGTGTTAGTTGGCGAAGGGGGCAGGGGTGGAACACACTGAGTGTGTTTCATGGAGTACAGCAGGCTTTAACATGCTGGGGGATCAATACACTGAACCAGCGCCAATCGATTGCAATTCATCTGGCTTTTTTTCCCCCCTTCCCTTCTTTTTTTTTTAACATTTCATTCTTACTCACTCAACACAGTGCACTGAGAGCTGCTGCAACTGTCCTGTAAGACAATACATAAATAAACAGATATGCATACACATGTACGCATGAACACAATAACACACACACACACACACACACACACACACACACACACACACACACACACACACACACACACACACACACACACACACACACACACACACACACACACACACACACACACACACACCTGAGTGGCTGGAACGATTGCAGCTGCCACGCAAGCGTGGATTCAATAAACCCCGAATGGAATTTATTTATTTTTATTGAGCATATCAGCTCATCCTGGTTCTCTCTGCATAACAAGGCCTGTATAATTAAACCATAAATTTCAGTGCGCTCCTTTAATTACCACAGACAATGTCAGGAGGCAGCCGAGTAAACAAATAGCTTTGAAGTGAGCAAGGAAAAAAAAAAAAAAAAAAGTGCTTCAACACGGCAATGGAGACGCTGTTCATTTTGGCGAGGATGTTGTTGCACTTGAAAAGGATGAAATGTTCAAAAGAGTGTATGTTCACGGGGAGTACAGTTTCTATTTTTTACCCCCAACTGACTTTTCTACGATGATATACTTTTGAGGGATGCAGGTAAATAGATATTTGGATGTGTATGGTACTGTGTGTGTTTGCGTGTGTGCTTAAGCATTTTTTTTTTTTGCAGAACGCCGTGCAGAGGGTGTGCTTGTCTATAATTTATTGGCAGCCAGGGGTTCTTGTACCTCTTGACCATGACTAGAGAGGACTACAATACTGTGTCTTACAGTATATACATGCTTGTGTGTGTGTGTGTGCGTGCGTCCGCGTGTGTGTACACTTCAGGTCAACGTCAATACGCAGGCCTGCTTCCCAGCAGCTTAGCTAATTACACAAGAGCCCTGAAGGCCACTTAGAACAGGTTAGCTAATTAACAAACAGGCTGATTGCAGATTAATTGAGAGGTGTTCCTAATCTTCACCCCCTAAAATGCAATGACAAATGCTAAGTGGCGCTAATTAGGCCGGTATGGAAAGCTGAGAGTGGAGGTTGTGTTTACAGTGAGCACAGCTCTTATGGATGCGTGGCTTACATCCAGCTGCCTTTTACAGGTCTGCCAACAGGGTAAAGCACATAAAACTTCAGTGAAACTACTCGGATGCAAACATGTGAAACAGACGGCTTCATCAGCAGCTTCCTCGGGCTGTTGCAGTCTCAGTGTTTATGTTTTTTAATTAGTTTCTGAATTGCAAATTTGGTATTATATATATATTTTTATTTATATATGTATAACTACAGTGTTGAATAACTAATGATTTATTGTTGTGATATTAATTATTAAATCATCACATCAAAGTTGGCATATTTTATTGTGTCTAAATTGACACTAATTCTCATGTTAACATGATTCATATAATTGCTTGTATACCAGAACTACAATTACAATTTCCTCTCAATTTTGGCTCGGTTAAAATTTTGCCTCAGTTTCCCATATGTTCGCAGTGTTAACGCTATTACGTCTGCAGGTGACCTTTTAATGTGGGTGTGTACGTGCGCGTCTCTGCGGAAGGAAGGGGACATGAGGGTGCATTCATGTCTGCTGCAACATGAATGGCGTACCCAGATTGGTGAAACCTGAAACGGCCTCAACACAATGGGATACAATGGATTACAACGGGGAAATAAGGCCCTCAGCAGAGATTTGAACCGGCACCCATCTGTGTAACCATAACCTGCCTGTAGACTCCCTCTACCCCCACCCCCAACATACACACGCACTCGTGCAATTTTCACAGGTACTAAAACTACTCCCTAAGGTCTGACTTTTCCCCAACTTCCATCTGCCAGGATCAGTTTTTCATATCTCTCCTGTCTATCTATCCTTCACACACACACACACACACACACACACACACAACTCCAGCCACCTGGCCTCTTTCAACCTCTGACCCCACCCTCACCTGAGCACCCCCTTAATCCTTTTGTCCGTCCATTGGCTCCTTCGCTTCCTTCTTTCTTCTACACCACCTGCGCTTTTAAATCCCCACATCAGGATGGACCACTTCACCCGAATACACACACACACACACACACACACACACACACACACACACACACACACACACACACACACACACACACACACAGGCTGGAAATAAATATGTGCAGCAGCCCTCACCTAAATCCCAGGAAACACACACACACGCACACGCACACGCACACACACACACACACACACACACACACACACACACACACACACACACACACACACACACACACACACACACATTCACATGCACTGTCTCTGACATGACAACAACCAGCACCAGCTGCTTCCATCTCCTAGCAACGGCCGGCCTGATAGATGACCCAACTATAGATAATTACCCTAAATCACCACAGCTCACACACTAAAGGAGAGAGAAGGGCAAGAGAGCTTCAGAAACACTAAGAAAAACAATGCGTGTGTGTGTGTGAGAGAGAGAGTGTAAGAGTGACTAGTGATTGAAAAGGATCAAAAAAAAAAAGGAGTGGGACTGGTCATACGTGCACTGACGCAGCTTGATGAGCTGACTTTTCAAGCATACGCACCAATTCCATGTTGGCGAACGCTTTACGTATCAACACGCACAGGTATATATGCACCGAGTCACACACACACACATACACACACTGCTGCTGTCAACATAAACCTAGATGGATGGATTATATCTGCATAATCACAAATGTGTGTGTGTGTGTGTGTGTACACGATGTCATGGATACAGCACACTCACCACTGGCAGCATTGTGACTGAAATCTGAAACCTCAGGGCCCCGACTCCGAGGCACTTGTCTGTCAAAGATTTACCTCTTTTACACAACGGCGCCAATCAAAGGCCAGACGGTGGTTGAGCGTGGGTCAAAGCGGCGCTTTGTAAAGCACATAAAGCATAAAGTGCACAACACAGACAAAACTGCTGTTTTTGATGCCTGATTCATTTGCGATTACATTTTTGCTCAGTGTAATAAATCTTGAGCGTGTATCCACGCAACATTATTTTCTGTTTTCCTTTAAAATGGATATCGGATGTCTTTTCCTTTTAACTTTCCACTGGATATGATGAAACTAATCTTTACGATAGCCATACCCGACTGGCACGCAGCCTACTGTATGTCCAACGTGTTCTAAATTTAGAACGATGACAAACTACCTCCAGAAGTTTCTTTAAGCACTTTGAACAAAGTTTCCTCAAAATTATCACCATATTTTTTGAAAGAGAAAATGCAAATGCTTGATTTGCTTCCCCTTCATTTTCTGCTCTCCCAGACATGCAATCTGTCCCTCTCTTTCCTTTCTTTCTCTCCTTGCTCCCCCTCCCTCTTCACTCACTCCCTCACTGTGCAAGTCCTGGCTGCTGCAGACATTTGATCTGACTGCCTTGTGATAGATTGACAGGTAATGAGGAGGTTGAAGGGGCGTTGGAGACAGGAGCAGGTGTTCAGCACAGTCTTTTTGGCCAGCGCTAAGCTGCCATGTCCTTCACTGCTGCACCGCGCCACTCCGCTTCCTCGCTCCCTCGCTCGTTCCTTCCCTCCTTCTTTCCTCCCTTCTTCACACCATCCCCCCTTCTCTTCCTGAGAGAAGAGGACTATGCAATCCATCACGTAGTGACACGGTTGGACATAGACTGTCTTTATATGGGGAAAAACGCATGGGCCGTGGAAATAAATAGAGAAGCGAAGCATCAAGTCCCATGCTGGCAGTAGTAAACTAGGCCTCGGACTGATCAGTCAAACTGTGTTGAGGAGAGGATGAGACTGATTTGGAGCATCGTGTACAGAGGAGACCGATATGGGCTGCTGATACTAGTGCTGATATGATTTGTATTGTGCTCAAAAGATGTAACCAGCACATTTCCCCTCTGAGCGTATTATTTTGACATTAGAAAAGCATTTCAAAACATCATATCATTCTAAAAGTCTCCTGAAAGCAGAGGTTATTTTAGATTTCGCCGCTCGCTATACAGTGGAGAGAATACAAGCTCCGCAGCAGAATCAAAACAAAACAAAACAAAAACCAAAAAAAAAAACACATGACTAATTTGCTCATATTCACAGAAAAATGTGGCAACACTGAACCAGAGGTGGACGACCTGAAATACCAGCCAGAATGCCAATATCAAGAGACGCACAGCATACAGCGGCACTACACCTATCTGAGTCACTCTATAGTCTGACCTGTTGCAAACCTGCTGACACAGTGAAGCATTGCTCTGCATCACGCCGCACTGAGTAAAGAGATGAGTGGGAAGATGGAGCTACGGACCAAAACTGAAGCAAAATAAAGGCTGCAAGATAATACCTAGTATTTCTGATGTGCAGTAAAGTTTATTGGCTTCGTTTCCAACTGCTATATTGTTATTTTGCCATATGTTGGCATTGTTTGGGTTGCAAACCTGTAATTCATGGCAGGTTTAATCCAGGATATTTAAAGCTTGCTTTATTTCGGTTGGATGATGTGAGTTTAAAGGTGCATTATGGAATAAATCTAATTTATTCCATATTATTGCATTATAAAATATATTTTGCAGACTGCAAATCATAGTTATGTTTTGAAATCATGTTTTGGCATGTGGCGCCACCTACCGCCGTCTACCAATCATTGTAGTCAGTAGAGTCTCAGCTGCCGAGCAACCACGGGTTGCCAGTTAAGTCAAAAAACGAAACCTGAAAGACCTCTGTATTTTGAATTTGAATGTAGTAACCGTTTTTGGCCACATCCTTATGGCACCTTTAAATCCAAACGTCCGTGTAACACGGGAGGCCAAAGTTTGAGCAGGAATTAACACCAGTGCTAAAGCTACTTTTGCAGCTTGTAATGTTGTCATAGGAGCCAGAAGACAGAAGACAGTGGAGGGGAGAGGAAGGCTTGAGCCAATAAATCCAAACCCTCCAGTTTAGTACCCAACATTAAAGGACATGTCACCCTCCTAAATCAACGGGTCGAGGGGAGACAGCAGGGCTAAAACAGGGAGCATTTGCATGTTCTCTCAAACATTCCTGAGTGGTGAACAAAACGTTCAACCACCTTCCCCCAGTTATATCAACATTATAGTTCAAACAGATTAAGATTATGCAATGTGTGCAATGGTACCTTCAGGTTGCTGCCGTGATGTGCCATACCAGAATCAGAGCCAGGATACAAACTTGTGAATCCTGTTATCTGTGTTTTTGTTTTGTTCTTTTTTAAAATCAGCATTCAAACTAATAATTTGAACAATGAAACCCAGCACTTGGTCAGGTGTCTGGCCAGCTTTCTTAATTATTCATAGCTATAAAAAAAACAGCATCACCTGGACAGTCTAACAGACAGTTTAATTATTTAAAATGAGAACCTGTTTTCAGGAAGAAGAAGAAAAAAAACACACGCCACTAACGCACAATCGTATTCAAACACACTCGCCTGTCAGTTTATAACTCTCCCACTGTCTCTTCCACACACACACACACGCTCACAATGCCACACACACATACAGACCAAACGTAGTCCGACACACAAAATAGACACCTACTCGCATACACACACACACACACACTCACACTTTTTAAGCCCTTGCCTGGCATCAGCTGTCACACAACCTGTCTCGGAGAACTAAGCAGAGACAG
This sequence comes from Microchirus variegatus, assembly GCF_963457635.1. Taxonomy (NCBI): domain Eukaryota; kingdom Metazoa; phylum Chordata; class Actinopteri; order Pleuronectiformes; family Soleidae; genus Microchirus; species Microchirus variegatus. The sequence goes on from NC_139802.1 coordinate 10,009,717, forward strand.
ACGCTGTTAACTTAGAGTGCCTCAAATGCCCACATCCAGCCAGGCAGAGGAGAAATCAAGCCTGTCTCCCAGTATAATTTGCACTAATCCTTCATGGGAGATAGTAAAGTCTATGGCATATCTGCCTAATAGCATCAGTCACCGGCAGGTTCTAATCTCATATTTAGACCCATTTCCATCACGGGCTGACGACAAAAGCACCAGCACAAAGTGTGATTACCTTCTTTTTTTATTTATATATATATATATATATATTTTTTTACATTTCTGCATGACTTGAGACCTGATAATGGCGGTGGGGTGGCGGTGAAGGAGGTGTGTGTTTAAAAACACGAGGAGCAGAAAACTTTGAGGGGCTTTTTTCTCGGCAGAGGAAGAAGAAAGAAACTACTGAAGGCAGATGGACAGGGGGGTGACAAAACTTAAAGTAAGTGGCAAACTGCATCAGGAAAGAGAAAAGTGGAGGTAAGGAGAGTGAAAACCTTTCAGTCAAGAGTCTGCAAACATTTACATTTACATATCCTCATGCACACCTTACACGCTCACATACACACACTTCTTTTCAAAGCATTTACAACCTGTGGTGTTTGTCCTGCTCTGCTGGCTGCTTTACCACGTGCATTTGAATGCCGACTGGAGAGCATCCCTCTCTTTCAGACAGCGCCATAAAAGACGACACACACAATGAGGGCTCTTTTCAGCCGAGTGGGGCTGCCTGGGGGTAGGGAAGCACCTCCAAAACCGCCACAACACTTCAACTCTCGGGGCACAATGAGGTGCTAAGCCTTGATGAATAATGAGAGATTATTCATAAAGATGACAAACAGAACAGAGACAAACTATACAAAGTGTTGGGAATGAAAAAGTCCTTTGGTTGTAGCTTTGCCTTCAACAAAAGTGTGTCTTGTCAGTGCGTGAGTGTGTGTCTCCAAGAGTGACCTGGTGCAAGGAGGGGAGACAAAAAGAAGGGGAGGTGGCACAAAGATCCTAATGAAGCCGTAAATCAGAGTCCGATGAGAACAGACTCTGAAGGAGGATCACATCACTGGAGATCAATGTAGACAGCCACACACACACACACACACACACACACACACACACACACACACACACACATGAGAATAAAGACAGGAAACAGCCAGACACTAACAAATGCCAGCACTCCCAAGAGAAGCCGACTTAAGGAGGTACAAGCGCATACAGTACGCGAGCATAAACACACACGTTAATTCACACTCTCTCTCACACACACACACACACACACACACACACACACACACACATAAAGTGGTGCACACTCCCACCCATGGGCTCAGGAGTCCCACCTCCTTGTTCAATCCCGCTCGTCTGAATAATATTAGCCGTGATGAATGGCACCATAACTCTGATATCCACAATCAATCTCTGCTTTAAAGACACATCCATCTTCTGTAATGCTGATGGTGGGAGCAGGGCAGGAGGCAGTGGTGGGGTGCTTGCCTGACCTCTTGGTGGATGGGTATTTGTGTATTTGTGTGTGTGTGTATGTGTGTGTGGAGGGTGGTTCTAGTGTACTGATAGAAGGCGGGGAGGGGCATTGAGTGATGTCTGTCAGCTCACATCTGCCTGCAAAAATAAATGAGGCTTATGAAGACGAATGAAACAGGACCCGTCTTCCTCGGTCCTCCACCTCCCCGACACTCGCACGCAGACAGGCAGCCAACATGCACAGAGAGGGCGAGTGAGCGGGTGATAAGACAAAGGACCAGACTGTGGAAAATAGGCGGCAACCAATGCTGTAATCACGTTACAGTGATAAAGTTGAGGTTTTCTCTCCGCGTCAAAGCGCCATCTCTCATTCTTAATATATACACTAATGTCGAATGCACACATCAGGGCGGTCGACACTTGCGCGGACACATCTTTATGCCTCGGATCGTTTTTTTTCGTCATGCCGCAGATAACCTTGGCTGCTCATTGCAATCAATTAAAAGCTTGCACTGCCGATGACCCCGTTCTCAGCAGGAAAATAAAGATATCAAAATGGCCATAGAACTGAGTCTAATTTCAGCCCTGAACTCATACCTATGTCTTTGTGTACTGAGGAGGAGGAGGAGGAGGAGGAGGAGGAGGAGGGAGTATTTAGTGTGTCGGGGGTTTAAAGAATGAACTATCCGTGACCTGTTGGAAAGGTCACCCCTCAGTGACACCACCACTGAATATTCTTCTTAATGATGTACCACATCTTTTAACCCCCACAGACAAAGCAAGGAAACATAATACTGTCAGGACGGCTCCCCAACTTCTTCACCCTCTATCTTCTCCACCCCCCACCCCCCCATCCGCCCATCCGCCCCCACTCGCTCACACTCTCACTCTCCGTCTGCTTCTTACAGCGCCGTGTTGGATTTTTAATTATTTAACTGAGGAGAATTTCAACCAAAGTTTTTCAGCTGCTCTTCGGGGCCGTCTGATCGGCGAGGACCTGGCTGGAAGTTAAAAAAAAAAATCGACTCTCTTTAGTCTGGTGCTGGAAAGCACTAGTGAGAAAAATGGGCATAGTTTTCCCTGGGTTGCAAGGTGCGAGAAAACCGTGTGTAATCATGCAATCACGAGCATGCCTCGAGAGAAGCATCCTTCAACAGGAATCTTCTGTAAATAACCAATAAAATGTTTTTTCTGCGTCTAGTATTGACATCCACCAAAAACAGGTTGTGTTTACTTAATCTCGCAAGACGTGTGAACGGTAATTATTCGATACAATAAATTATACAAACCCAAAACGCTCTCGCAAGAATTACGTGATTTCTTCATGCGTAAACCTCCCAATGATTTTTGTGTTGATTTAACGTGAACTTTGCTCATAAATTAGACACCAGAGAACTTGACAACATCTATAAACTAATGCGAACAAATTTAAAAAAAATAAAGAGTCAGATTTTGAGTTAAAAGTCTCTGGTGGAGAAAGGGAGGGGCACCCAGGTGAGGTAGTTTATTGATTCTAGAAGTGGCTGCGATGGCGTTAACCCTAGCAAGGGGCTGATTATGGGGGTAGATGAGGGTTTGAGATGAAAGGTGAGCTGATGATGGATGAGAGGAAGCTGGGAATGGAGTGCATGCGGTGAGGTAAGGCGTTAACACACAAAAAACTTGCAGATAGGCACGGCCACGACGGGACTGACACAGCTTGCTATTGTAACTGACAGATTGGTTACAACAGGCGCTCCTATGTACAGGCTGTTCTACAACGTAATGTGTTCTTAAACGGGCCCCCAGCTTTCAATGGAGTGACCCCGCAGACCTCTGACTGGGGCCCGACCAGCGAGGAAAGCTGTAATCTCTCTGTCGAACAACTCTTCCGACGCATTTATGGAGTATGTGTGTGTGTGTGTGTGTGTGTGTGTGTGTGTGTGTATATAAAGGTTTCAAAGAGATAAAATGAAGGCTGCACTACTACTTATAATAATAATAATAACAATGATGATAATAATCAGCAGCTCTGGAGGAGCTTCACACTCGCATACGCAGAAAAATGTCACTTCACTTGTCCAAGTGGCACGTTGCTGCATAAAATATGTTTCCATACCAAAACTAAGGGTGTGAAGTGAAATTATTATTAGCACTGGATGATGAGGAATGTTATCAATGACTGTACAGCGGGAGAAAAAAAACAACCCTGTGTGGGCTGTTGGAAGTGTTAGCTTGCAGGGAACACTGGTTTTAAATGTTCTTTTAATGTGATTTATTTCCTCAAAGTTGAGAGTGACTTTCGCTTTAAGGTAAAGCAACTGCCTGTACTCACTGAGCTCGCCGAGGTTTTTTTGGCACCAGGCAAAGTGAGCGGGGAGGGTGGAGGTAGTTGAGGCAGGAGGACGGGTGGGGGGGGGGTTGGGGGAATGAGGAGGAGAGTGAACGGCGGGGGCGGGCTGAAGGAGTAGGGATGAGTGAGGGAGGGAGGGAGGGAGGGTTGAGCGTTGGAATGAACTCTCTCAGGCTTTGTGGTGCACGTTTCCCAAGGCCCCCGCCTGGCCCCTTTGATAAATGACACATGTCATTCTGTCAGCTTGTGACACTGCAGCTGGGAGGCCCTGTGATGTATGGCTCTGCTGAAAAAGGAAATCAACTTTTTTCCCCTTCTCTCTCTCTCTCTTTCTCTCTCTCCCTCTCTCTCACTCCTCCTGTTTCTGTCTCCCTCTCTCATCCCTTCTTTCTCCCTCCCTCTTTCCCTTGGCCGGGGCTGAGTGCATGGCCTTTTTATTTGAGGATTTAGGTTTCCTCTGGTCCAGTAAGCTCCCCCCACCCACTTTCCCACCCACCCTGCAGCATTAGACAGGCATGTTCTCCTGCACACACACACAATAACACACACACACACACACACACACACACATTCACGGTGACGTAGCTATAATGATCGCGTACACAAGCCGTAACCCGAGGAAAAAAGGGGGCAACGCTGCCGCATCTGAGGTGGATCCGGGGATTTATGGCTAAAAGCCGAGGAAGTAAACAAAGTATGCGCTTTTTAGTAGGCGGGCGGGGGGGGGGGGGGGGGGCAGGTAGAGAGTTGGGAGGGGGCGGGACAAGATTCCGGTTGGGCAGGATGGCTGGTGTCTCCCACTGGGTCATCTGTCATCCATGTGTCTGACTGGAGGACGAGCACACAGAGCTCTGGAAACATTGTGCATATATACACACACACACACACACACACACACACACACACACACACACACACATGCTCCCACAGGAACAGGGATAAACTAAGAAAAGTATGCCACACACACACACACACACAGATATGCAGGCACATGCACAGTGTAGATGCAGGTAGATAAATATTCACACTCGAAAAAGAGATTTCGGAGCAAATACCCACACTATCCATCTTCAAACGACGGGAAGGAAAAAAAAAAAATGAAAACAACGATGCAATGAGATTTTATTTCACAGGGCAAATGAGTCTAGCCAATGAGCTGCACCCATGGGGCCTGCCCTAACCCTCCCTTCCTGGCAGATTAGCCTATCACCGCATCACATTGACCCCTCCATTCCACGCACCGCCCACGCAATGGGTGAGCCAGCATAAAGAACGCCAATCTATCTCTTTCTTATCGCTTGCATATTCACTTTCTTACTCTGTATATTTCTTTCTCTTCCTCACTCTAAGCCCCTCCCTCCTTCTCTTTCTACCCCTCTCCCTCTTTACACCCCCCCTCTGTCTCTCAATGACCTGTTATCAGAGCTTCTGAGAGTTAACGGGCAAAATAAATTTTCCTTAAAAAAAAAAATACAGTGAGTCAGGCGTGACGAAGGGACATTTCCCAATGTCGCCTCTCAATCTTCATGAGATCTCACACACACACACACATAAAATTCACCTGCCACTACAACACAAATGGCCTGATTTGAAATCAAGCGACAATCTAAACGCCATCACTGTCACGCTTACAGTCACGGAGCGGTGATGGGTGTGTGTGTGAGTGTGAGTGCAGAAGTGAGAAACAGGATTCAGGCCGTTCAACAGGACTGCATAAACACTAATGAGTAAGAGTTCACTATGCGTTGCTATGGGGACCAGGGCTACTTTGACTAAAGGAGAGCAAAAGAGCAAGAGACAGAGAAAGACACAGAGAGAAGAGAATAAAAGAAACAGCATGAAAAGGGAAGATAGGTTGGTGAGGAGCCAAGAGACAGGAGGGTCAGACATATTCGTATTTAAATTTGTTGACCAATATTTGCCATTTATTAAAACATGATCCTCACTCTCGGTTTAATACGATGGATATATTTCTGTCAAATGTCCACCTACATATTTTTAAATGAAGCCACAATTAGCGGCAATGCCACACTCTGATTGGACTAAAAAAACAAGGCGACCATATTTTTAGAGTTATTATAATTATCGCCGCAATTATTATTGGCTTCACGCGCTTTCAGAATCAAACACACTGGCTGAAGCACAAAATAGGTGGCATTTTTGGGTGCCGTGGAAATCGTCAAATTATTACTGTGCAGCATTATAAATATCCGCTATTTTGCACCTTCCAGCAGTGAAACACCGATAGTCACTGTAAGAGGCTCATATCTGTTTGAAGCTAAATGGAATGTAAAGTCAGCCAGAGAGGGTAGACAAGAAGAGAAGGAACGAAAAACACGTAGAGGAGTGCAGAAAAATCGGCCAGACTGCGGCCACCTGGGGGTCATGAACTGCGTACGACCCTGTCAGATGTGCACTCTGGCTGGGGAGGGTGTGTGTGTGTGTGTGTGTGCAGGGGGGGTTGGAATGGGAGGCGGGGGGGGGGGGTCATCATTAGTGCTGAGTGATGAGTTGTGGTCATGTCTGACGACGGCAGGGTAGAGAGCTCCGCTGCATTTATAAATGCCAGGAGGACTTCACAACGCTGTCGACAGCAGCAGCAGCAGCAGCAGAGCAACAACTGTGTGTTTGGTGTTGTTGTGGTGGTGCTGGTGGTGTTCACGACCAGCCACGGCTATGAGCCCCCGTGTTAACAAGCTGTCTCTGTGACCTACATGATAAGGCTTTACATGCGTTGACAAAAAAAAAAAAAAAAAAAAAAAAAACGCCATTGAAACCTGAAAAAAAACAACATTCCTGCCACTACGTCCATCGACACGGATAGTGCAGCCACTGTGGCCATTTTGTTTTTGTTTAGTCTCCTTCTTGACCAGGGATTTGGTTCGTGTGGTCTGATTTTTCTCTTTTTAATCACAGCTGGAGGAGAGGAAGAAGGAGGCATGAGGAAATGAAGGAAGTGACATGACAAGGGGGGCAGTGTGTGGAGCCAGGATCCTGGGAGTGTGTTGCGCTCGCTCGCGTGTGTGTGTGTGTGTGTGTGTGTGTGCAGTGTCGGACTCCAAGGTCAGCCGATAAACACCACATTCACGGGGAAAAGACGAGAGGTAGGTGGAGTAACCTGCGACCGTTTTCCCCCCCACACGCCTGATTTCTCTGATTCCAGCGCCGGCTTCAATTAATCACTGGAATGGTTACACCATGGTAATACCAAAAACAATCTCCATGATCACACGCACAAACAAAATTTCAAATTGCTATCATCCATCTCACCTGCCCGTGGTTAAAAGCACGGAGGAGGGTGGGGTGTGAGTGAACCATTCACTGGCCTCCTTCTCTCTAACTCCCTCTCTCTCTCTCTCTCTCGCTCTCTGTGTTCTAAGGCCTGACCAGTGAGATGATGGTGAAAAATTAACAGCAGACAGCCAAACAAGTGAAGGCACCAGAGCAAGGGGGATCAATGCATGGCACCCGCGGCAGGAGCAGCTATGTAAAACACTTGCCTTAAGTCAGCCGCATCCGGTTAATATTTAATCCCTCCATCCATCTCCACAAAGAGTGTTTCCCTTTTGCTTTAGCTGCTGTTTACTTTGATTACACACAACCATTTGGGATGGAGGGGGGGCAAAACAGGAACGATAAGAGAGCATGGTGGGTGATTTGCATGGGGATGGAAAATATTCTCAGGTTTTGATAATCGCTCAGAGCAGTATAGTTCCAGTGTGAGGAAGTAAAGAAAGGGGGGGGGAGGAGGACAACAGAAGAAAGAAGACAATAAAAAGGAAAAAAGAGAGAGAGATGGAAAGGTTTGGTTTGTGATGAGAGAGTGAAAAAAAAAAAAAAAAAAAACCCTGATGCAGAGTGAAAAACAGACTGAATTTCACTCTGAGGGGGTTGCCTTATTTAAAACAAGAGATATGCAAATAAAGCGGGAGTAGCAAAATAACACTGATATTATCTTCCATGGTTATCTTCTATGGGAAATTATTTCGAGGGAGGAAATCCAAAACTGTAACTCCCAGGTGAACATGCAAATCCATCTGTATATTCCTGGGGAGCTTTCGTGTGCTCACGTTGCTTTTTTTCCACGTTGCCGTGTTTCGCTTCCTCCTTCACTCATCTCAAGCTTCTCATGTTTATTCTGCGCCCCGGTACTGAAGAGTGCATTTATTACAGAAGTCAAGTAATAACAGTGTCAACAGTGTGACAACACATGGCTTCAAAATTCAATTGCACACGAGGCTTAATTATATGGTGTTATAATTAGAAATAAAGGTGTGTATAAAACGACGAGTATAGCTCTCTCAGCGGCCCAAACACAAAGGGGAATTATAGTCAATGCACATATATACGAATTTAAAGGGCATTTAAAAAAAAGGGGGCAAATTGAGAAACAGGAAACAGAAAATTGTTTGCTGACCCCAGACTGTATTTATCAGCCTGTGGGTCCACTTGTGGGAGAGCATTCAACATGGCAACTGTTCATTTTCTCACTCATTGACCTCAGCTTTCCACTTTACAGGGTGGAATAAGAACGGCCTTCTATCAGCCAACACTGTGAGTAAGAGAGGATCCACGGAACCAGTGTCTATAATCATAGTCTGCAGCCACCGCTTTGCAAAACACACACACACACACACTGTCCATACATGCACTCCAACACACACACACACGCGGTCATCTCGATAATCTCGTCGTGCGGAATGAAACAAACGCCCATAATGAGGACGCCGGTCTGATTCCGTCTTTCATCGCATCTTTCGAGCGATGTTTGGTCACCGGAGTGAGAAGGTTAGATCATCACAGTTTGTACATCTATATGATTACTTATACGCCAAAGCTATTGATCAACGAGCGTTGATCGAGCCGCTAGCTACCGTTTCAAAATATTAAAAAAATGGGGGGGGGGAAGAGAAGCGGGACAGCGGGGCCTCTGACAACACTGACAAGGGTAAAGTGTTATTTCTCTCGCACTCCGACAGCTGGACAAGGGGGCGGAGTGGTGGGGAGGTGGGTGGGATTTTTTGGTGCGTTGTAGGGATGTACAGACGTGTGTGTGTGTGTGTGTGTGTGTGTGTGTGTGTGTGTGTGTGTGTGTGTGTGTGTGTGTGTGTGTGTGTGTGTGTGTGTGTGTGTGTGTGTGTGTGTGTGAGAGAGAGTCAGGAGGGGCATTCGGCCGGCTGGGCAGTAATTCTTAATTGACACCTGTCAGGATAATGGCGGCAGTCACAGCTGTTGCGGGAGAATTTGTCCATCGTCCCGTTCATCTGTCAACTCTAATACCCGTCCTAAAAGCTGCCCCCCAACAAACACACACACACAGATTTCATCCCCATCATCACACACTTTACACTGTTCATCCACCTACACACACACTTTTCCACCACCGTCTTTGATGTTGCTGTTGGACTACACACACATTTGTGCCCGCTGTCAACAACAAAAAAAATCCCTTCCTTTCCATTTTCTGTCGATGTTATTCGATTACCGCAACGACGACACACTGACATACGGTAATTCTGTGTTTGTAATTTTTTGCAGAGACCTTTGCAAAAAATGCAAGAATGCACAGGTAAAATCTTTCATTCCCATCTTTATGCGTTTCCCTTTCAGCTTCTCATCAAACCCCGCCGATCTCCACCTAACTTTGTCTGAGTTACAACCAACAGGAAAAAAAGGGGGGGGAGCACAGTTTAAATTTTTTTGTCATCCTTGTTTTTCCATTCATCCCGTCCTCCCCTATCACCGGCACCATTTCCTCTTCTTTCTTTGCTTTTGAGTGGCAAAAAAAATGTGTATTTATTCAGAGGAAAGAGGGGGGGGGGGTGTGAGGAGAAACAAGCTGGAGAGGAGAATAGAGTGAGAAATACAGGGAGAGGGAGTGCCGAGAAGTGAGAGAAGAGATGAGAGGTATGTGAAAGAGACGGGGAGTGAGGGAGGAGGTAGAGAGGCATAGAGGAAGAAGAGATGGAGGAGAGGGAGGAGTGTGCAGGGGTTGGGTGTCCCTGGATAGGGTTTTTGCTCTTGTGTAGTGGGCCCATCTCGTTTGTCTTGTTTGTTTGTTGGCATCAAAGAGCTGCCTCTCACTCCCCCTGCTAACTGATGTAATGAACGGGTAAGCTACATGTTTTCTTTCCCCGCGCTATGGAATTTAAATACTTATTAGACAAAATATTCCATAATTGCTCATCTTTTATTGATAGAAGTAACATGTTAAATTTGGCTCGAGCTGACTTTCCCTCACCCTCTCGAGGAGGCGCGGCGCTGATCAAGAGAGCAAATTTACCCTCTGCAAATGTAATACTTAAGAAAATTTGAGATGTCAATTTTTTGCCTTAAATGTTGCACGACGACTCCTCTTGAACACTTCCCCTCTTATCTTACTCACGTCTGAAATTACGTGAAGGGGGGGGGGGAGGAAACGAGGAAAAAAATAGCACAGAAAATGCACCATATCAACACATTTTCATTAATGATCTCTTTAGCCTTACATCCCCACTGTGGAGCCTGAACAAAATGTAATTACTCAGCACAACACAAATATTACATAGTAATTAGGCACATTTTAACACAAAGCTGATAACAGTGACAGCACGCCGTTTATCAAAGCTTTGAGTCCAATCTGAATTTCACAAAAGATTAAAAAAAAAAAAACAAGTTTGTTATGCTGCTGCAACATTCAAAAAAATGAGAACAAAAATTCTTTATTTGGGGGGCAAAAATGTTTTTCTATGGCAGTCAGGAGTAAGACTGCTTGTCAGCCCAGTCCCAGAGGGCTGCTTTCTATCTGTTTCAGACTTGATTTTCTCAGACTTTTTTTTTTTTTTTCTTTTTTGGATCCCATGACTTGCTGCTGTTTTTATGTGCTGCAAGGCAGGCAACAAAGCACATCTGGCTGCTTTAATGATATGATTTCCCATCATACTAAGCCACCTCCATTATGACCTCCCACAGAGACATGCTGGCTGCACTTAAGCATTAGGTTTAGGTGTGCGTGTTTGTCTGACGGTCTAACTGTCTGTGTTTATGGTTGACAACGTGTGAGTGTGTGCATGCGAGTGTGTGTGTGTGTGTGTGTGTGTGTGTGTGTGGTAGCGGCGTGCCCTAAGGGCAGCTTTTTAAGAATGCCCCGGAAAGAATCAGGGAGACAGAAAAAGAAATAGACAAGGACAGGCATTAATACCACGGTGTGAAATATATTCTTGTTTCCGAGAATGGGAGCAGCTTCACAAAAGCAACCTTAAACCTTCCTAATACCTTACATTTGATACAAAAATAATGTATTCACTGATAATCAATTTGAATAAAAATGTGTTTTGTGTGTGTGTGCGTTTTGAAAAATATTTTTTTTGTTGCAAATCTAACTAATGCACGTAGCGTGCCTCGGGAAGCTAACACCACACACACACACACACACACACAAAACACAGGAGCACTTGTGGTGACTTGAAGCATTAGCAGAGCAAGCTGAGCATGTCTGACCTTTGACTGGCTCAAATCCCAGATGTAAATTTAACTATTAGTTTCAGAGGGTGGCGCAGGAGCAAAAGTGGCCATCGACGAGGTCGATCGATGCCACCTGCTAACGACACCGCCACTCCAATTAGCGCAACCTCTAGCCGAGTCCAAACACACTCGTACACAAACACACACACACACGCAAGCACACAAATGGAAACGCAGTGGAAGCGGTGAAGTGAAGGGGGGAGAAATTAAACAGGCTGTGGTGGATCATTATGTTGCTCCTGCTCTCTCCGATATCCCTCCGTTTGATCGGGAATAGTGAGCAGATATGACAGAAGTCAGAAGTGAGAAATGTGTGGAGCTGTAAGTAAGAGGTTGTTTTACTCCTGTGAGGGGGGGGGGGGGATCTCAAGGCAGGCCCCTGCTAAAGAGGATGACTAGCATGGCACGGTTACCATTACACTGGTTCAAGTTATTCATTCCAGGAAAACTAACACCGGTCAGTGCTAAGCTAAAAACACACACACACACTTTTCACCTCTGCGTCTATTCCCCCCGCTCACTCTCTCTCTCTGTCTTTCACAAAAAAAACACACACACACACACACACACTTCTGCATCAAACACTAACACAAACTTCTCATTCCTCAGAAGCTATGGAGCGTTTAAGCCCGTAGGAAGATAACACAAGCCACGTCCACTCTCAAAGGCCAGGGACACTTTGCAAGAAAATCAACTTTTTTTTATGGACTCGTGTGTGAAGGGTTATTCAAAACCCGGAAACATTTAAAGTTAAAAAAACAAAACAAACAAACACACACATAGAGGGCCATACACCACTGTAGTGATCAAGCATGTTGGTGTAGACCGAGAGGGGGGGGGGGCACATAAATCTCAGCAATCTCAAGCGAAGGGGGGAATATCACATAACAGCATCGTCAAGTAAGAGCACAAAGGTCGCTGTGTAATCTTAGCTACCCCGGGCATGCAAAATCATTAATCCCCGGGCACTGTGATTCTCCAGCTCGGAATAAACTGGAGGCCTTCAGCGAGGCGGACTACAGCGCTGAGTTGGGAGAGGACATTCATCCAAAGTGCGTGGAGAACGTGTTTTGATAATGGTGGTAATTTACTAGCAGGCCCTATACAGCACAAAAAGTGTAAAAACCAGCAGAATGTCGACGGTTTTTTTTTTTGGTTTTTTTTTAAACGGTCCCTGGGATTACTCTGGAGTGCCAGTATATCAAGCGGCTTGAAGCGGGGGCCTGAGCTGTGTCATTAATATAAAAATAAATAAATCTTGTGAAACCCCCCCCCATACACACACACACACACACATTCCTGCTGAGAACAAGGGGAAACTTTAAGTAAAAAATGCTCCTTCTCTCATTCAGAAAAGAAACGCCACAGTTAAAAACAGATTTTTTTCTTCTTTCTTTTTGTAAAAAAAAAAAAAAAAATGAAAGAGAGCACACAGAGAGAGAGAGAAAGGTCGTGATGTGCTGTCGCTGGTCTTGGCTCGCTTATTGCAAGGTTAGAAGAGTGGCAGTGGTGGTGGGGGTTGGAAGGGTATAGTCGGGGCTTAGCGAGGTCATTAACTGGCATTGTCTCCTGACGTGATTAGTCAGGTAGCAAAGTCCATTTGTCACCTGCACAGGCAAATTGAGTTGGTGCTGCACTAGGGGCTATAGGGACTGTATAATATCAACTTGATTACATCAAGGCAGCTGCGGACTTGACACCTTACTGAATTTGTCAGCATTAATCGTTAGGGTCTGTCACAAATCCATCAGCTCCTCAGATAATTAGGGCTCTCTCTAATGAAGCCAACGGGAAGCAACCTCACCCTCCCCGCCCCTCTATATGCACAAGCACTCTTTCTCATAATTAACCATCATGCTTCACGAAAAAATAAAAAAATAAGAGCAAGTATCTTATCTGCCCTTCCTTCTCGTCTTCCTTCTCTAAGACTCCCTAAGCCTCGGATGAAAGACGGCGTCACTCCGTTCTGCCTCTGAAGTGTATATAGCCCGTCTTCCCTGCTGCCTTCATCACCTTCAGATAGAGTCATTTCACTGTATGAGGTGAGGCTACAAGTGGAATAACACACGGGGCAGAGTGTGTGTGCAAGAGGGAATTAATATTGTATATATTCATACACGTTTAACGTTGCAGTTCTATGTTTGTCTCCAGGCATGTTTGAATTTCATAACGGGAATATCCTGTGAGTGATTTTGGTCATTTTTTTGATGGCTTAAAAATGATATCTCACATCTTTGGCAAAAACTCACACACACACAATCTTCAAATCAATAATGAGAAAATCACGTGATACTTTGCGTGAAAACTCATTAAATAAAGTTTCATAATTTGCTTTAAAAAATATGTTTGTTTTGAGACAAAAAACACAGATTTAACATTCCAAAATTAACCCTTTTTTTTAATACTTTTTTGCCAAAAAAAACTAAATTCTGTCCCTGCTCTAAGTAAAACAAGACGGATCAGAACATTTAAAAACAACAAAGTTGAGCTCGACTAACGAAATGCAGGAGTTCGATCCTGTGGCCGTTTGTGACGAATAGTTTTGGCCTTGAGAGTCTCGAGTGAAACGCAACAGCGAGACGTAAAAAGAGCAAATCTGCTGTTGTTTTTAATCGTCTGACTCTTTAACTTCAGTGATCGGCGTCACTAAGAGCCCTTTTTTCTTCCTGTGCAGGAGCAGCAGCAGCAACTGGCACGAAGGAAGCTACAGGTCAGAGCCGCATCACACTACTACTATTCTGTGTGTGTGTGTGTGTGTGTGTGTGTGTGTTATCTCTGACCATCTTGTACATAGAATAATAGGAAACATCTCACTGGCCAAGCTGCGATTGACTATTACTGCCCATGATGTATATGGCACTCAGTGGACAGTGCAGTAGTGTGTAGGGAGTGATCACAGAGATGGAGAAACCTAAAAGAAATCATTCTCCTCTGACCCTGGCTGAGGGACATTTCACTAAAACATTAACCGTTTCTCTCTCTCTCTCCCACACACACACACACAGTCACACACACAGAGAGAGAAGACCATTAATAAGGCTCAAAATCTAAATCTGAACCGCTGTTTCTCAGTGTGGGCCACACGTCACGTGCACACTGCTTCTCTGGAAAAAGGCGAGAAAGAAAAAAAAATAAGGAGAAAGACAAAAGTCAGCAGTGAGCACTGGTTGAATGTTCCCCCATCCTACACTCCTGTCTCATCCTCCTCCTCCACCTCATCCTCATCACCTCCGCAGCTATCATCACCAAGCTCTGCCTGCTTAAAACGATAAAAAACCTGCTAAGTTCAAAGTCTTCCGTCGGCTGGCCCTCCTGTTTCGACCCGCTTTGCACCTCATATTTCAAAATCTCTTTAAAATTCTGTAACTGTCTTTTGTTCACTCCAGTTGTTAATGCCTAACTTCAAAGGCTCGGCCTCATTAGCACAGAGGTAGAAACCCCTGTCACTCATTTACATTTGTTTAAAGGCTGCAGGGAGACGAGGAGGAGGAATTGGGGGGCTGGGGGGGGGGTCCAGATCCAAACCACTTGAAGTCAACCTTGTCGGTCCTCTGCCAACACCTGGTTTTATCAGTTGGTCACATTGCAAATATTATACTCCCCTCCAGCAGTGGATATTGATTTCATTACTGGACTGATTCTTGCAGTGAATGTGGAGTGAATTTGGATGGGAACCTCAACACACACCACTGTGACGGAAAAAAAGGCGAAAAAGAAGGAACTGATTAAAAAAAAGAAGAAGAAAGAAGTGTTTTTGATTGATTTTTCTAAAATGTGATCACCACACACACAGAGCGAGAGTCCTTTCATCTGCTTTTTTTTTTTTTTTTTTCGCATCTTCACATTAAAATAAAATGAGGTGATTTTCCACCATGATTCACAACTTTATTTGCGTTCTGTTCTCCCTGGTGGAGACAACAGCAGGGCTGTGTGCTGTGAGGGGTTCAAGCAGCCAGAGACATGCCTGTCTTCATGGAGGGATTTATTGATGTTTATCAGGGATGAATAGATCAAAGACTGTCACATGACAGGCGATCAATCACGCATCAAATCAAGGATGGCAATCCTCTAATAAAAAAGAAAGGAAGAAGGGAAAAAAACCGGCTCTCACCAGTTTTCTCCCCCTTCTTTCCCAGTCAATTATTCATCATTACTCACTCTTGAACCTCAAAAGCTTCCCTTTATCCCCATAACATGCCATTTAGTTTATCTCACCGTTCTTAAGAGGACTTTCCTGGCAAAAAAGAGGATATTTAACAAAAAAAATAAATAACAAATAAAGACTTTTAAGTGGCATTGCGCAGATATGTGCGTCATTTGTGCAATGAGACACATTTTACGCACAAAGTGTGGGACAGGAGGAGGTGAGTTAATGACACAACAATTTTGAATTTAAGGAAAAAGAGAGTAAATAAATCACAGCATGCAGCACAACTACACGACGTGAAGTGGGAGAATTAGTTTGATTTGACATGTGTGGATAAAAAAAACTATGATGTGAAATGATCGTAGTGGAGGGGCGGGTTATACCTGCTGATCGCCGCGGATCTTGCTGCTTTCTCCTCGGCATAGTGACCGTCAGGTTCCACGGTGCTTCTCATGCAGGAATTGACAAACAAATCAAAGTCTCTCAGTTGTGGAAAATCATCCCGTGTCTCGGGGAGGAAGAGGAGGAGGAGGAGGAGGAGGGGGGGACAGGAGCTGTGGGTCTCGCAGCTGAAAAATGTCAGTCTTCTTTTCAAACTGGCTGCTCTTTTTGGGGCTGAAAAGCTGGATCGGCTTTGACGAGAGTGAGCTCGGAAATTACCAAGGCTTTCGGCCAGCTCCTGACACCTCCGTGTCCATCAAAGATCATCTTCCTTCATCTCTCTGGAGGCAATGTTTTAGGGAATTAAAATACAAAAAAAATAAAAATAAGCTGAAGCAGCACCTAAAAGTTTTCAGTTCATCCCCACTGGAGAGAAAAAAAAGAAGCCCCTGATTTCCAGTGCTGTTCGGAGGAGGTGGGGGGGAGAGAACGATAGTTTGCTGCGTCTTTTACGCACACCAAAAACTAGAAAATAAATAAACCAATAAACAAATAAGTCCAGTGTGATCGCACTGCACAGCTTTGGTGAGTAATGTATCCTTGAGTTTCTTCCTCTTTAGCCAGAAACCTGAAAGAGAGAGAAAAGGGAGAGGAGAAAATAAACAGACAGGCATTAGATGGGTTAATGTCAGTCCCGTCACCACCACGCCACCTCAGCCCAGATCCAGCCTCACCAGTCCGGCGGAGACTTTTTCCTCCCTCCCCTCCTTCCCTCCTTCTCTCCCCGTGGAAAAAAGAAATAAATAAACGGGACGAGCACACACGTTTTCTCGCTTACTTACGTTTAAGGGACGATTTCCGCCGCTCATCTCATCGCATCTTGGACAAGAGTGTGTGTTTTTTTTTTTTTGGAGGGGTTGGTTGATGCGGTGGAGAGAGGATATCACTTGAGAGAGAGCGAGAGGGGGGAAACAAACAAGACGCAGGCGCATCCACGCTTCGCCAACAACAAAATCAGATCGACAAGGACTTAAAATGTTTGTCTCTTTTAGGGGAGAAAAAGCAGAGCAGGCGGCGCGAGGGGGGGGCAAGAACTCCAGGGACTGATCCGAGGTCTCCGGGAGGAAAAAAAAAGGAAAAATGGAAACGGCGTTGGATCCAGAAGCTGTTTCAGACAGTCTCAACTGATAGACAGACGCATCGAGTGGCTTTTCCTGCTACATTTTTACTCCTCCCCTCTCCACAAGCGTCACCCCTGACAGAGGAGCCTACCTGTCAATCTTTTTAATTGTCTTGTTTTTCCTCCCTCCCTCTCTCTCTCTCTCTCTCTCTCTCTTTCTCTCTCTCTCTGCCTTTTGCTTACTTAGAAAAACCAAACCTCCGTCAAAAAGAAGCGATTCTTTCACAACTTTAATCAGGAGATTAAAGTAAAAAACCGGCAACTTATATAAACACGTTGGCACATGCACACACACACACGCGCGCGCGCGCGCGCCAAAAACCGCAACAACTATTATTGCAGTGTTTTTACAACTGTTTATAAGAGCGTGACACTGACACGAGGTCTGACTCCCACTGTGTGTGGAAGAGAAGAGAAGAGAAGAGAGGGAGAGGAGCCTCCAACATGTGTTGTAGTTACAGCGAAAGACACTTTGAACCAGCAGATGACAGTCAGATGACGATGGAGACGTCGGTGACGATCATATGGAACGTGATCGATTTTTTTTGGTTGTTTCCACAAAAAGCACAAACGCACGCTTTGGTTACAGGTGCAGCTGCTGCTCCTGCCCGCTCTCACATTAAAAAAAAACAAAAAAACATGCGGTTTAAAAACGGCAGCGCGTTTGCGCATCACGTTTGCTGCGTAATCGTGTTTTGAATATTCTGTAGAAGCCGGTGCGAGGATCCTCTGTGGTGGTGTTGTTTTTGTGGTTGTGAGGAAGCAGCAGCAGAAGCAGCAGCAGAGAGAGGAAACGTTGCGGGAGAAGATGAGGATTGATTTGTTTCACCTTACTAGGAAGTGAGTGTAGTGTCCGGGAAGGGGAGGGACTCACTCCGCTGCTGCTGCTGTGCTGCTTACAAGGCTGCACCAGCGCAGCCCTTTTTCCTTCCTAAATACTCGATTCCCATTGCGCGTCATGTGCGGTTAAGTAACCGAGGCTCGCGCAACAAAAGAATCTCGTGTTTTTGTTATTTATTTATCTTAAGGTGTGTTTTTTTTGTTGTTGTGCCGGCACGGCCCGGCCTGGCCTGCGCACTGCTCGTGTGCAGAAGGGAAGCCAATAGCGCAGGCTAATGGTTAGCGCGGCTTACTGCCCGTCAAGTTGTCCGTGAACTTTGTAACATTTCGGTGCCGTCATGTCCAGCCTCCAGCGGCTGCTGCTGCTCAGGAACAGCAGGGGCGCGGGCTCGTGGCTCAGTCGCAGCGCACTTTCGGGAGTTCACGCGGTCGCGCGGCGCACCATCATAGATCTGTCCTACTCCACGCACTTCATGGATTTTAACGGATCCTCGATACCGAGCAGCATGAAAAAGCTGGTCGTCACTAAGCTCAGCGCCGATTTCAGAGGCGCCGTTTCCGTGCAAACCGTCGCGACCCCGACTCCCGGAGACTCGGAGCTGCTCGTCAGGAATCGGTGAGTTGTTGGTGTGTTTTGTTTTGTGTGTGTTTTTTTTTTTGAAAGCTGGACAGACACAGACTCGCGTTTCCTGCTGCGCCCTCAGTCCACGCGTGTCACGAGTCTGTCCGTGTGGATCATTATTCTATCATCCGTGTCACTGTTTTTGTTGAGAAGTTGTAAATAAAAGAAAGCGCCACGCTTACCTCGAGTCACCCATGTCCAGCACCTGCGATCATCATCATCATCATCATCATCACAAGATGGCAAAAATACGTGAGGAATAAAGCGCTCTACTGTAAATCCAAGTTCCGCCCTCTCTGCATTTGTCTATCAATCCATCTCTCTCTATCTCACCCTCCCTTCCTCCCGCTCTCTCTCTCTCTCTCTCTCTCTTCTCCCTCTCTCTCTGTCCTCCCTCCTGTCTCTCTACGTCACCAACCTGCGGACAGAAAGTCACCGGGGGCTCAGAGTCAGACTGGCACCGGGAGATGGAGAAGGAGACGCGGTGTTGTTACATGGCGCAGCATCATTTCAGTCAGAGCAGCAGCAGCAGCAGCGTTCACAGGAGTCAGAGTCTGAATGACTGTGAAATAAACAGATAAACGTGTTATGACATTTCAAATGGTGAAAAAGAAATAGATTTTTATATTATTTTTTTATTGTATACACACCTGATCTGCTTTATGAAACTTAAATTACACTGAAAACAAATCCACCTCAGGGAGAATTGTGTTATTTACTCCCAATAAACACAGAACTTTCCGCAAATTACACGAGGTTACAACAGTCATTTATTACCTTTTTAAGACCCTGATCATGTGCTTTGTGCACTATGACCTTTGATCGTTAGGATTAGGAGTTGGTTTTAACCAACAGGGGGAAATAAACATTTCTGTTTTGTAGAATCCTATCACGTGAGAGAGACACTCATTCTGTTTTACACACATAAGAAAATGTGAGAGTGTTAAGTGACAATTCCAGAGTGAGATTATTGTAATTGAAAAGATCATGGCTGCAGTGAGAGAAAGGGATTAAATCCACAAGGATGCAATGGGATGACTCTTTATTGTTCTATTATTATAATATATTTTTTTGTTTCTCATCACGTCAGAATCAAAAAGATCTGACATCAAATCTCTGAATGCTCTTCATTTTTACAACTGTGTACGCTCTTAACAGTCTTTTGACAATCATAATGGTTGACTAATACATGGCTCTGCTCTGGAGGTGGAGTAGCAGCACTGTTTAAGCAAGAATATTCATTTTTGAAAAACACATTTCAGATATTTTAATTCACTTTTGCCGTAAAAATAAAAATGACCTTAACAAATATTTTTTTTTTTCATTGTAGCATTTGTTTTTGAACCGACTGAGACTCTATTGTCAGATATATATTTGTTAATTTTAATTCAATAAAACTGACCCGGTTCAGTAGTAGTTCACCTTTTTTTTTTCTTTTTTTTTGATGGAAACACGTTTCGTCACCTTGGAAGAAACTTGATTCCATACATGCAGTTAAATCAGGGCATTTCATTAAGTCGCCCATGTATAAACCACAGAGGCATTATGTACAAGCTCAAAGTACACGTGTGACATGCACAGTAATGAGGCGCAGCATGCGTGCTGCTCTAAACAGCGGTAAATGATTTATTTATACATTCCTTTCCCACATATTTGTTTCCAACATGTTACCAAAGTAAGATGAAAACAGCCGTCGTCGTGCTGAGGCAAGATGTGACTATCTAAGGTTTTTTTTTATTTGAAAGTGCAGTTTGTTGTGGGTGTCTCTGAAGACAATGAATCATGACATCATGCAATGTGTTTTGTGATACAAGCCTTTCTCTGTCAGAGAAAGGGCCGTTCTCTTCTCTTCATGAGAAAACGGGAATCATTGCCAAAACAAACCGGAGTGTTTTTGCCTTGTGGAGACGTGTCTCGAGAAGGAAGCTGAAGTCTTGACCTTCAGACTGGAATTCAGGAAATAATGCGCTTACGCTAATGACCGCACAAAAAGCTTTTGTTTGCTGCCGTGAATGAATCCTGTAGTTACGGACGTACTTCACGACTTGTAAATAATGCTTTGATTTTCTCACTTTTAATTGTAAGTGTTGCCTTTTCTTTTCCCTCCGTTTGTCCTCAGTTTTGTGGGAATCAACGCCAGTGATATTAACTACGCAGCAGGCCGCTATGACCCTTCGCTGAAGCCTCCTTTCGACGCCGGTTTCGAAGGTATCGGCGAGGTTGTCGGCCTCGGCCTCAGTGCCAGCTCCCGTTACACCATTGGGGACACTGTGGCCTATTTTGGCAGCGGTGCCTTCGCCGAGTACACCGTGGTGCCTGCCAAGGAGAGTGTTCCTGTGCCTGCGGTGAAGCCAGAGTTCCTCACCCTGCTGCTCAGCGGTGCCACCGCCTACATCGCCCTGAAACGTCTGGGCGACCTGGCCGAAGGTGAGACGGTCCTGGTCACAGCGGCAGCAGGAGGGACCGGACAGTTTGCCGTGCAGTTTGCAAAGCAGGCCGGTTGCCATGTGATCGGGACGTGCTCGTCCATCGAGAAAGCCGGCTTCCTCAAGTCCCTCGGCTGCAACAGGCCAATCAACTACACCGCGGAGGATCTGGCAAAGACGCTTAGGAAAGAGTACCCAAAAGGCATCAATGTGGTGTACGAGTCAGTCGGAGGAAGCGTTTTAGAAGCAGCGGTGAACAGTTTGGCCAAAAAAGGCCGGCTGATCGTAATCGGCTTCATCTCTGGGTACCAGACACCATCGGGGATTCCGCCTTTCAAAGGAGGAACACTACCGGTCAAGCTGCTCCAGAAGTCAGCCAGCATGCGAGGTTTCTTCTTGCCCCACTTCTTAAGTGACTACAAAGAGGCTCTGAGTAGTATGATACAGATGTTTGCCAAAGGGAAGCTAGTGTGTGAGGTGGATTATGGGGAACAGGCACCAGGGGGGAAATTTGTAGGTCTAGAGTCCATCTATCGGGCCGTGGACTACATGTATGCTGGGAAAAACCTCGGCAAAGTGGTGGTGGAAGTGGCTCCGCCCTCTGTTAGAAACAGTAAGCTGTGATTTCATAGATAAATGACCTCAAATGATTATGTGTGAAAATGGGAAACTGTGAATCTGAATGTTAATATTTTTGTAAGATGACTGATGTGGGATTAAAGATAAACCTTGATGGTGCTTTCATGAATAAATAAATGAGTAATTTAATATTGATTCTATATCTTATTTTGCAACCTGTGCAATAAAAATAAAATATTTTAATTACTATGTTGGCTCAGTTATCACTAATTTGAATTTTTGATTAGTTATGAAATTAAAAGTAATCTGAAGATTTGCAAATGTCTCTGCTTTTGTTGATAATAATAATATCGCACAGAAAAAATAAAATAAAATAAAAGCTGGTGATATTCTATTGAGTGTTTACCACCTTCTGAAATCATTCCAGACCTGCTGCCATAGTGTGCTTGCTTTTAGCACTGTTGGGCACTTTATCTACCATAAATGTTTTATGATGGACTACACTGTTTTTCTAATGGCGGGCTTACATTGGTGTGTGCCCGTCAAAAGTAAACGCTGCTCCAGGTGTGCTTGGTATTTCATTGCCTGTTTGTGGCTGACAGAATCGGCATTCACACAATCAATCTTTCCATTCACATGCCCCGAAGCCGCACATAATGATAAAAAAAAAAAATTAGTCCAGCTAACCAGGAGTCGGACTATAAAATGTCATTATTTCTCGCCACCATGGGGAAAAAAAATCACTCTTGGTGAATGCGTTGTAAAATGTCCTGTGACATATTTGTGTTGCCATTTCCATTTTTTGTGCGTTTGATTTAGTTTGGAAAAACGAGAGACAAAGTGAAGCATACATTAGGAAGTTTATTTAATATACTCCACAACCTAAAGATTATTATTGGCACGAGACCTGGAAAATAACTGTTTATTGCAGCTTTTAAAAGTTTTCTAAATTGCATCTCGCAGGATGGAACTTTTAAAGCTAAGCGGCACATTACTCCCCTGTATTAATAGATATGAGATATATTGTAACAGTCCCATGTTTTAGTAATGTGCGTTGTCCAAAAGGAACACCTGTTCCTACCTGGCAGGGAGGAATGTAGTCCTCATGCACTGTGAACATGTTATTTCCTCATCCAGGTGGCCACTGAAAATATAACTCTGTGTGAAATACATTACAGGTGTGACCCCAGCATGCAAAGCTGCTCCCCTCACCAGACGGTGCAGGAAATCAGAAACACACTGGTCCAGGACCATTTCAATCCACAGCGGAGGAAGTCAGAGCAGCATTCAGCAGTTGTTTTTTTTCTGTTTTTAATCGTCAAAATAGAAGTTGTGATTATGGATTTAAAAAAAACAAAAAACGTGTTTTTTCCATTTAATATTGAAAGAAAAATCTGTTCAATTTGCTTCCAGCTGTCCACACATTACTCCGCCTCCAAACATGCGTATGTTTACTAAATTAATAGGCCAGTTTATGCAATCATTTTTTTTTTTTAATTACAGTATTAGAAGTTCATGATCATATAATAGATGATGATGAGTTGATTGATTAAAACACAGATGTGACCAAAAGAGGTGTTTTCTTTTTAAACAACTGCGTTAACCTCAGTAACACCACTGTTTTTCCTCCAAAAAAAAACAAGCTCTCACATGCCAGCCACGCAAAAGGTGAGAGGTGGAGGTGCACGCGGATGTTTAGATTCATTTATCACGCTTGAGTGCCGCGCGCGTCTATGCCGTGTTGCACAGTGAAGGAGAGGCCGGCTTCACAGCATCTCTTCAATTAACAGGAGAGGCCTCATCTTGTGTCCTCCAGGACCTACCTGTGCCTCCGCTGATTATTGAGCAGTCACAGTCCCAATTAAGTGAACACAGGAACCTGGAGAGACAACACTCTTTATTTAATTGGATTGTGTAGCAGTCAGTTGCAGCTAACTGGCGATGTATTGCAAAGCAAACCTGGAACTGCGGAGCGTAAACAAGACATTAAAGGCAGACGAGGCCCAGAGAATCATCCAGACTTGCGTGATGGTGAAACACCAGGAATGATTCTACACCGGAGGAAACAAGTGACACGTCATCATGTAGTGCACCTTCAGAAAAGCTTAATTACACATCGGTTAAACTTCAGTATATGTTTGTGTAAGCAATTTGAGGTTCCTCTGTTAAACCTGATTTAAATGAGGATGTTTTGTAACTGAGTAAAGATTACAACAGGTTAAAAAAAAACTTTGAATTTGAGTGTTTTTCATCACCAGGGACAACAAAAGAAGAACAAAGAAGAAAATACAGCCTTTGTTTCTCTTGTTGCATGATGTTGCATTTTGTGCAGGAAAACAATAAAAGTTTGGATCTCATGTTTTGTCATGTGGACATTTTTAAAGGTCCAATATGTAATACGAGTCAACTGCCACTAGTTGTCACAGTTGAGTATCAGTGTCGGATCAAATCAAAACTGTAACCGCTACTAAGCTATTGTGCCTATTCTAGCCAGTCGCTATTAAAAACAGACGCGTAACATAACATATGCATCAAGATACTAACATACTAACAAGTCGAGAGAGAGAGAGGGAAGCTCTTCACCTCATTAATGCCACACTATCTTTATCTTTGAAGTGGTTTTTTTTGCAAAAGAACAAAATTTCTCTGAACATAAAGAGCATTATAAGAGTCCTCCACTACGCATTTTACTCGCGTTCAAGTGGAACCCTTGACCTCATATTTGCGACATACTGTATGTATAAACAGCATCATGAACTCTGACCTTTCACGAATCATAAGCGATAACAGGTCATGACTGCGATGGAAGAGGCATCAAATGAGCACATGTCATGAACAACCCCATGTGAACGCAGCAAATTTACATGAAGGATCTGGTGTTTCCCATGGTTCTCAAATACGACTGAAACAGAGGCCTTCAAAACCACACACAGACGTCTATCTTTACAAGAAATTAGTATATTTTTTATCAGAGGTGGAAAGTAACGAAATACATTTACTCAAGTTACTATATTGAATACTTTTTTTTGTGTATTTTGTATTTTTTAAGTACAATTTAAAATCAGGATTTTTTCTGAGTACGTATTGACTCTAGTATTGTGCTTAGTTACTTTATAAATCCTATCCGTTACTAAATTCAGCACAATGAAGATCTACAGGGGGAAAATATACAGCAGAACCAGACGAATGATGATGTGATTAACACCAGCATCGGCGCGTGAACATAGAGGGCGCGCGCCAAAAGTGACGTAATATCCTGTGTCGTGCCGAGCGCGTGAGCTCCATAATAGTTTTGGATTTCTGACCCCTTGTCATATTTCTACTACCCTCACACCCCACGCAAAGTAACTAAGTAACTTTTACTTAAAGTACATTTCAAATGAACTACTTTTTACTTCTACTTGAGTACATTTTCAGATGACTACTTTCACTTCTACTTGAGTAATATTTCATCAAAGTATTGGTACTTTTACTTTTGGAGTACAAGATTTTAGTACTTTTTCCACCTCTGATTTTTATAGTTACTGATATCTTGTGATGCCGCTGCTCCTCGGGCATCTGGTTAGGATGCGTCCTGGACGTCTCCCTGGTGTGAGGTGATTCAGGGATGTCCTTCTGGGAGGAGACCTGGGCCGACCCAGGACACGCTGGAGGGATTATATCTCTCGGCTGGCCTGGGAACACTTTGGGATCCGACCCAAGGAGCTGGTGGAGGTGGCTCCCTGGGGAGAGGGCGATCTGGGCGTCCTTGCCGAGGCTGCTGCCCCCACGACCCGGACCTAGATGAGCGGAAGACAGGAAGGCAACGGAGCAGATACACAAATGCATAGTGGACCTTTATACTGATGTACTGTAGTTCTCAAATATTGAAGGCAAACATTCCCAAACAGAGGTGGAGGGAATGATGGAGATGTTAACCATGCAGCGGACCACAGTTGGAAAGCAAACATTGCGGTGTTATTCTGGTGCGTATACACATTGCAACACTGTGGGTTTTCCAAATTGATTTTAACAGTGTTATGAGCACATGATCCTGTTGTGTTTACAGTGCATTGTGAAAATCCATAATCTTTTTTCCAAACTCTAAGTGAATTTGTGCATAAACCCGAACCACATTCGAAACCAAGAAATTGTTATCATCACCCTCGCTTCTGCCAAAATAACACTACACGCGGTGAAAACACTGTCACAAAAGTATTCACGTTTGTAATTAGTAACATCGTTTCGGTTTTGGAAATGCGAGCTCACCAGGAGTTCACCCTACGTTTGTGTGTCATCGTGTTCTTTGAAGGCGAGAGTTTTGCATGGGTGGGTAACAGCAGACTCCCTCACATAACCTCAAGCAAGTTTCCATGGTTATTTTTTTTTTTTTCTTTGTCTCGTTTGACCAAAACAAGAGCGCGACACCAACTGGACTGGTAAGTGTTGTGTTACAGGGACCAGTCAGTCCACATGAACTCAAACTGGAGGGGTGCTCGTGGAGCAGAATTCCACGAAGCAGAATCTGGTGGATCTCTGCAAACATGATGTGGAAAGTAAGACTCAGGTCTTAGGCAGCTTGCTTTCAATCATTCATTTTATAACCTCCACGTGATGGTCGCGGGAAGCTGAAGCTATAGCTCACACAGGATGAAAAGCGAGGTAAACACACAGAGACAAAACAACCATTCGCTCTCACATTCACACCTAAGGTCAGTTTAGAGAGGCCACTTAACCTCTGCATGTTTTTGGACTGCGGGAGAAAGAAAAAAAACATGCACACAGGGGGAAACAAACTCCAAACAGAAAGGCCCTCAGGTCGCGAACCAAGCTCTTTTTTTCTGCAAGGCAACAATGGCAGCCACTACCCTGCCGTGTGACCCAGCCTGCTTCACAACCTAGGTTAGTCAATCAGTTGTAAGTCTGACCTGTTTTTTTGTTATAAGCATTCTACCATTACCCCCGTAATTGTCACTTATGGCAACTGTGTCCGCTGCTAAACAAACATTTGCACTTCTTTGTAGTTCTCCAACCCACTTCAAATGTAAATCCAAGACAACAGCACCTGTGCCTGGTCTTCAGTGCTGCACAGTGACATTCAGTGCAGAGAAATTCTCAAAGGTGTCTTGGTATCTCGCTTTTTTTTACCTCCTCTCTCGCTCTCTCGCTCTCTCGCTCTCTCTCTCTCCACTAAACCTTTTCTCCACACTTACCCTGTGCTGGAACATGTGGCACATAACAAAGACATCACCCTCATAGAGTGGGATGCTAGTCTACCTCCAGGTGCCTAAGGGACACTGGCTGGCTTCTCGGTGCTGCCAGAATCCAGACAGTCCAGTTTCTTTCTCGGCAAGTCAGTCAGACCCCCTCAACTCCCCAACTCCCCGAGCCCCCGTCATTCCCACCTCCGTCTAATTACCAAACCTAAAACCCCACTCAACTAATTAGCCACAGCAGACCCAGGAACTGTGAGTAAAGGTAAAGAGATGGCTTCATTTAGGAGTGTGTGTGTGTGTGTGTGTGTGTGTGTGTGTTAAGGAGAGTGAGAGTGAGAGAAAGAGACAGGAAGAAAGGGAAATGGAATAAGCCTCCTTTCGTGAACACATCTTTACAGCCAATTAAAGCCATTTATTAAACTATTTGCAAAAACCTTGCGAGTTGTGCGTGACAGAATGATAGGGTTTGTTTGTGGCTGTGCACGCGTTTCTCAATATGTAGATGTAGACGCGCACACACACGTGCACACTCACAAACTCGAGCATCGACATGTGTCTCGGTGCGGCTGGCAATCTGTCGGTTTATCTGTCTATCAGCGGCGCAAGAGCTCAGTGGGACATAAATTACAATATGCAGCAGCACCACTTGTGTAAGTCTCAATAAAGGGGTGGAATAACTTTCTTAATCAAGTTCCCCTGATTAATTGTAATAAAGGTGTCATCTGTAAATGTGTCCTCCTGATTGAGTAATTCGGGGGCCAGAGACAGTAAGCACATCCCTGGTGATTGGGGGGGTTGGACAGAGCGAATGGGGGGAGGGGGGGGGGGGGGTCTGTGGGAGGGAAGGTGTGCGGAGGACATACTGAGACATAAATAGCTCCTGGGCACACTGGCAGCCTTCGCACAACTGACAGTTATGAAATACAATTATCAGTTGATCTGCTTAAGAATTCATCAGTGGCTTCAGCGGCCAGTAAAGATGTTCACAGAGAGATGGAGGAAGGAAAGAGGGAAGGAGGGAGGGAGTGAAGGAGGGGGGTGACACAGAAGGCAGAGAAGGCCTCGCTGAGTAAATGAGATTTTTATTTTGTCCAGCAGATTGTTCACATTATGTCACGCTATTGTGAGAGGATTATCTTTGTTGTTGTTTTCTTTTGTTCCGTTCACCTGCTTTGTTCCATATCATCATTAATCCTGCAGAGCGTCGGCGCACGCGCGCCTGTCCGTGTCCGCTGTTTTCTGTCTCGTTTCAAAGGTGACATTAGTCAACTCGAACTGAGCACACGCTCAGTCAAGCCGAGCGGACCTGTGGAGCGCCAACTGTGAACGAACACAAGAAGTTTGCATTGTCAATTATTTCATTTAAAAAAAATAAAATAAAAAAAATAAAACCATCCTAAAAACCTCTCGTCTGAGGAGAAGCTGCAGCAGACACTGGACACAGCACAAGCTGTCAAAGTTGAGCAGGCTGTCTCTGTGCATTGTCTTTGTAAATGTGTCATAAATATAGAAACTGAAAAAGACTGCTTTTTCATCTTTACGTCTTAATGTTAGAAAAATATTCTGGGAGCTTTCATACCTTTAATATATTCTATCTCTTGTTTTTTTTTTCATTCTGTAACCTGTCGTTGTTTCAAAGTGCTTCACAAATAAAGTTGGATTTTCAAACTCGAGATCCAGACCGCCTTTAAATCCACTTATCAGTAACACAAACTAATCATTATTCAGACAAGGAAACGGTGGTAACAATTATTACACGTACGGCAATTTGCAAATTCAACAGCTAAAGCAAAAAAAACAAAAAAAACCTCTGCCAAGGCCACACAGCTTCCCACAGTGTCAATACATTCCTCTGTCTCGTACAAAACACATCTTGAATCTTGATTCTTAACCAAAACACCATCAAAATCTTACCATTGTGTCCTTCAGTCATAACCTGTATCAAATCTATCCTTTACTTCCTCATTGGTTAAAGGTGCATTATGTAATAAATCTAAATCAACTGGCCATAAAATCCTCCTAGTATGTCAGAGATTCAGGAATAATGTTCATATAACAAACTGAACTCACCAACAACAACAGTACAGCCAAAATATTTTCATAAAAAAAAATATTTTGCAGACTGCAAATCATGTTTATGTTTTGAAATCATGTTTTGGCATGTGGTGCCACCTACCGCCGTCTACCAATCATTGCAGTCAGTAGAGTCTCAGCTGCCGAGCAACCACGGGTTGCCAGTTACGTCAGAAAACTAAACCTAAAAGACCTCTGTATTTTGAATTAGAATGTAGTAACTGTTTTTGGCCACATTCTTACATATGGCACCTTTACGGTAACAGAACACATGTAAACATGATTTAATTGTATACGGTATATTATCAGCCTTTATTCACCTCTGTAAACTCTACCTATATCACAACTTTAGTCCTGCTCTCTGCGTGAGCTGCTGACGCGTTGAATAAAAGATCAAAACAAGCACTAACATTTCTATTTGACAGATAAAATCAGAGTGAGCAGCATTCATCATCTCCTTCTACCTACATTAACCCTTTAGGGCACCTTCTGTGGCCTCTGGAGGGGAGCGAGGGTCCCTCACAGTGTCTGTTCAGATGTAGATATATATTCAGGTGAAAGGCAAGGGCACTATTCACCACCTCAGGATTAATGACAACATCATCGGCATGCTTACCGGCCCCTATGTTTCCATTGGCTGGATAGAAAGGAGAGGGAAGACGGTGGTGGGAGAGGGGAGAAATATGAGCATCTTGTTGGAGGGATGACAGACAAGTCCTCAGTCCAGCTCCCTCAGGTCCCCGCCGTCCTCATTCTTTACTGGCCTGAGCTCGCTATAGTGAGGCGAGCGTCTCTGCGGCCAAGGACACCAGGGTGTCAGCAACGCGTCTGGATAACATCGTTCATCAGGTCGCATCGGTAATGGGTAGCTCTCTATGACAGTGGTCATCAGGACACAAAAGCAAAAGGGCCCATAAACATCACATGACAGATGGCGGGGAGGACAGCTTCAGACAGGGAGGGAGGGATGGAGAGTGAGAGATAAAGTGAGATGGAGAGAGGGAGAAGGACAGAGGTGGGAACAGAGATCTCAGGCCGGATTGTTCAGTCTCGGGGAAAAAGTCTCAAGCACCCGGATGGTTTATCGGCGTCCACGTTCAATGTCAGCGGTGACGCGAAAACCTGGAAATCACCGGGTAAAGAGTTGACAAAATAGCCCACAGTAAATCAGATCATGTTCAGGAAATGAAAGCAATAAAAAAACGTAGTGGCTTCGACCTCTCTGCTTAAGATGTATTCTCAATAGCGTTTTTTTTGTTAAAAATGGGAGAAAAGGCCATTGTTTGAAATAATGTCCTTAGATACGTCACGTTTACCTCCTCCTGTTTGTTTTCCTCTCGCCAAAAACCAAACTGCAAAATCAAATAGAAATCTGTGCAAAGATCATCGGTCAACCAATCATAAGTGATTTTGATGAAGCGCACAGAAAGACTATAATCAGGCCAGAGAACTACATCTCCTCTCACGTCCTCAACTTCTCCCCCTCAAACAGACCATTCAGAATCCCCCGTATTTAAACACAACAAATTGAACAATTAATTCATCCACCAATCAATCAACAGAATCAGTGAATGGTTAAATAACATCAAACCAAAGGAGCATTATTATACACCGTATGTCTGTCTGTCCTGACTGTGATTTGTTTGTGTACTTTATGTCTAACCTGTATCTGTATGTGTTGCATTTTTATCACTTCACCTCACGGAGTGGGAGTGAAGTATTGTCTTTAGTGGCTCTGTGTGTGTGTGTTTGTCTGTGCTTCCGTACTTGCACTTGCCAATATGACCAACAGAGGCCGCCAGAGGCTCGTTTGCGTGAATGGGGGGAAGTCTCTGCCATCTCTGATTGCCTTGTTTTGTAATGGAGCGTCCTATGAACTGCAAAAGTTGTATCGTATCGTATCATGGTGTGTTCAGTGTAAAGGCCACATTATACTTCTCCGACTGCGTAACCACGGAGACCCCTCGAGCCTTCATACTTCTGCGTCGTGGTGACGGATACGTGCTGCAATTTCCCGCCCGATCAGTAGGGGTCGCTGCTCAAGGTTGTTGTGCTTTTGGCTACAGTGAGCAATGGCGTCTGAGAGAGAAAGACTGTTGTTGTTGAAACAGTGGCCGTTTGTCACTTTTCTGTGTCACGGAACGCAGTTTTAAGATAATTTGAGGCGAGAAATTGGCCATTTAGAGTCTAAACATGTGCTGTGTGTATCAAGATATGACGTATTTATAGTTTGGCAGCGACGTTGTCGGCGGTGATCAGCTCTGTCTCTGTGGGCACTGTGAGCCGGCACAGAACAGCGTTAGCTCGGCCTGTCCTGAGGACCAATCGCAGCTCTTGCCGTCTCCGTTGTCCCTTGACGGAGTGACGGACACTTAAAAAATATTTTGTGCAGTCGAAGAAGCCGCATAGGCTCTCTAACAGGCTCTGCATCGACGCAGAGGGCTCTGCGTAACCTATGCAGAGCATTTTACGCAGGAGTATAAATTGGGCTTAAGAAAACGGTCCAACATGAGAAAGGTGTATATATATAGTGTATATATATAAAGCGAGAGAATAGGACTTATGAAAAGAGATTGTTGTGGAACATCAGAAATACAAGCCCGCAGCACCGATATGTCAGAAGATTTCATCAAAGGCACAATTTCAACTTTGAAGAGTTTGACAGATAAGAAAAAGGCGTGTCAGAGGCACTGGCCTGAGGATTTTTTTTATTTTTATCTTTTTCAAATGAATTACAGTCTAAGCAGTCTGAAGGTGGGGGTGAAAGTTAAGGAATAATTACGGAGGTGATATCAATGACGGAAAGTGAGAAACAGGTTGCGTGAAAATGAGGTGAGGTGAGGGTGTCGACGGCTGTCACAGAAGTGACTGCACAGAACCTGTTGTCGGTCCCAGTAGAGGCAGAAGACAATAGTTGTGTTAGCAACGCCTTTGTCACCTCAGGACGCATATATATTTTGTCTCTGCGTGTTTACAGGAAAACAAGTCCCAAATGTGAGGTATCATTTTAAAAAACACAGTAACGTAGCTCCCTGCCCTATACGCAGCGACGCCACAGGCACAGCTCGGGCTGTCTCTGTTTTGTGGAAACAACCTTGCCCATCCATTAATCGTCATCCATTCATCCTGTGCACCTGTATATAAAAGGGAAATTAGAATATCCATCACTTGAGCACAACGTCAGCATGATTGATGGGTTAGTCACAGGATCCCCTGCGTTTCCTACCCAAGTCTGTGTTTCAGGAGTGAGAAGTGAACATTATCTAGCGCCATGATCAGATTTAGTCTGCACATTTCCATCTAGGAGAGCATTTTGAGTGGATGATACACAATCCCTAAGAGAAGGCAGCCCGGCAGAAGGTTTATGGAAATCTAATATTGCAAGGCTTTTTGGTTTGTTAGACTTGTTATTCATAGAGTGGGCTGGTGACACTTTTGATGTAACAGTATAAGACTATGTAACGAGGCAGAATCTCATTTTGTTGAAGTGTTTCTGTCAAACTGTGGTCTGAAGGATGATGGATACAATCTGTGCAAATAGGTTTTGAGTGGGGTGTGCTAAGACTAAAATACCAACTGTTCTCAGAGAAAAAAAAAAGCCTTTGGTAAATAACAGGAAACATCCTGTGTGAAGGCGACGCCAGTGCCAGGGAGCACAGGATGCAGGTTTGCCTTTTTGAGGGTGAGCTCGCGGTATTTAAATAAAAACAACAAAGGGAAGATGATGAGTGAAGGGAATGTATCAAACTCATATAAAGCTTTGACTAAGAATGGTTTAAACGCGAGTGTCTCAGTCAGTCGCAAACCATGTTTCTCTTTCTCTGTCTGTCTCCACTGTGTGTGTGTATGTTTGTATGTGTGTGTGTGTGTGTGTGTGTTTGTATGTGTGTGTGTGTGTGCTTTGACGACGTGGAGACAGGAGCCCGAACGCTGCAGGATGGAGAAAGGTGAACAGGAAACAGAAGGTGCCCATGGAGGAGGTATATGACATCTGTCAGAATCCAGGGTGGGTGGGGGATTCAGCACCCCCCCCCCACACACACACACACACACCCTCCCTCTGCCAGCCGAGGGTCACCCGTCGCACCACAGTCGCTGAAGTTGTCACGACACCCTGACACTTCCTTGGCAATGGCGGCCGGAGCGCCGGACAGCCACGGACGTTCAAGACACACATTTTTTTTTTTTTTTATTTGAGTAAATTTGTCTGAGGGGGAGCAGTGGGGGCATTTTGTATGTGCTGTTTGTTCCTTCTCTGTACAGAAATGTCAATTTTTTTTTTCCTTTCCCCCCGCCCAACCCCCCACCCTCGTCCTCTTCCCCTTGCTCTTCAGGGTCCAGGATGGAGGAAGGTCAGCTGACACGGCAAGGTCGACAAACACACAAACAAACAAACAAACAAACAAACAGAAGGAATTAAAATAGAGGAGAAAAAAAAAAACAGAGCGGATAAATATGTCGGCGGTGTGCTTCTGTCGCTGTGAGGTTGATGACAAGGAGCAGCCATTCCACTCTGTTGTGTCCTCTGCCCCCCATCGGCTGCAACAACACCGCCTGGCAGGTCTGCCAGTGTCTCGTCATCTCATACTTCTGCTTTACTACGCGCGGGCGACGAGAGGATCCCGCCTCACACCAGGATCCCCGGCATCTTGCTGCTGTGTTTGGCTCGGAGCAGCAAAGGTCATCCGTATAATTTCTACTTTTATGGCGTGAAATGCATCTCATATCGTTTAAGAATCTTCATGTAGAGGAAAAAAGGGGAATAATTTTTTTTTTTTGGATGCATTTTGGAGGGACTACACATTGGTGACAAATTTTGAATTTAGTTTGGTATTTCTATATTGAAATCACTTACTTTCTGTTATTACAAATTCTGATTCAGACACAAAAATGTTTTATAAAAGACTGGCATCATTTTTGTTTTTTTTATTAATTATGGTGAAATTAAAACTAACTCATAACCACAGCAACAGTAACGGAACAGTGTAATTATTATACGACATGCAAAGGAGCCAGACGAAGCCTGTTTGTGTTTGACTTTGAAGAGGTTTGGCTCATGCTGCTGCAGGTGAAGCCCGGGCCTCACCCTCAGATCTGTATGCAGAGTGTGCCTTTAAAAAAGCATGTTTCTGTTGTTTATTCTTTGCATTGTCTTTTCCTCTCTGTGCAGAGTTTTGACATTGGAGATGACAGGTGTCTGTGGGTTGGAGGAGGAGGGGGAGGAGGAGGAGGAGGAGTTGCTGGTAAGAAAACAATCTTTTACTGCCTGTGGGTGAAGGCAGATTCCTCTAGGCAAGGCGGCCTTCAGCGTTTAGCTGGGGGCGCAGTATCAAAATCACAGCCACTGCTGTACCCCTAAGGCGCTAATCTCAACCAGTTACCGTCAAGTGCTGCTTCTTCTTTATATAATCCTTCATTCCTACCCCCCCCCCCCCCCTTCCCTCATCTCTCTCCATCTCCACCATTCCTCCACTGTTCCAGACCCAATCCACAGAGGTGAGAGGATAAGTGACAGTTTGAGAAGGTGCAGTGGAAGTCAGGCATCTTGAATATATAGCATTGTTTCTTCGCTCACCAGGCATCGTCATATCAAACCTAAGCGAGCGGCGTTCGCGGGGAACATTTGCCCCGGAATTGTATAATATCACAATTAGCCAGGCTTCCGTGATTATCTGCGCCAGTCTGAGCAGATGTTGAGGAGACCTCTGCCGTCACTCCGTCAGCTCTACGGAAAAGGGCTTTTGTTTGATCATTGGATGAGTTTTGATTTAATACGTGTTAACTACGGGCGCGGCAAAGCGAGGGAACTGGGGGGGGGGGGAATGAGAGGAAAATGTAGGAGTAAAAAAGCATTAAGATTAACTGATGACATGTTCAACTGTGCACATAATGTGAGGCTTAGTTAAGTGCGTACATGCTGTTTGTCAGTTATTCAAAACCCTGGGAAATTAAGTCCAGGTAATCTCATAAGGTGTAAATAACATTATTTTGCATGGCAGCTTAATTGGATTCATTTGACGCCATTTAGAAATTACAGAATTGGATTTGCTTCCACAGTCAAGAGGTTGTTTTTTTTTTATTTTGTGAAGGTGAACGGGAGAGGAATTAAACTTTCGGATTTCAAACAGATGTTAATGGATCAGATATATAACACAAAGGATTCCTCGTATATGGTTCTCAGTGTTATGTTGCTTACCTTCTCCTTAGATGGAAATACTAGAAGTCAAAGTTTTGAACCATGTAAAATCGAGACATACAGCTGCTTTCAGCGAAATTACTTCTCTGTATTATAACGGATATCACTGATCTAGAGTGTTTTGGTGTCTCACAGGACTACAAACTTTTTCCATATTCTGCAGCACTTCATCCAATCAGAAGCCAGAACTCCACAGATGAAATTCTCCTCCTCACCAAATATGTTTTACATAATGATGGAGGGGGGAAAAGCAACGGCCTGGGAAAAGGAAGACTTTGGTGAGCAAAAAGTGTCCTTGTCCTGTTTATTATAATCTGCAGTCTCTTGGTATATAAAGTCAGAGTAAATGTGCCGGCACTTGAGACCCAAACAAAGATGTTTGACAGTGAGTTGCAAAGACCAGGCCAAGCACGCAGACTCAGAGACAGTGGCCTCAGGCAGTTCTGATTTGGCATTACTAGTGGGATGGCACAGTTTGAGTCTTGATGCAGACTGCAGGTGAAGGCCAGTATATCTCTGTCTTGTCTTGTCTCGTGAGTGAGCGGACCAGAGATGGTGGTGGTGGTGGTGCTGGAGAGATCGGAGGGATGGAGAGGGGAAGAGGGGGAAATGGAGGGATTAGATGAAACCTTTCAATGCGTGTCATCATCCCTGACATTCTGTAGGGCTTGACCTTAACTGAGCAGCATCGTGTCAGAGACAGGGTCTCATCACCGCCAGGGAACACACACACACACACACGCACGCACCCACACAAACACGGACAACCCTTCAGTGATTCTTACTGCTTGGACATTCAAACCCAACGTACAATCACAGATACAGTGGGAGAATACAGATACTGAAACACACGTATCAGCGAGTCATTTATCCTCTGCATTTTAGAATTATTATATCCATCTGATGACTTATTTTAGTTCAAACTAAAAGTTCTGTAGCCTCTTTTTGATGCAGGGTGTTATTTGATTGTAAATTTGGACTTCGGCTGCACACACATTCGCGCTTGTGCAAAGACTGAAGCTGACAAATGCGACGAAACTTTCCCACTTGTTGGAAACCGACTCACCGCTGGCCAATGAAACATAGTCAGTCACGGGTGTCATCTTTCTTCTCCGGCTGCGTATTAAGAGCGTGTCATAACGATGCCTCACGCAGGTACCAGACTTTATCTCCCACACCTTCTCATCGGTCGGCCTCCATATTCCGAAGACAGATTTAGAGTCCGCCATAGGGCTGCTATTATAAAAATATGGTTGACCTTTGAGGACCAGCGATGGTTTAGAGCAGGAGTCTTCCTCGACTATGCTGTTTGGACAGCCAGCTCCTTAAAGTCTTATTAACATATGCCAGTCTCTCTAAATGTTCTCAGTCACTTTATTAAAAAATTTAAGTACAACAGTATAATTTTTATTATGCCCATAAAGGAAGCGCCAGCTCACATTAATTCTTTCATGAACAGTGAACTTTCCGAGTGAACCGCAGTGGGTTACATAATTAATTTCAGCTTTCTGTTAACCTATCATCATACAGTATATTCCAAAAAAATCTTGCTCTTTTTGGTCTTTGTTTAAAAGCCTGCCCCTCTCTCTGTCTACCTGGCGTGGTGTTTGTAGCTACACGTCTATTCTTTATTTCCACCTTAAACAACTTCAAAATTAATTTTGCGTTTTTTTTTTTTCACGAGTCACATTTTTTTTTTTTTTTTTTTTAAAGCTAGATGCAAACATATTTTGGTGTCTGTCAGTGAGAGTGTTGCCAGGAGTTTGCAGAAGTGGTGCAGTGGTAACAGCACGTTTCTGACCCCATCTCGCTATCTGTTCTAATGATGCTCAGGCCTCCATCAAAGTAGGGACCCCCCGTGGCTCCTGGAGGCCCCTGGGCTCAGGCACAGTTGCTCTGGTTGCGATTTT
This sequence comes from Microchirus variegatus, assembly GCF_963457635.1. Taxonomy (NCBI): domain Eukaryota; kingdom Metazoa; phylum Chordata; class Actinopteri; order Pleuronectiformes; family Soleidae; genus Microchirus; species Microchirus variegatus. Next base: position 10,046,568 of record NC_139802.1, read on the forward strand.
TTTTCTCCCCTCACTGCTTGAGGCTTGGCACAGTAATGAGAATCAGAATTTAAAGAAAAAGCACAACAAAACAACAAAACCCCTCCATCACATGACCATCCAGTCCGTGGTCAGTCAGCTCGCTCTTTTTCTCCTTCTCTGTATCAAAAACAAAGATTGTTTTAATGGAGCAGTTCAAACACACTGGGCAGCTTTTGTTCAATGCAACGCGTTTCTTTTCCCTTGCCTGCACGCACAAACACGCACACACACACACACAAACACACACACACAAAAGGATTAGTGTACAGTGTGCGCTCATATGGATTGATATGTTACAGCTTGCTGGACCAATGCAAGACAGAGGGAAAAACTATTGATTTTTTGCCAATATGGCTGCGTGTTGATCCTGGGGCCACATTCATTTTCATCACTCAGATATGGGGGGGGGGCAGACGAGTGTCACACTTGTTTTGCCAGTCTCCATGGCAACAAGGATCATCCAAGTCAGAGGAGGTCAGACCGCTGTTGAGAGGCAAGGCTGCATTCACTGAAATCAACATTACATGAAATGCACTTCACCCTCTGTTCTGTCTTTTTGTCTGTCGCTCCCCGTGTGTCTGTCCATCACCTCTGCCATCTCTCTCTCTCTTTTACTTTATTCTTTCTTCCACAGGCATCATTTCTTTTCTTGTACATTCACAACTGTTTTCTGTTGTGATCCAGTTCAAATGATCACATTTGGGCAAAGGAAGAACTTTGATCCCGCTCCTGTGGCATTAGCCAGCAGCCACCACGATGAAACGATGTTGAATTTCTACCGCATGACTGAAGTTTAAACACATCGCTCATTTCCCTCATGTTCCCTCTCCACTCTCTTCTCAGTGTGATGCAGCTCTATGACTGGGCTTCAACTTCCATTCCTCTGTCTTCTTGATAGATAAGAGTTCATTACCGCAATCCTAAAAACATTGTTGTCACTGTTTATTCGCGGTGTAATATATTTTCGAGCTCCTCGTCCAATTTTCCGGCGGCTTGATGGGTAGCTGGTTTCAGGATGAATGCATAGAAGAAAGACTGGTAGCTGCCAAGTGACTGAGGACAACCAGCTCTCTTCAGGTGATAATTGGCTGCTGATGCAACAGTGAAGCCCTTGAAATTAATCTTGTTGTTGCAAAAGTGCGTCCGTGTGTGTGAACATCAGAAACGGCACGCGTTCACCACTTCATCCATGATGTAATTCACAGGAATTACAGTAACAACATCTGTTGATCATGACAGGGTTGTATGTCTTTAAATAGATTATACAACAAGTTATTATACTGGGTTACTGTATTTTCTTGGGTAAAAAAATTTTTACTTCATGACTACACATGTCACAGTACTTTTACTGTGTATGTTTATGTAGAGTAGAATGATGTTTGAAGGGTGTCTTTCTTCTTATCCCATGAAACCTGACTGCTTGGCTGGAAGCCACTGCTCTGGGAGGCACTAAAGGTCACTAAATGGCAGACTCCAGGTCTGGATCTGGACCCAGACCTAATGCCATAAAGCATGTTGGCCAAGCTCAGTTGAAATGGTATGAGAGGAAGGGCAAGCACTGGATAAATAAATATATAAATATATAACAGCTTCAGTCAAATAAGAGTCTCCAATTAACCCTCGTCTCAGTGTCTTTGAACTCTGGTAGGAAAGCTGGAAAACCTGGAGGAGACCCACATGGACAAAACCCTCTTGATGTGAGTCACTTAGTGCTAACCACTCAAACTCAAATGACCTTGAAGCCTGGTCAAGAGGGGGCCTTTCTAGAGAAGAACATAGACAATATTCCACAATTAAGATATTCACCACGATATCACAGCGAAAGTATATGTTAAAGTATTTGTGTTCATGCGGAATGATATATACGTCACAATAAATACATTAATGACGCAAAATAAACGTAGTACTTTTATATGAACACAAGTAAAACTTAAATTAATTCAATTCTAATATGGACAAATGTAATTAAAAATCCATATAAGCTTTGGCCACATATGCTATGTTTGATATTTAGTTGTGGGCCGCATTTAATAGATTGGGGGACCGTGTGTGGTCTGCTGGCCGCCAGTTTGACACCTTTGCTCTATAGCATTGGTTCTCAAAGTGTGGCCCAGGGGCCAATGGCGGCCCACAGAAACATTTCTGGATGAATTACAGTTGATAGTTTTAATACAGGAGGTACTAAGCTTGTTAAATGTTTATTGGAAATGACTGGATACAGACCAATAAGTGTAAACTGTAGAACTGCAATCTGATCATTAAAATGATTACAAATGGGATTTATTTCTGTTTTTTTTCCTTTTTTTTGGCGGCCTAAATTGGCTCTCAGGTATCAAAACTTTGAGAACCCCTGCTCTATAGTGTCCACATTATGCCCACAGTCTGCCAAATATCTCCAAATGACCAACAATGAGATGTGTATGAGTTACTGTATATATATATATATATATATTGGAAAACAATATTACAATTCAACTTGTCCCTTAATGTTCATCAGAGTGTTCATGTTATTCCACTGCAGTTAGTGATAAGCTGAGAAAATAACCTGAAAGAGTACAAGGCGGAGATAAGAGGCAAATAGAGTGCGTATCTATCTAAGCCAGTTAATTAAAGATAATACATCTTTAAAGAAATCCAACGCTTTAAATTAACACAAGACAGTGAGTCGAACACCTCAGAGGGACAGAGGCGACACGCACACAGACAGAGACGGAACCAGTTTCCATCCAACTGTCAGGGAACATTTTAAACTCATATTGAAATGTCACCGAAAACCAAGATTTTAATTATGTGCGTTTCCCCGCTGAGATGAAGTGAACGTACACAGTGTACACACTGAGATAAAGTTAACGTAGCACGGAGCTGTAATAAAAATACACACACACACACACACACACACACACAGGGAAAGGTGCAACTCCGGAAATGATGAGCACAGGGCAACTTATTTTGTCTCAGAAAGAAAAGTGTGTTTCCAACAGGAACCTGGTTCATGTTGAATTCTTCTGTCCAAACTTGACCTGAGAATGAACAACTAATTAATATGAGAGAGATTTTGCTGACATTTTACCATGGGGTAAAACGCTTGTTTTCAATAGACAGGCGGATGTAGAGTAAATGAAAATCAGAATGCAAATAGATATGAAAATACATACACGCAGGTATTTTGGCTGGCACAGGCAACAACATGCTAGAACCTGAACCAACCCTAAACACAGTTTAAAATGATTTGTCTGAGCCCGACAGACTATGCACGTGTATTGATTGTGTATTGATGCTCCAATAGCAAGAGATATTTGACTTATAATTATAATTTTTTTACAATTCCAGGAAAACCCGGGAACATGGATTTTTACCGACATGGAACATGGATTTTTAACTACAGGAGCAAAACAAGGAACATGGATTTTCAACTACAGAGACTAAAACTAGGAACATGGATTTTTTTTTACTACAGGACTAAAACTAGGAACATGGATTTTTTTACTACAGGACTAAAACAAGGGACATGGATTTTTAACTACAGGAGCAAAACAAGGAACATGGATTTTTAACTACAGAGACTAAAACAAGGAACATGGATTTTTAACTACAGAGACTAAAACCAGGGACATGGATTTTTAACTACAGGATTAAAACAAGGAACATGAATTTTTAACTACAGGGAAGATGGATTTTTAACTACAGGACTACAATGAGGAAAACATGTTTTTAATTATAGGACTAAAACAAGGAACATGGATTTTTAATTACAGGACTAAAACGAGGAACACAGATTTTTAACTACAGGACTAAAATGAGGAACATTTAACTACAGGATCAATACTAGGAACATGGATTTTTAACTACAGGATTAAAACCTGGGAACATGGATATCAAACTTCCAAACAAAACCAAGGAACATGAATTTGTAACTTCAAAATTAAAACCAAGATGGATTTCTAACTTCAAGATAAAAACACATTTCTCACATCGACCATAGACATTACAACAACATATATGATTTTTGACCCAGTTGTTTCATTCATTCATCTTCCACTACTAAATTCTCCACATGAGGGTCAAGGTGGCGCTGGCGCCAATCCCAGCTGACATAGGGTGATAGTCGGGTGCACCCTGGACAGATCACCAGTCCATCACAGGGCCACATAGAGACAACAGCATCCACTCTCACACCAATGGTCCAAATGTCTGATTTTTTTTGTTAAGATGAAAAAACTGCTGTGAAGACTGTCTAACTCATCAGACCAAAAATCTCCTACAGATTTCCAGTTAATCTGAGCTCTGGTGACGGTGAAGGCCATGACTCACTTCCTTGTCATCTCGCTCCTCCGCCTCAGTTTTCATTTCATCACCAGTTTACTGTCTGCATCACAACTAAATGCAGACACATTTCTCCCAGTGAGCGTTGTCAGTTTATTGTCTTTGTCTTAGATGAACCGCATAACCAAAGCTCAATCTGGGTGTCATCTCTTTTTAGTCCCTGGTGACTGTGGCGGCGGGGCGACGGTAGGAAGCCGAGCTTCCTCGCCAGGCTTTGTTCTCTGCGACTCCCCTACGGTAGCTTTCATTTGACTCCCAGTGTGAGCTCCGTGTTAATTAGGTAAATGAATATGTGTGTACAGACAGGGCCGCCCCGCGCTAATAGCGACACCAGCACAATTGCAACAAAAGGGCCCCACCAGCTAAGGCTAAGTTTGTGATTAAAGGAAAGGCCTCTATGGCGAGGTGTAACAAAACAGCATACAGCGTGCTTTGAAGCTTATTTATGGCGCTTTATCTAATCCCTACCACCCGTGGCTATGGAGGAGATATGGATGTATTATTCATGATAATGTATGGTAGTGACTCTTATGCAGATTCACAACAAAGGCAAACTTTCTTTTTGTGCCTCTAAACGACCAATTATTTTTTTTTCTCTCTTAGACTGATGCTGAACAGATCAAATGATGGAGACAAAATGTGTTTCTGACGTTTGGTGGACCGTTTATTGAATGTTCTTGTCTGTCTTATGATTCTCTGAGCCCTGAAGCTACAGGCTTCCTTGGCAGAACTTCTTACTACACAGTTTTATTCTCCTCACCTTGGGGATGCCAGAGCTCCTCCATAGTCCTAGTGGTAAAATTTGAACTCAGTCCAAATCCACATCATGAGCACACAGGTCATAAAATAAATAAGCCTTCGTAAAGTAACAAATCCAGCTGAAAGCATCTGAAAATAATTGGCAGTGTACCTTGCACTTCTGCTGGTGCTGTATTGTTTGGCGGTGTTTTTCCCGCTTGTTTGTTACATGCATTTCTTTTTTACAATGTGACACTGGAAAAACTGGTGTGGACAGAAGAATGTGTACTATTTTCAGGAACTTTGTCAGGGTTAAGATCACACGCCTGAAGGACAAGCTTTACCAAAGGATGACCCCATGAGACGCAACACAAATCCTAAGAATCCTCCTTTGTGATGCTGAAATGAAAACATTTCATACACGGTGGGAGAAAGTGCCTGTTGTGCAGCCAGTCATGTGAAAGTTGACACATTTATTATGAGACTTGCTCTCATATGGAAGTATGAAAGAGCGCTTGATTCAGTTTGACGCAGCTCCAGTCAGCGAGATGTCGTGTGACGAGGAGGAACAGCATGTCATGTCCACAGTCAATAGTCCCTATTGATACATCACTGACAACTATTTAAAGGTGCATTATGTAATGAATCTTAAGCTACTGGCCATAAAATCCTTCTAATATGTCACAGAGACTCAGGAATAATGTTCATATAACAAACTGAACTCACCAACAACAACAGTTCAGCCAAAATATTTGCATTAAAAAAAATATTTTGCAGACTGCAAATCATGTTTATGTTTTGAAATCATGTTTTGGCATGTGGCGCCACCTACCGCCGTCTACCAATCATTGCAGAGAATCACTAGAGTCTCAGCTGCCGAGCAACCACGGGTTGTCAGGGTTATCAGAAAACGAAACCAAAAAGACCTCGGTATTTTGATTATGTATGTAGTAACCGTTTTTTGGCCACATTCTTACATATGGCACCTTTAAAGCTGTGTTTCTATCATGGTACAGTTCGGTTTGACACATAAAGCCCAGGGTCAGCCCGGGGTGTGCGCTGTGCTCGATGGCCGTGGCAGGGAGATACGCAGCGTGACGTTGTACCGGCGCGCCGACAACGGACAACGACGTCGAACGCGACACAACAGGCAACAATGGAGGACATCCAGCAGCTCGGTTTGTGGCTGTTTGTCTCAACAAGACGTCAAGTTTAGTATCAGAATAGACCGCGGCCGCTAAAGAAACACCGGTCGTAAGGGTGCTATGTTTTTCTGTCGCCCCAATCAGCCGTGAGTGGTGCCAGTCGAGCTCCAACCGAACCGTACCGAACCGTTCCAACAAACCAATCGTGTAGAGCACTAGTAGCACTTTCTGTTTTTATGTATTGTTTTTACATATTGTTTTTATGTTTTTATGTATTATTTTATTGATTTTATGTAAAGCACTTTGGGTACCGTCTGGCTATTGTAAAGTGCTATACAAATAAAACTTGATTGATTGATTGATAGAGCATTGGTTCTCAAAGTGCGGCCCAGGGGCCAATGGCGGCCCGCAGAAACATTTCTGGCGGCCCGCAATGAATTACAGTTGATAGTTTTATTCCAGGAGCTACTAAGCTTGTTAAAGTTTTATTGGACATTACTGGATACAGACCAATAAGTGTAAACTGTAGAATTGCAATCTGGTCATTAAAAATCAAACAAATCACAAATCACAAATGGGATTTCTTTCTGGTTTTTTTTTCCTTTTTTTTTCCTTTGGCGGCCCTCAGTCCAACGTTGGGTTCCTAAATTGGCCTTCAGGTATCAAAACTTTTGAGACATACAGTACATGTCTAATAAAGTACAACAATGTGCGTATTTTATGAAGTAAGAATCACATTTATCCTGACATTTCCAAGATTTTCCTTCTTCTCCTCTGCTTTGTTTAGTATCATGTCAATAAGCTGAGTAAAACCATCCTTTGACAACATCTATGCCCTGAAATCCTTTAACGGGAAAAGCTCCCAACAGAATAGTCTCCAACAATAAAAAAAATTATCTTGGAGTTTGTTTTCTTTCAACTTTATTTTCAATTCGTCCTAATCACAGGATTGGGACAGAATTGCTACAAGACGGATAAGTCGGTGGCAAACAACCACACCAGAGTTATATGTGTGCAAAATAAAAGAATGTCATTAATTCAAAAGCAGTTAATAATGGATGAGGGAAGACATCAGTGAAAGCTATTTACGGTTTGAAGAGGCAGACATATGAATAGATGACCCTTCCCTCTTTCGCAGTGACAGTCGAGGGTTACTTTACAAAACTGTTGGCAGCAGAAGATCTTCCTGTACCAGACAGACAGAGCTGCTGTCACTCAACAGTGAGCTGTCACCCTCTGCTGAGACACCACTGGTGTGTGTGTGTGTGTGTGTGTGCGTGCGCCCGCGCGTGTGTGTGTCAATGTGACAGGTCTGAATTAATGAGAGGTATGTGTCAAGGGGAGCGGGGGACGCTGAGGAGTAAAGAGGGCAAAGATGGCGGCTGAGCATTGGCGACTAGAAGTGCATGTGTGCGTGTGCAGGTAGAAACGGTTCCTTAATGGATCATTTCATTGTTTCCAGCCTGGTTATTCCAGGGTGACTCTTCAAAGTAAGAGTTTGAGATTAAAAACATTTCTGTTATCTGCTCCTGGTGATCAGTCAACAGAATATAAAAGTATTCATAAACTATATTTGCTTTCATTAAAACGGCATTGATGAGGTGCGTCGAGCAAGTGACTTCTCTCTCTGGGGTAACGGCTTTCATGACATTGTGTCACACATCTTTTGCCCTCCGCCAAGGAGGTATATGTTTTCGTCGGAATTCGTTTACCCGTCTGTCTTTTTCGCAACATAACTTGAAAAGTCACGGAGGATTTGGATAACATTTTCAGGAAATGTCCGCAATGGGACCAGGAACAAGTGATCCGTACACGCTTCACGCCGGCAGGATGTATTTTGTAGGCACTGAGCTGCCTTGGCGGAGGTCTGCGCTCTCCGAGTGCTTTTCTAGTTTTGTCTATTGGTTTTCTATGTCAGCTGGTGCCAATCCCAGCTGACATAGGGCGAACGGCGGGGTACAACCTGGACAGGTCGCCAGTCCAGACAAAGGGCCACAAAGAGACAAACAATCTGCCAAATGTGCATGTTTTTTTGACTGTGGGAGGAAACCGGAGAACCTGGAGAACACCCACACACACACAGGGAGAACACGCAAACTCCATGCAGAAAGGCCTTTGTTCTGACAAAGTTCCAATAAATAAAGATAAATAAATAAATTGGACCATTTTGACTGTTGCTCAATGGAAAGAGAAGATAGCAGACCAGAGCTGCCTCTCGTAAGATTACGATCTAATCATAGGCCGGTGAGATAGTTTAGTCTTGAGATTCATTCCCAGGAAGTTACAAAAGTAACATTTTGGGACACATTTCATATGCAACATAACCCGAGGGCAATCTCTCCATCTCTCGCTCTCTCTCTTCGCTGATATTGTGTTTTATTGTTTTGTCTGTCCTTTTTTTAAGATTTCTTTGGCACCATTGCTAAAGCTGGAAGAGGAATGTTTCCAACAAAACAGAATCACTAATAGGAGTGCACGCTCTCTCTAAACCATTGGTTATCAAAGTGCGGCCCGGGGGCCAATGGCGGCCCGCAGAAACATTTCTGGCGGCCCACAATGAATTACAGTTGATAGTTACTTACTCAATTTACTGGGTAATTACCCAGTAAATTGTAAAGCGTTATTATATTAATGCTTAAATTACATTATATTAACGCTTATATTACTTAACGCTAAACTGTAGAACTGCAATCTGGTCATTAAAATGATTACAAATGGGTTTTTTTTTTCCTTTTTTTTTCCTTTGGCGGCCCTCAGTCCAATGTTGGGTTTCTAAATTGGCCCTCAGGTATCAAAACTTTGAGAACCCCTGCTCTAAACTGTCCTGTGATTGGTCACAGTCGTCTGTCGTGGGTCAAACACTTCCCGGAGTAGGTGCAAAAGTCTCGTTCCCTCTCTCAGATCATTGATTTATATCGTGTTAAAAGGTTATTACGGAATAATTGATCAGCGCTGCCAAACACATTCCGCCTGCCCCACCTTTAATTGTAATTTACGTGAACATTATGAATATAACCGTCATTTAAAACGCTTCAAGAAAGATTACGTGATCACAAAAGTTAATGGTCAAACATGGCCGCTCTCATTTGAAAGGATGTGTTGCTCCACATAGAGAAAATGAAGTGTGTGGGTGAGTCAGATGGGTAACGTTTGTGTGTGTGTGTGTGTGTGTGTGTGTGTGTGCCAGTTTCCCCTCCTGACTAAAGGAGAAAAACAGGCAGGGAGAGTCTATCAGCGTGGCACCCTGCTCCAGAACATTCTTGATGAAGCAAAGGTTGTCTTCATTAGGTGCATTAATATTCATGACGAATGGTAATTTTGACACAGAAAAGGTCTCAGTAACCTTTTCTCGTGCATTTTTTTTTCTCCACTTCTCAAGGAAATTACAGTCCGGCAATGACTTAATTAATGCTTGGTTTCCTCGCCCAGTCGTTTGAGAGCCTGTCACTTTGAGGTTGGGGTATCTGTCTCACACTGACAGCAATGGAGAGAGAGGGAGAGAGAGGGAGAGGGAGGGAAATAGAGGACGTGAGAGAGGAAAGTAGGATTTCAGTGAGATAAGGAGGGATGAGATCAGTTGCCTCGACATGGACTTATTTACCATCATATCCTCCCGTCCATTTTCCTCCACATGCTCCACCTCTTTCTCTCTCTCTTCCTTGTACGACCCACCCCCCCCTCTGTTTCTCCACTGCCCCTCGCTCACCGTGTTGTGTTGTGTTGGTATATATGGCGGATGTCACCCTCAAGGCCCTGCAGGCCTCACTTTTCAGGGAGGGAGATCATGAGATGTGACAGGATGTGACTTTTTCCACTTTTCCTCTCTTTATCATCTCAGGGATCGTTCTGCAACATGAGTTCAGAGCAGCTGAGCAGCGAGACGCCGCGGTCCTCGGTGCCGCCGTGGCCGTCCGGGGGCATCACTGTCACTTATGTCTCTGAAGAGTGCATCTGTTTTAAGTGCCTTCATTCAGGGGGAGGAGAAAAAAAAAAGGGAGAAGAATTATTACAGCCAGTTTGAGCCACTGCCGTACATGACATTGGGTTTTTAAATTGACTCAAAAAAATCAAGGGAGACACTTGATTTTGCGAAATTAAACAAATAAAATAATTCTCATGCAATAAAAATTGCAGATGCTATTTTTCCAATTACTTTCAGTAAAAAACAAACAAACCATTTTAACCCCTTCCAAAGCTCTAATCAAATCATCGCATTTGATCTCGGCCACGGCCACAGGCGCGATCAAAACACACACCTAACAATCTAAAAACACTAAGGCAACATTTCCTTTATCATGTCCCATAAAAATAGTCATTTGCCCGAACCCGTCGTAGCACAATATGGTATTGTGTTTTCCTGATAATGTAGCGATGACAGATAGGTCCATATTGGGAGGTTTCACATATCTCTGGATACCAGTGTAATAAATTGCAGAGGGAAAGGAGGAGGAGGAGGAGGAAGGAGGAGGAGGAGGAGGAGGAGGAGGAGGAGGAGGAGGAGAGGGAAAAGATGGAACGGGAAGAGAGAGCGAGAGAGAGCAACAGATAGAGAGACTCTTCCAACATCTCTCTTCTGTGGCTAGTAGAAGGCTGCACTGTGGGCAGTGATTATACGCTATGAAAATGTAGGATTAATTAGGCCGGCAAGGGAAGGCAACCCTGTCTCATTACTGGCACACTATCCCCCCTCAAAGATATCACCACTAACATGGCCATTGCACTAATGCCAGCAGACAAAGTCCTCCTTTTTCTGCCCATCGCCCTTATTATCTTATTTAAGGCCACTTAAGGAAGGCCCCAAAGGTGGGCGACACCGTAGATTCTCTTCACTATACGCTGCCTTAATCAGAGCCTCTCCTTTGCTCTCACCTAGAGTTATAGAGAACGAAAAAAAACAAAAAACGCACAAGTTTCAAAGAGTTTTCTTTCTTCCAGTTTAGCGCTACATGTGTGATCGGGTGGAGCAGGGACTACGGTGGCACAGTTTCCACTTTGTCACAGGGATAATTAGTCTATGGAGACTTTACCCTGACTGTGTTGATCCTCTGTTCTTCTCGCTTTATCCATTTTCATAGATAACGTGTCACACGGCCGGAGCCTTCCCTTCCCCAGAACATCTGTGATTCTCCATCATACACTGTTCATCTTCCAGGTCTTTATCTTCCAGATTTGTCAAAAAGATCGCATCACGGACACAGACAACGCGCAACTTTACCAGGAATGATTTAATTTCTCTTTTTTTTTTTTTTTTTTGGACTGTTTCAAATGATCCTTGAGCTGATAAAGCGTAAAATCTTCTTTTTTTTTCTTGGTCTTTCTTCTTCTTCTTCTGTGCTGGCAGGCAGTCGGAGCTGTGGGGCTTTTAATTTGATTTTGTGCTAAACCTTCCAGACATCAAATGTAGTATATGTAGCCCCGTAAATGTCTATGAAACGTATATTATTATGATTATTATTATTATCTGAAATGACTAGTTGATTCATCACTTTGTCCGTGAGTAAAATATTGCTTATTTTTCCAAGCCAATGTATTGTTACAGCTTCAAACTGTTAGATAAGGACTACCGTTAGTATTATGACTTGGATGTCGGGCAGATGGTGAATGTAATTCACTCATTTCATTTCATTATTATGTCGTATAAGTGATACTGTAAGAGTGATGTAAGCAAAATGTGAACGTTAATAAGATTTTTCTCTCACTGTTGAAGGTTTCCTGTAGGACTCGCAGGTCCAAGGTTAGAGAACAACAACAAGACGCGATGATTGTGAGGGTGGCCACTTGAGTGTAACGCTTAACCCTGTTGCCCTGTGCACCGTACAGTACAGGCCTCGCCGCACCATTGTAGCATGTTGTGGAGCCTACATCACGAAACCTAATTAGATTGTTGAGTCAATCAGCATCCCACAGGTACATAACATGGCTGCAGAGAACAACAAAACCTGACTAATTGCCCTGAAGATGATTACACCTCTCACCAGGACTGAGTGCTTCAAACGCGCTTGTTTTTGTTTTTGATTGCAAAGACATTACATGTGCTAATTGTGGCATGCAAACCTGTTCGAGCAAGTGTCAGCCTTTTTTTTTTTTTTTTTCGAGATTGAAAGTCAAAACGCATAAACATTCAGTGCAATAAATGACATTCTTCCCACTCCACATACGGAGTTCTTAGCCTCGGAAAAGAAAGCGGCGTCTGTGCATGTGTGCTCTGCTGTTTATAACCACTGTGAGAGTCTCACCTCCTCCGAGCCAGACTTAGCCAAACATAATTACCCGGGGCGCTCTGCGATAACGCCTACTGTCACTCCTCATTTACAAGGCCTGCTGGAACTCCACTCAATTAAGTAATAAAACATGTTCTCTACTATTACCCTCTATCACATGAACATTTCAATAGTGCACATCCATAATTGACAAGAGCTGCTCTCCCCTTAAATTGGCAAGAGAGTTGTGTGAGGAGGAACATCATTTAATCAAAGTGTTGATGCGTCAGTTCTGGAGTGTTCAACGGCAGAAGTTTCTCCGTCTTTGCCTCGGTTGGAGTGAGCGATAATCAAGTTAATAATTCATTTTCACCCCCTTCATTCAAAAAGTACACACATTTTGTTATGTTTAACACCTGATATTGTGTGTTTCGCAGGAATATTCATTATAATGAACAAAGAAAAGAGAAACAAAGTTGGAACTGGACTGATAAAGACAAACTTTCAAAGCCACGTTATATATATGATAAAATACCTTTAACAAATATTCTATAACGAGTTGCTCAGAGCCATGTGTCCCGTCTCCCACAAGGGTCAGTGTGGATAAGCAAGTGCGCGTGATTTTTCAGAGATATACAGCAGCAGACTGAGAGTATAACAAACACAGTGAGTAACACAGGACTTTACAGGGAGCAATGAAAATGTCCTCACAGTATTTGTTTGTTCAACAACTTGTTGTGGTAATGTGCTCCCTCTGGAGTGTCAGCAAACTGTGATGTTTGCTTCTGCTGCATCAAGAAAGACGGGGGGGGGGGGAGAAAAAGTGCGCTGGAAAACAGGGATTTGTGGCCTGATGCAAATATTGCTCGGTCCCCAAATGCTGACTGTTACTCCAGTTGTGACCTGACTGTGAGAGAGGAGAAATGTGGTCTGATGCAAATGTTGAGCCGGCCTTCAGTCAGAGCCCTTAAGTCGACCCAGAGGCAGTTAGCTAACTCCCAGACTGCAACATACACTACTGTAGATGTACTGTAGCTGCACTGTTGCTGCTCTGCTCACTGTTTTTCCACTAGGTGCTCTCCAGGGCCCCCTCTCCCCCCACGCTCACCTGAAGTGATGTGTGAGGCCACCTCCACAGGCAGCTGCCACACCTCTGCTGAGGCAAGAGGCTCCGCTATGAAAGGGGGGTAACATTTCAGATGTGTTGCCAGTAAACACCCAAGGGACCTCGGATATTATGCACAGTTTGTACGGATGAAGTCGCCATAGGTTTTTATTTTGCTACTTCAATGCAAATATATCTCCTCCGGTCACTACTATTGTCTGGTAAAGTTTACCATACACTCCTGTAATATAACCAGTTAAAGCTGCAGTGTGCAACTTTTGATGATGCTATTATCTGAGGGTGCATTCACACCAGCCCTTCTTATTAATCAAACCACAGTTTGTTTGCTCAGAAAGTCCACAGGTCTCGGTTTGCTTCAAGTCAACCAAACGCAGGAAGCGGACTACAGCGCAGGGCATTGTGGGTAAACACAACTAAAAACATACGCGTGTAGAGCGATAGGAGAAACATCTGAGCCCTTTGACAGATATACGTTGCAGCGTATATGTGTCGTATGTTCGCATAAAACTAAATAAAAAAAACAAGAGCAATAGGATTTGATGCATTTTGATGATTAATTCCTGATGCAGCGCCACCTCAGGTGAGGAGGGGAATAGGTTATTCAAAAGGTTTATTTCGTTTCACTAAAGTTCAGGGTGAAAGCAAACTCAGACCGGCTGAATGTTGCAACCTGCAATCGTACCGAGTCTAGCGGACTATTAGGTGTGAAAACGACCTGAAAACTGACTGTCAAGCAAAACTATCAGACCCAACTGAGGGAGTGTTTGTGTTTATACAGCGGCAGCACGGGGGTCGTTCAAACCGCTGAATGAATTCACTTCTTAAACCTTTCGTAGGTGCCTTTTATGTGTTTAAAGTCATACTCCAACCTGTTTGCAGCCATCTCGTTTTTTACTAGTGCCTCAGTGTGACATAAAACAAATCACTTCCTGTGTTCCCGGGTGACACTAGATGTACACACACTGCTCCACTGAGAAACACAAAGAGAGTCATAAGCTGATAAGCTTAATCAGCATTGTGTCAACTCAACGGTTTGAAAGTAACAGACGGATTTGCACTACAGTTTTAAATGAGAATTCTCTTACTAACAGAGATAGTGTAATTAGTCAAAAGTTAAGTTTCGAGTTAGAATACAGTCACACAGAGTCAATTCTTGTTCTGTTTGTTGTTTGACTCGTTCCTCTGAGATTAACATGATACAATCAGCTCTACATGCATCTAGGAGATTATATGAGAGAGAGAGCACACGTGCATAAAAACAGGGACGTTTGTTCAAAAAAAAGTAACTTGCTGATTGTGCAACACGACGAGTGCGATTGCGTTCTCCATTGTGGACTTTCTCCATTTCCTTGAAGGTTAGAAAAGCTAAAGTTTCAGCTGTCAAATCGGAGAATTTGCATGTCAGAGTTCACCAAAGTTCTTCACCACCCTGAGCAAATCCAGAGATTGCTGCAATTCCACAAAACTGAACTGAGTTCAGACCGAAACTTCACTCCTGTGCATCTCAGTGAATGTGCAGTCACACAAATTCATGTTTCCCGTCACCAAGCATCTGTGTTGTCTTCCTTCAACCAAATGAGTGCCAGTTCGTGAGTGCGTGTGTGTGTGTGTGTGTGTGTCTGTCTGTCTGTGTGTGCGTTATGGGATGTACCCACTGATTACTGAGGGCGAGTCTCAGCCTTTGGGAGTGCGGTGAAGGACTGGCTAAGCTCTCAGTGATGTCACAGGGGATTAACATTGAGGGAAAAACCTCTGCAGTGTCGCTCACTGAGCCGGACTCTGACTGCTGCGTGTTTGTGTTGGATGTCGGCTCACGAAGCTTGACACTCAACAGATCACGGGCCGAGGCCAAAACAATGCAGGCGGAACAGGCGGAAGAACCCGGGGCATGCTGGGTAAAGAGATCTAGTGACACGGGGGGGGGGGGGCTGGATCACCACCTTTTATGTGAGTTCAAGGTCACAATTTCACTTTCTCTACACTATACGAGTAGTGCGAGAGATGTGAGATGAGACAATAATAATTATTGTGAAGTCAAGTGTGGCACTCAAATTTCAGGTCCATCCATCCATTCTCCTCCATCTTTATCATCCACATTGGAGCCAATCTCAGTTGACACTGGTACTGGTCGGAAACAAAGGCGCTAACCACTACTCTGCCATGTGGCCCCCGACCCAGGACCAACCTGCAAAAATACAACCACCAACCTTACATCATAAGCAGAAAAACATTTTCTGGTTTTAAAAGTGAAGCTCAGGATGTAGAACAAAAAAATTAGCATTTAGCTACCAAGAGGCAACTAAGAACTTTATTAGAATGGAGGTCTGGGGAAAATGAGCCTACGTCTCTCTTGATTTATAAGGTCAGTAAAGAATTTCCTGAGGAATTAATGGACTCAGACTCTAGTTCAATAGAACATGATGTCAATTTTGTAAATGACCGTATGTCCACATTTTGGACGATGAAGCGCAGCACGTATGAGTGGACATCAGTGGGATTGAGAGCTGGTATTATCCGTGAATATCTGGTTGCAATAACTGATCAGTCAAACTGTGTCTGACCACTTGTGGGTAAAAAAAAAGAGAAAGGAATATATGATTGAATCCAACTGTCATCACACTAAAACATATGTATTGACTCAAACCACAATTGCACCAATAGATCTGCTGATCAGCCACTTAAGGCCAGACAAATGTAAAATTATAGACTTAGAGTGCACAGAGATGTGTGATAGATGTGAGTTACTTTGTATTCTCACTAATGCAAGTTATCGACAGAACCAAAGATAAGGAGAGGGCGGGGGGGCCTTATATGATATCAGTTTTTAAGTAGCTCTTGAACACACACTCAGCTTCCTCCATTGTCTTAATAAATTCAGGGTAATGTCCATTTCAGCCGCATTGATTCCATCTAACAACAACATAGCTGTGCCATAGTCACCGCTCAGCAGCACATCCTGTGCTCATTATTATTTCAATGCAGTCAATTCTATATTGTTTTTATTTTTTTCATTTTTGTGTTAAGTTATTGTCAATGAAGACGTTTCACATTAAAGGCCTCCAAGTGTCTCGGAGGGCAGAGTTCTCCCCCCTTTACTGTTAAATGATAAACTACAAGTTTAGCAGCATTTCAATGATTAGATCTAATCAGAGTAATTAGAGGATTTCTGTGAACCAAGAGGAGCCGTTCGTTTATTTGTTGGTGTTGTCATTTCAGGTTCCGTCTCAATTTAAATATTCAAGCTAAATCAAATGACCAAATGGACAGTTTGGAAACGAGCTGTTGACAAATGATTGACCAAAACGCACTTGGAGCAACAATTCAATTATAAATTCAGCCCCAAATCTACTGTAGTATGCCCACAACACAACGCTTTCACACAAACTTAAAAACTTAAAAACTATAAAGATAAAGTCATCTCACGTGGTCCAGATGATGACAGGCCACTAATGACGGGAAGAATTAACCCAAAAAAAAAAACACCACAGGTTCATGACATGTTAAAGCTGGGACACACCCCCCCCCCCCCCCCCCCCCCACACACACACACACACACACACACTAGGTGAGGGGAGCCACTAAGGTGATGGCTCAGGGATCAAGGCGGGAGAGAAAGTGAAGATCTGGGCCCTTGGCAGGAATCACCACGGCATGACAAGGCTCTCATTACATCCCATGTCAGCTCATAAACTAATGGAGGCATTAGCATAGCTTTAGTTTGAATATGAGTCATTGGAGATGATATATAATTTAGAGAATCTGCAACTCAGCCCTAAAAAAAAAAAGAAAAAAAAAAGGTGATTCCAGTTTACACAGCCCCTGATGATGAGAGCGCCTTCTTCGCAGATGTAGGAAAATGCTGGCGTTCATTTGTGTGCTATGCATTAACACAGCATCTCTCTCTTTCTCTGTCTCACACACACACACACACTTGCATCAGGAGGCTAATTACTGTAGCTCATGCGTTACTGATACCATCTCTTATTTTTCTCCCCTTCCATGTCTAATGGTTGTGACAGTAAATGAAGAATGCCTGGGGGTGGAGGGGGGTGCGGGGGGGCATTTTCATTGTGACACATTTTAGAACGCCAGCAAAAAAAAAAAAAAAAAAAAAAAAGCATGCAGCACGTGACTCCAGTGTGTGCATATGTGTGTGTGTTGCGTTGCGTGCTCCTTCGCTACGGTTCTTCAAAGCGCTGTCACACAACACAAACACACACTGCGGCAGCTTGATAAGATCTGTTCCAAAATCTCCATCAAAGAATCGCCATTAATTGTCATCTGTCACAGCCGAAGCTCGGCGCGGCGAAGGGCAGCGCGCTTGCATTTTTCCCCGATCGAGATGAGCGCAGGAGAGCGGCTGATAGGCTTTGACAGCTCCAGCGTGTGCCTGGCGTCTCGGGGGCATCTCTCTGCCCAGAATCAAGCCTTCATTGTGGGGGAAGCAGCTCTCAGGGCCTCCTTCTAATCTGACACCCATTCTCCGCTCTGTCTCACCTGCAGGTGGGAGCTCACACAGTTGAAGGCCTCCACACAACCCGCACCCCCCCACCCTCTCTCTTTTTAATCCCCTATCCATCCATCTATCGCTCTCTCCTGACAGGTGCTTTGCTGCATTCCCTCCACACTCGTTCACAATTAGCAGCTTTCATTTGTGAGGTACAGTTTTCTTCTCTGCTTTTAGCAAAACCCGCTTCATACCTTTTTTTATTTAGCTTGGATTTGTCTCACTGGTCCTTTTTTTTTCCCTTCCACCCCTTCGCTCCCCTCCCTCCCCTTCTGCTATACCTATCTATCTATAGTCCAGCAGATGCTGTCCCATTTGTACTCACCCCCATGACATTCCTACGGGGGATTGCTTAAGGATTCAAGAGCCTCAGTGCTCATGGATCACACTGACACTTGGTCAGCATCAGCAGATTATGAACTATAGGCGCCTGACACCCCGCCATTGTTCCTCCATCTAAATATGAACAATAAGGCCCATCCGACGCCCACGCTGACAGCTTATTCGCTCTTATCACTCCTGTGGAGTCGCCCGGCATGATCTGGGCGCCTCCCCCTTCCTCCTCTCCACTTGTACACGCCCGCTCCACCCCACCCGCACCCAAACACACGCACGCACGCTCACCCTTCTGTAGTGTAGCCACAGGGCTGGGGTGGGTTGGGGGGACTGGAGGGAGATTCAGTGGGGAAGGAAGGGGGCAGAGGGTCGAATCTCAAAAAGAATTTAACACTTTACTATTCAGAACTGTTTAGGCATGGTGCATCCTCATGATTCAGTCTACTAATTTACTTTTCATGGAGATTCCCAACAGTTTGATCTCGTCACGTGCCATGACTGTCTTTCCCCCCCAATCACCTGTCACTGGCAGCTGTCAGATCGTCAACTGACAAAGAAAAGTGATTTTTTATCCAGAGTTTGTGGCAGTAGCTTCTCCTGACTTCAACGAACAATCGCTGAACTTTCAATAACACTACTGAATCACTGAATATCACTTTTTTTGGGGGGGGTTTATGATTTTCTTTTTTTTACTTTCTTGAGGTCGAGGTCAGGAGTGGTGTAGATTTGTGGGAAATTAAATAGTAAATGATCTGTATTTATATAGCGCTTTTCGAGTTGAAGACCACACAAAGCTGCTTTACATTGACACAGAACATCTATCTAAGTGCATCTTTCATAACCATTCAAACGCAGCCGTCAGGAGCAATGTGGGGCTAGGTGTCTTGCCCACGGACACATCGGCATGCAGACTAGCAGAGCCGAGAGTCGAACCACTGAGATACTGTAGCCCCAAAATTGAAAGTCATATGTTAAACATGGGAAATGGGGCCACACGGTGGAGCACACGACGAGCACTGTTGCCTCACCGCAAGAGTATTGCCAGTATATATATGTGTTTGCCCTGCAATGGATTGGCGACTGGTGTACCCTGCCTTTCACCCTGTCACCTTGGATTAGTGACCCTCATGTGGCAGATAAAACAGTTGACAATGAATGAATGAATGCATTGGAATGATTGTGGTTGTGGGTTGTCTCAAAGTGGGATTCATCATGAGCTCATCCGCCGCCCAGACCTCCACACTTTTACTCTGGTACATGACTTACTGTAAATGGTGATGTGCAAAAGCTACCAATACTGGCGCTGATTCAGTGCCATATATTAGCTGAACATCAACAGCCTTTGCTTAATGGACAGTTCCTCCAACCATGACATCCTCCTGCCACTGACGTGCACATCTCTGTCACCATCACAACCTATACCAGCTTTTTTTAATGAGACGGGCTGAGTTTCCTGTTGACAGCACACCTTCTACATAAAGAAGAGAAAGAGTTGAGAGAGAGAGAGAGAAGACGATGGGTGGATGAAGAGGAGCGGGAGAGGAGCATGAAAAAAAGGAGAGCAGTGGAGAGTGGCGAGGCTTTCTGAGCAGAGCAGAAATTAACTGGGCCCCAGGGACGGCCAGATCAGAGCCCAGGTCCCAAGAGAGCACTTACCACAGGGGCCCCCACGCTTGTTACAGCAAGGCAGGGGCCACTAGGGGACTCCCAGGGCTTCACTTCACAAATGTGAGGCTCAGTTCACCATGCAAGATGGTTAAGAGGCAGACGGTCAGGGTGGCTCGCGAGAGGAAGCACACCACAATTATGTCCTCCTTTGAAAAACCCCGCTACGAGACCCAGAGAAATTATAACAAGCTCAGATATGTTTAAGATCAATTTGGGAATAAATTCTCGCAAATGACGTGTTCCTCTTCTCCGAGAACATTACACTCAAAGGCTAACTCCCATGGAGAGTTTTTTTAGAACGCCGAAATGCCATCCAGATCACTAGGGATGACGGAATTAGCCAATAACGTGAGTCCTGTTGAATGACACAGACACCGCCCATTGGCAGCTCCGTAAATTTGTGGCTGCAGTTCTTCAGTGGCACAGTCAGGACTCGTATCACATCTAATCCAATATCAGTGACTCTAAAACTCAATCCAGCAAATTAGTTCACCCCAAATGTTGAGGTCACACTTCCTCATGGTACGTTAGCGGGGGGGGGGGGGGGGGGGAGAACGTTGGAGACGGAAAAAGGAAAAGTACAGTAGATGTGACAGAGGATGACTAAGAGGAAAGCCTGCTGCAAAAATAAAACTTTGCTCATGCACAGAGATATTTGACATTCACATTTTAGTCACGTCATTAGGGTGCAAACACACATGGGTCCATTTATAAACATTTCACAGAATGACGATAGTCCAAGTGGAATGGAATGTAAATGTAATAAATGAAAACAGAGATGTGTTGCAAGAGCAGTCTATGGGATCGCTCTTCATTAAAAATCTGACTCATCTGCCCCAAGTCTTTTCCTGTTTTTCTCTGTGAAACGATATCAGACAGTTAGTAAAACTGGGAAAATCTGTGCCGAGTTTTCAGCAGCGTCAATATGTAGTTAGTTGAAGCTGCAGGATGAGGCCGCGCTGTGTTGCATTAGGAGCAGATATGAAACAGATTTGTTTCTATCCAACGGACAAACACATTTTCAACAAGCCTTTTGAAAAACAGCAAAACGACTGTAATTCGAGCGGGATTTCCACGAGCTGCGTTATTATCAATAAGCTTTGGCGATTATCAACAAAACCCCAAATGAACGGGAATGGAATGATGCTGCTCGACATGGCGTTGCTCTTTTCTGCCAACGAATGTTAACCATCCTAAAAAACAAATAGTAGGAATGTACTTTCAGATGGTAAAAAGTATTGCTTCTTGTGTTGCCAGTTAAACAGTCAAAGAAAACGGATCCTTATGACCTTGAGATTCCATCCATCTTCTACAGATTTATCCTCCAGGATAGGGGTTTGCTGGTACCACTTTCAGCTGACAGAGGGCGAAAGGTGGGGTCCACCCTGGACAGGTCATCAGTCCATCACAGGGACACATCTATAAAGCAAGTTGTGTCTGTGTGTGTGTGTGCGTCTGTGATGGGCATATCTCGCTGACCGTTAGTCAGATCGACCTAAGATTTTGGATATGGCTTGAGCATGGCCAGATGGTGTGCATCCATGATTTTCAAGCAGGCTACTTTTAAAACAATGTAACCTGTGTCAAAAAAAATAAAGTTTGTTGTACAGACATCGTGCCCTAGCTCATAACTTTAAGGACAGATGAGTATTTTATTGGGACAAAACATAGTTTTACCGTGTTTTAAAAATGCATGGATGTGGCCACAATGGATGCAGTTCTACAGGTCGCGAATAGCCTACTGCTCTCGTCATACTACTACTGCATCCTCTCAATGCACACGTAATTCATAATACATTTCTTTTTCTTAAAATAACTATTTCTGCGTCTCTCTATATCTCAATGTACATCCATGTCTTACCCAATATACACTTTGTATATTAACACTGCACAAGAGTACACCTCTTTGTATATCCAACCTTCACATGCAGCCATATTTGGCCACAACTGAAAAATCTTCTTCAGCTCCCAGGAATACATACTTCCTACGGGTACTGCACGAGTAGAGACAAACGACCAATCACTCTCATATTCACACCTATGGTCAATTTAGAGTGTCCAATTTCTAACAAGATTCCAAAGAGGCAAAATGTGCTAATTAGGACAGCAAACATTATATGGGCATAATGTCATTAACCCATTGGCTGCCTATAGACGTCAATTCAAAAACAACCGTTCACTTCCAATGATGTCTGATGAAAGAAGAGAGTCTACTCTTTCTTTGGTCTTGGAAAATCTGTCAAAATGCTGTAAAACCATTAGCAGTTCTGCGCTGAAAATGGCTGGCAGCCAAGGAGTTAAGAATGTTAATCTTATTTTAAAGGGACAAATGTTAAATGGTCGATTGCACGATTGTGCATGTCCGATCACTCACTTTTCATACCCTCTCACACGCTGCCGCGAGGAAGTGTCTTGCACATCGGCATGAAGACTACCGGAGCCGGGAATCAAACTCACAACCTCCAGGTTGAAAGACGACTCGCCAAGCTTTTTCTTTCTATTCCTGTCATGTTGATGGTTAAAAAACAAAGAAACATTAGAATAACATCATGTACATTAACTGATTTATCAATGACAACCTGTGTGACATTAAAAATGAGCAAAGAAATCCATAACACATCAAAAGCATGACCTTCTCTGTCATCCCGCAGTTGAGTGTGGGGTAAATGAAGAGGGGAACTAGAGATGCTATAATGTTATTATACGTTCACATATGATAATACTACTAGGCAGTTTCCATGTTTGTATTGTCTGTTTTTTTATATATCATTTGAGTGTTGTCTGCAGGTGTGACCCTTGTTTTTTTTTCTCCGTGAAACATTTTCTGAATTTGTCGAAAGCAGTTTCTCTCTCTCTCTCTTCATGTGTCATGCTGTTTGTTTTGATAAAATTAATATACCAACAGATTTAACCCCTATACGGCAGTGCTGACATGAAGCAGATGGCTGCAGCAGCTATGTAGAAAGGTGTTATCGCAAGCTGACAGTGAAGATCTGCTATTTAAACAGAGTGGCATGCTGGCGCGGGGTAACACGCTGACTTCTCAGAGTCTATTCACGTGTACGAGACGCCGTGAAGACCAGCGACGGAAAAAATTTAGGTTGTCAAACTGTTTAATTCAAACGGGGGCCGGATTTGAGGCTGAACGTTTTCTCTCACAACCCCCCCACCCCTCCTCCATTTCCCAAGACTTGTATACGATTTGAAATATTGTAAACCTAAATGGGGGAGAAGCTGAACACGAACGGTTTTGAGTCCATGCCAGCTCAATTCAATTTGAAGTTTCACTTCTGTGATGTGCCACGATGAAAAGTGACGCTCTTGTATGGGGGCCTCACAATTATCCTTTCAATGCCCTATCATTTACTTTCTCTTCAGCGAGAGCTACTTTGCCTTTCACTCGCTGCTTTTTCTATGTTTTTTTGAAGTGATATTCATCCATGTTGTGGGCCTAATTAAAAAGCACTAACAGTTGTTTCTGGTTCAAGGTTGAGTCACTGCTATCTCATCAAAGTGAGCTAATCAAATCCCTTTTCAATCACGGCTGCTCCTTAATGAAGTGCTGCACACAGTCAATGGGACTGTCTGTCTGTCTGCTGTTTTTATTTGAGTCTTATTTGGGGTTCGGAGTAAGCTGCTCTATGAAGGAACAGAGAAGGCTTGCCATTTTGGAGGGGGTCTGCATGTGTGGGATAGAGTGGGCTGTCAATTTGTGTCAGGCACTGAGGTGTGTGTGGCAGGGAGTCTATGGCAGGGAGGGGGGGGAGGGGGGAGAGCGGGCGGTATGTGGGGATTAACATGATCAAAGACACAAATGCAGAGCCACATAGGAAAAGTAAGAAAAGGGGAGAAGAGTCATGCAGGGCTCGCCAAACACACACTCGCCCCGCCTCCCGCTTTCCCCCCATAATAACTCCCACGGAAGACGTGAACCGTGGTTGAACCGTGGCTTCACCCGCGCTCCACCTCTGCCTCAAACGACTATCGATTTACAGCGACTACTACAATGACAAAAACAAACGCTGCACGCTGACTGTACATGCGACTGTACGTACGCGCCCGTCGATGTAAGCACGGATGCATGTACAGCGAAACTCGAGGTTTTCGAGCGAGCAGCAGCACATGTAGAGGGGGGAGACAGACAGGAAACAAACAAGCTCAATAGAATTGCACCTGGAGCCCTGAGGACACACTGAAACAGAGCGTATCAGCCAGCATGCTAATACTGCCAAAGGGAAGCCAAAACTAATAGCACAGACATTAAGAAAATGATCCTCGGGCTGATATGTTTTCTATAGACGGCGACTGAATAGAATTGCCATATTTATCATACTCAGGGAAACAGAGAGAGAGAGAGAGAGAGAGAAGACCCCGTGTACACTTCCTGTCCCTCTCTGTTGTCCCCAGGAGAGTAATGAGAGTTGCCCCTGGGAAAGGGTGCAAGTGAGCGTTCCTATGTATGAGAGTGTGCGTATGCGAGTGTGCATTTACACAAGCAGCGCTCCTGCGCTCCACTCCCACTCCAGCCCAACGTGGGTTATGGTTACAAGTGTACAGTAGCAGTCGCACAACAATCACACAAACTATCTTTGCCTTAAAATTCGAGGCACAGTATAAAAGGCAGTGAACTCAAAAAAGAAGAAAACACACCGTCACAAAAACTCCAAACCATGAGACAGCATTTTTTCTCATACACATGATGCAAGATAAATTCAATTTCCTATAATAATAATAGACTTTGTTAGCCAAAGAACTAGATTATATTTTAATATATGATATAATAAATGTCGCATTCTACAAATTAAGTAGTGACGAGAGACAGAGCAACATGAATGTACTTGTAAAAAAATTGTAACCATGTATTACCACAAATCAATAACAATATGTATTGTGCTTAAGATTGTCTTCAATGGAACACAGGTTCTTGGAGGTTTTTGAAATCGACATCATTTTAATGTTTTACCTCAGGTTTGTGAAATGCGTCTTTTAACAAGTTAAAAAAAAACAAGTAAAACACACAATTAACAGACCATTTCTTCATGTGTCATTAAGGAGCAAAACACCAGTCTTTCTTTATCTGACATTCACCAAAATAATCATAGAACCATAACACCAACAAAGTGGCCCAGTGTTGAAAAAAAGAAGTAAAATCACTGTTTGAGCGACAACAAAATCTTACAATAGTAACATTTTGAACCAGTCATTGTGCTTTTATGCGTTCCTTCTACCCTCCTTTTACTACATTAACCTCATGTCTTCATCCACACGCCCCCCCCCCCTCCTCCTCCACCTTCCCACCAACACCCCCCCTCTCCCTGCCCTTTTCTGGCTCTCCAATTAAGCTGCAGCGGCAGGTTTCCATCAGCTGTCTGCTTGTCTAACGCGGGACTCCTCAGAGCAGAAGCCTGTCAGGAAATGAACTCATCACTGGGTGACAGCTGCTAATTTCTCTCTCTTCCATGTCACACAAGTGGCCTGCTGCAGTTAATAATCAGCCATCCAGCCCTGATTAGGGAGATACACGGGGAGGGTGGGGATACACACACACACGCACACACGCACACGCACACGCACACACAATACAGTACACAATCACTATGATAATGTACAAGCTGGGCCGACATCCACGCAGACATTCCCATTCACAACAAGGAACAACAGCACACACTGAGCTGGGGTCAGTCATTTATACTCACTGAGCACTTCACGAGCAACACCTGCTTAGTTTACCGGTGTAAACGCTAAAGCAGCCAATCAGGAGGCGGCAACGCATTTGCTTAAAAAAATCACGCAACTGCATGTCAGGAGCTTCAGGTGATGTTTACAGAAAACAACCAAAAATGTGTCTCAGTTATGTTGGCATTGGCTGTTTGTACCAGACAGGCTGGTTTGATTACTTTTGAAACACACACATGCACACACACGCACACACACTCCACTGAGCATCAGAGAGGTCGGAGAAGAACGACCTAAGTGATCGGAGGCGACAGAGAGGCTGCGATGACTCACGTCGCTGTGTCTTTACTGTGGTGGCGTCCGCGCCATCGTCCACAGCTGCCAAACTCTTGCCTGATCTTGTGAACACGACGACATGCGAGTTAAATGAAACTCAGAGGTTCCCTCCCCTGCGGGGGGAAGTCACCGGATCTGAGTCCAAGAAAACATGTTTGGGATGTGGTCGGGACAAGAGACTGGCAGCATGAATGTGCAGCAGACCGATGTGCAGAAGTGATGTGATGCCATCATGTCGACATGAAACGCGAACAAAAAAAAGGGGGGGGAAGTTCCCCACATCTTTCCTCCACATCACAAAGAACTGAGGCTTGTTTCATTTGGTATAATTTTAGCATGGTGTTCTTCATTATGTGACCGTGTAGTAGCTCTAGCCGGTCCATTCAACGGCTGCCAGTGTGAGGTCATGCCGTTTTTAAAGTCTAAAAACGGCTGCATTACAAGCAAAGAAATGTCATTTACACAGTATGTGAACTATTTAACCTAACACCAACGAACTGTCTGATTGTTTGTTTACGAATTTTGAATGCTGTGGCATCTCTGGATCCCGCTCACAGGCATGTTTAGTTGATTACACAGTAAATTTGACCTACGCTGAGTGGAGAAAAAAAAACTGTGCGAGTTGTTTCTAAATGCAACGCGCGGCTGAGAGCAGGAGACGAAGACGAGGCTCAAATGCAGACAGGTGTTATGTAAAATTACAGACTCCTTTCTCTCTGTGTGCGGTTTGTGGATTTCTCTGCTCTTTCACTTCTCTCTGGCCTCACTTCTCTTCACATCCATCTGTAATCCTCTCATTTTTCCTGCCTACTCTTCCACTACCTTCTCTCTCAGCCCACCATCTCGCTTTGTGTATTTGTGTGTGTGTGTGTGTGTGTTAAAGGGATGAGCTTTTGATGCCCTCTGTGTGTACTTCTCTACTTTCAGCGGTCGGCCATTGTGTGTGCAGCCGTCATACTGCTCTCCCACTCACTCCATCAGAAACCAGGCCTGTGCAGCAGCCTAAATGAATATTGATTCTCCCTCCAGTGCTGAATACTGCTGGGGAAAAAAAGGATGAGTATGTTGTACACAATGAACAGAATGGGCCTGATGGGGGAGAGAAGAGAGGATGACGATTAGGACGATGGTGATCATGACAACGATAATGGTAATGGTGATGGTAATGACTGTGTTGGTGATCACAAAGCATGATGGGAGCCAGCAGTTGATGCATGTATGTGCATGTTGCTTGTGCGATGGCGTGGTCTTGTACATGTCCCCCAGTATTGATGCAGAAATGTGATTTTTTTTTTTTTTTTTTTAAACATGACAGTTAACTTCAAGTACTCCGGACACAGCTGTTTAAAAACGATGTGCATTTTTTTTTATTGTCGCAAATTGAACCATATCAATATTTTCCAAGGCTAAACAAAAAAAAAAAAACGAACGTGTAATTATTGGTTCTATTTTGTTACAACTATAAAATTGTGTCAGATTCAATCAAACCATTGGTTTATAACCAGAAGCACATTAATCTAATGGAAAATTCACAAACCACAACAAAAGCAAAACTTAAAAAATAGTAAACACATCAGGAATTTAACAAAGCAAAAATATGTATCTTCCTTTACAGTGAGTAGATTATTATATGTGATCTTAAAAAATACTAAAGTAAGAAATATATTCAACACTTTGAACATCATGAATCACGTTGGTAATATAGTCATGGTGGTTGTGACATTCTTAGCACCATAACCCCTTGTTTACTGTCCCTCTAAATAAAGTGTGTGTTCACCTGAGATTAGCAAAGCCCCATAGAAGACAGCAAATAACAGAAAATAGAAGTGATTTTTTAATTGAAATTGAAGAGAAAAAGAGAGGAGGAGACTGATTTCCTTGCAAATGAGTGGGCCTAGTGCAGCTAGTACAGGCCACATCACTGAAATGGAATTAATCTTTACCTTAATTACCTCATTTCTCTCTCTTCTCTCCTTCCAGGACTTAATTATGAGGGTTCTCCTTCCAAATAGACCACCATCTCTTCTCCAGCATGCTGCTCCACCTGCTGCACCTCCCCATCACCTTCCCCAGCCTCTCCATACACGGCTCCCTCCACCTGTAAGGTGCAATTGTCCAGCTCCGTCACGATGTAGTGCGTGCCTTCGTCATTGACGATGACTCTGGTCAGACCCTCCTTCATCATCTGCGACGCCGCGAGCTGCAGCACCTCCTGCATCCCCTGCTGGCGCGCCTCCTGGATGACCCGCAACTCGTCCTGCTCCCGTTTCACGCGATCTTCACAGCTCTGCACAGTCTCGGCCATGTCGGGGCTCAAGACCTCGTGGATGATGGTCGTCTCTCCTTGCGTTTTCTCCTGATGACCCATTTCACTGACGGCGCTGAGGAGAGCGTCCAGGGCCGAGGACGACTCGGAAACAATGTGACCCGCGGCTGCCATCCCACCTCTGGTGACAGCCTGCAGCTCCTCCCTGGCCTCCCCTGACTCCAGCACCACAAATTGGGTGCTGTCTCCGGCCAGGTGTGCCCCCGCGGACGCCACTTCCCTTCCCGAGGCAATGACTTGTCCATCTTCGGTGATGTGCAGCACCTCAGCCACTTGACCGGCCATAGCCAGCGTCTGTAGGGTGGCTGCAGCCGACTCCTCCAAGGTCTGGTCGATGGCTACCTCCTCGCCGTCATAACCCTGGATGATGATGACCTGCTGGATTTGGTCATCGTGTATGGACGCCTCTGATTCCTTCATGTGCACCGGCGAACCCATGGATTCTGTCTCCACAAACGTGGCGCCCTGTCCCTTCAGGCGGCACTCGAACGACTTGGACACGATACCTGGAGAAAAGAGCAACACATAAGTTTCACCATTTTTATCTCTAAGTTGTACAAGAAAAGTGAGTAGCTTAAAGTCCTGATAGATTCCACATATTTACACAGTTCTGGTTTAAACAAGATACGAGGGATGGAGGGGGGGGTGTCATGTCGCCATGCAGATTGGCATATCTAGACAAGCTGACAGTGCTATGACACAGCATGACGACATAGCTAAACAAGGAACAAGACCCACTCTCTCTCTCTGCCACCAGCACCTGTAGCTGCAGTGTCAACCAGAGAGGCCATATTATGTTTGTGTGATGCTGGGGCAGCAGCTGAGGAACGAGGGACTGGAGAAACACAGGATAATCCCTCGAAAATCAAAAAGAAATATTGGGAAAATGGCTATTGTGTTATTATTAGGTTATTAACGGGCGTGCAGGTGACATTTCAAGTGCCATATATGCAATAAAAGCAGTAAAGTGTGGAGGCATTTGACTTCCTGTGGTCAACTGAGCAAATGTAAATATAAAAGGAGAAATACTTTTGAGAAAAATCATATTCAAAGTATTAAACATGCGGCCATTCATCTCTATGCGTTTCCAGACGCCACAACTGTTCAAACGTGCCATGTTTATGCATCACGACACAGCGAGAAAGAAAGTGACACAGACAGCGAGGTTGATAAGTCGACATTGCACATATCTTTTGTCACTAATGCACAGAAAGAGACAGAACACAGAGATTTTAGGCTGGTGGAAGAGCGTGGTGAGATACGGCGGGTGCTAATTGAGCCACACTGTGCCCTCTCAGATCACAGGTTGCCATGGCGTTGCCAAGGTGATAGGAACAGTGTTAGAAATGCCATTGTTTAAACAGCGCCTGACTCACACACTTGTAGGCTAATCTATGCAGAAATATGGGAATCGGAGACAGTGAAGAGGGGACTGTTCGCGCCTGGGTGGCTGGGACCCACAGGAACTAAATGAACAAAAAGCTGAGAACATATGTATTGTTGTAGCAGACAGACTTCAATTTGTGACGTTTTAGTTTTTGCCTCAGAGTTTGTCCTTAAAAGTTTAGGGAGAAAACAACTTCCTGTTTTATTTTTCTTTGCATCCACTTCCAGAGAAAGTTGACATTTTGTCCCCCCCCCCCTCCAGGGACAGCAACATGATCACACAGATCTCACTGTACATACAGGAACAAACTCATCAATGATTGATTTTCCCATCTCTCTCTCTGGCATTTAATGTCCTGCATTCACAAGGTTGACACTGTTGATCAGAAAGTCAGAGAGTCACAGCAAACAATCTGGCTGTTACACCCAGATTTACACTCAAAATGGACTATTGGTCCACCGTTTGAACATGAAGAGTGAGTCCAATGAGCTGGACAGGTAGAAAATGGCGGATTCTGGTGGGAAAACCTGTTATTTATAATGTCAAGGAAAGTGAAAAAGCTATCCACAAAAAGATCTTTCTTGTGCAGCTTATAAAACCCTTTAAAGTTGAAAGTGCTCACTTTCACTGAACCCTTGTTCACTACCGTTTATAAATTATAAATTACAAAAAAAAAGTACAATCCTGATTGATTGCATTGACGTTTACATCCCATCTGTGTTTTCATGTGTTTTTAAACTGATTCTGACAATAGACAAGCAAAGATGAAGCTACTCTCACGTTTCCATATACGCACACACTCTCTTGACCTTAATTCATTTTTTTTAATCTCTATAACGTATTTCTATGTGTATATTTCTATGCACAGCATAACAATGTGCATCTGTTTAAATGCAAACTAACACACTCACTCACACACAAAAAAGTAAGTAAACACTGAACGCTGGAGTACACAGGAAATAAGGTGGGTACGGCAAATCAGGTCAGACTCTTCCATCTGTATCTGAAGTGACAAGCACAGTCGTTAGTGTGCGGAGGGAGGCAGCGGTGATGAAGACAGCCAGAGGAAGTTGGCATTTCGAGCAGCAGAGGTTACCTGTTTACAGAGAGCTACAGGGTCCATGCTAACTGCCTACGCCAAAGCGCTGTGAGCGGAGAGGTCTCTCTCTGGAGGAGAGGACAGTAAATTCAATGGCTGCACGGTTTCTGCTGCATTATCATAAAACCCTCTTCATGTGTACTGCATGCGTGCGTCGACGCGAGTGTTTGCGCTAAGAGCGATAAAGGACACTTTGCTTTCTCAAGTACTGACTCTTTGGACTCTGCGTAAAGATCAGCCAGTTTGTGCTGAATATGTTTTTGATGCATCATCTCTGTAGTTTACACACAGTGGCCGCTTTATAAGGTATGCAGCGCACCTGAAATAGTGCCACATAGAGCTTAAAACGTGGGAAGAAAAAGCAAACCCCGGAGAAATCTTGTCCGTGAGGGTACTGCAACAAGACTCAGAAAGGAGAGAGCATCTATACCAAAAAAAAGGCCCCAACCCAAACCCTATACCACCACTTAACCCCGCCAAAACACTAATAACTGGGTCCAGGACTGGCCTTTATGCTCATCTAAAGACTCACAAGGACCAAGAGCGAGTGACCGCCCATGATGATGAGCTCATGTTTCATTACATGATGGTGTTCTGGATTTATTCGTTGTAACATGTGATTATGTGAGTGAAGTTAAGTGAAGGGTAAGTTACTGTTGTTTTTCTTCTTCTCTTACCTATAATATCAACAAGGCATTGTGTCGCCGAGATACAGAAGAGGATTAGGTCCACACAGGAAAAAACATTTGAGTTCTTGAACTCAGAAATCTGACTTTATTCTCAGAATTCTGACTTTAAAGCTCACATAGAGTGGTCCTGTTGCACATATATGTTAGTTATGGAGGGCTACTTACATACATTAACTTGTTTTTATGGTCAAAAACCTCCTAGTTGCTGTAAACGAGCCGATAGAAATCCTCTTTTCTGACGGTGTTTCCCAGCCGCGAGATTTGAGACTCAACTCTCTCACCCAGAAGACAGAGTCTTGTGATTGGCCAGTACCCGGAAGTACACCCGCTCTCTGGAGCGCAGCTCCCCCCTCTGGAAAGGTGGATGCACTGCTCCTCATTATCAAAACATTGTTTTAACTGTGTTTAAAAATAGCTTTGTCACGACTCCCCGCCGCAGTCCCTTTTATGACTTTGACCCAGAGTCAGACCCAGAGTCAGAAGACACTGACGCTCGTGAAACACCTCCACAACGGACGTTGTTCTTCTGTGGTTCAATGTACGCAACCGGATGTGCCCGGACTAGTGCCCGGAGCAGGAGGATCTGCTGTTCCAGAGAACCGCTGTTTACGTAACCGGACCAGGTTTTTTCAGAGATCTCGCTGAGCCCAAGATTACAATAAAACACAGCGTTCTCAGCAGTGGCTGAACTGTTTGTTTAGAACCTTCAGGGCTTCTTAAACAAGGTAAGAACGCAGATACACACTAAAAAACATCGTTAATTGGAACTTCCGGTCTAGGTCCGCTTTAAACACAGAATTTCTGACTTGAAATCTGACTTAATTCTCAGAATTCTGACTTTAAAGTCAGAACTCAAATATTTTTTTTCCTTTGTTGACCTAATCCTCTTCCGTACAGAGAACTGTCGCTCACTGGATTTTTCTTTTTTAATAATTATTTTCTTTAAAAAAAAATAAAACCCTATAGATCAGAAGCTCCTGAAATACTTAATAACAGAAATCACCTTCCGTCCCCATTCTGCCCATGTGCTTGACTCATGAGACATTTGTGTTAAACAGTTGGACAGATGTACCCAATAAAGCGGCTAATGTGTTGCCTATAATGTTGTATCCATGTGTTAACGTGTGGGTGGGATGTTATATCAGACGTTGTCAGCGTGTGCCTGTGTATATAATACACGCTGCCACATTTATTTGTGTGTGTATATGCTGCTGTGTGTGCGTTGTGGGAGTGGCTATGCATTGCCACTGTGTGTCACATTAGCCGTGGGGTGCTGTCGGCGGGGCCCAGAGGCGGCCCGCTGAGGTTTATGGAGTGTCACTCAGTCGCCTCAGCCGTGAATCAAGTTAATGTTGCAGATCCCATCTCTTCAGTTGTCCTGCGCTCTCGGTGGAAGAACAACATTTGAACAGCGTGATTTGGCCCCGGCGAGAGGCTGATGCCTGTTTAATATGTGTTTTGAGTTTTCTGACTGACTGATTCCTTTAACAGGAAGTAGGAGAGTGGATGAGAGGCGCTGGAGAGAGAGAGAGAGAGAGGCAGGCTGCTTTATTGGCTGTGATCAGAAACAAGATGGAGCCTCCCTGAGAGGAATAAAACAACAGGAGGAAGAAAAGGATGCTGAGACAGGCGGTGATGTCATTTTGATCTCCAGAAGACAGAAACGTTTCAGTGTGCAGCTGGATCGGGACTAATATAAACTTGTGCAGGAGTTCATGTGGAAGAAATTTAACTTTTTATGTCAACTTATGTGAACACTAATTCTATATAGAACATGTTGCAGGGGTATGTGAATATCATTTCACTGTCAACATGACTCCTTGTCTGGTAGTAAGTACACATTGTAGACAAAGAAGAACAATGCACACGAGACAATGACAGCCAACAAAAAAAAAAAAGAGAAAAGTGGATGATTCTATCCTGTGATCTGAAAGATGACTTTCACTTTTCAAGTGAACCTCTGAGATCGTGGAGTTTAATGATGTTTACGGTTACTTGATACAGTCTAATAACGTGGAGCCACCGTCGGAATGATTGCCCACAAGATGGCTGTGCTGATAGACCAAATTAGATTGCATTTCTCCATCTTTGCGTGAGTGACACATTTGAAAAAAAAAGAAAAAAGAAACAATTCCACATAAGTTAACAGCGTGGCTGAGGAGGAGTTGTTTTCAATCAAGGACTCGGCATCATGTGATGAAAAACGATCTGTACGTCGTCGTCGGATTGATATGACAAATGCGCTCAAAAGGGAACACGCCATTAACAGCGAATTATTCCATTTTGTCCCACTGAAATGATTGGTTTTACAGACACATGTTTTTTTTTTCCTTTCTTTCTCTCTCCAGACAACTTTATTTATTGACGGCTGAAAAGTGTTTCAGACACAAATTGCACTCTCCAGCATTAGTCAAACGATTAATAGAGGTGACTGAGGTGGTCACAATCTATTTAGGTAAGAATATCATGACAATTGAAGATTTGAACAATGTAGGGAACGACTGCAGTTTCACGCAGTGGATGTGGAGGAGATGATTCAGGCAGAATGGACACATTTGAGGCTGTGGATCGTGATTGCGTATTAAAACGATTGCGATGTGTTTTTTTGGGAGGGGGGGGCGAATTATCTACTACTGTATCTGAGAGTAATGGTTTCAATACTCACGTCTGTGCGTGTGCACGGTGCTGGAAGATAGCGGTGATGAGAGTAAATCTATTCCCCAAATGAGATAAATCCTAATTAATGAACCCTGAGGTGTTCCCTCGACTGTAGTTTGATAACCACTGGTGAGCTGCGGCGACTCTGTGCTTTTACACCAGCTGCTGTGTTAGCGTTAGTGTCGGGTCAGCGCGGGAGTCTCCCTGCTCAGTGTACGGTACAGATGCAATTATTGATCAGTGAATCAATGGACTGGCCGGTGGCGGGGGCCTGGGGCCTCTAAGTGGCATTACTTCAGCTCGCAGAAGCCGCCTGGGGAGCGGTCAGACAGCACTTACCAGCAGTTAGAGAAATTAACCTTAACACCGAGACACCAGCACACACACACAATCAATTACACTTGGTGTAACACAGGTCAGCTCACTGTGAATGTAAGCTCACTTACACATGCATGTGTCTTCAGGCCAGCGCGCACACACACACACACACACACACACACCTACATATAAACCCTGTTATACTTATGAGGACACGATACTGGTTGTAAGTTCAGGACCTAAATTTATCCCCCTTTTATCCCCATGTTGAATGTACACCAGAACAAACCCTCTCATGAGAAGAGGCAAACGTGCACACACGCACGCACACACACGCTATGAAAGACAAGGAAATCAGCTTGAACGGACACTAAAGCAGGCACAGTCAATTATACTGTATCAAACAACACAACACAATGAAGGATAAACAAACACGCTCACCAAAACACTGACAAGGTCAGTGAGCAGGTCCATGAACAGGTCAGAGACTCCGATCAGCTCTTAACTGCAGCATAAACAAAGCCCTTTACAATCCTTTTAACAGCTGATTACCTTCAATTATAGATACGGAGCCAGGGCCTTAAAATGAGCATGATGGAGACACCTAAAGCTGACACACATATGGCCGTTATTTGTGGTGGGATTTTTTTTTACAGATGGGGTGGTGAGTGTTTGTGTATGTGTGTCAGTGGTGCAGGCTTTTGAAGGTGACACTGCTAAGTAGATAAAGTATCCAGGTCACCGGGGATGGCCTGCATAACAAAGCATGGTGTGTGTGTGTTTGCAAGGTTTTAGTTGTTAACAAAACCTCTGTGTATTCAAACTAGAGGCATTTATATGTGCATATATTTCATTATTTTATGTAGCTGTATTTAAGTTGTTTTTCATTTTTATTTTTTACTGTTGATTTAGTTTTACTTACATTTTTTAATCTGATTTTTCTTATGAATGTTTTATTATTATTTTATATGCATAGACCGTTCCTGTACTTTACCACTTTCTTTATTATATTTTTGGAGAATGAGTACATAATAATAGTTATTAAAGGTGCGTTATGTAATAAATCTCAAGCAACTGGTCATAAAATCCTCCTTATATGTCACAGAGACTCAGGAATAATGTTCATATAACAAACTGAACTAACCAACAACAACAGTACAGCCAAAATATTTGCATTCAAAAAAATATTTTGCAGACTGCAAATCCTGTTTATGTTTTGAAATAATGTTTTGGCATGTGGCGCCACCTACCGCCGTCTACCAATCATTGCAGTCAGTAGAGTCTCAGCTGCCGAGCAACCACGGGTTGCCAGTTACGTCAGAAAACGAAACCTAAAAGACCTCGGTATTTTGAATTTGAAAGTAGTAACCGTTTTTGGCCACATTCTTACATATGGCACCTTTAATATATGTACGAGTGTTTATGTGCGCAGGCTTAGATTTTCAGACAATACGTTAAGACAGTGAGCTATACTTGATGTGTGTGTAGAATTTCTGCAAAAAGAAATTATCAAAACAATCGTCCATTTGTCTATGCTTATTTTTTTATTTATTTTTATATCTACTGAAGTAGTTTCTCTGGTCGAGCTGTGTACACGCTGACCTTACCTGCCTCCCTCGTCTCCCCTGTGCGGCCTCAGGCAAAGCGGCATGTGTTTTCTATTTGTGTATATGTGTGTGTCTGCCTCCGTGCCAGTGTGCACAAACTAGCAGGTCAGCCGAGGTCTGCCCGGTGATGGCTCTACTTTGTCTGGTACGAACATCCGCTACTGTCACCTTTACAAACGCCATGAATCAACGCCAGGGAGGACAGGCCGGCCGACCAAAAAACAACCAATTATACAACAGCCGGATTGACACTGGGTGGACAGGACGGAGAGAGAGAGATGGAGACACACTGAACACACCCCAAGGACAAATAAACAGAAGAGAATGAGGGCACAGACTGACAGAGGCGCTGTTACACTGATACAGTGACTCTGAAGGCCAATATTAATCCATCAGTGACTTTAGCTGCAAGTTGAAGAAACGGGTGAATCCACTATATCACACAAATGTATGCCACAGTTGTCAATTATATAACAAAATAGCTGGTCTTTAACATAGACAGAAAAACCTCTTTAAAAGTCTTCTTGCATAAATCCTCTGCCGGGAACAGGAAGCTATGTATTTTATGTTTCTGGCAGTGAAGTCTTTTTAGTCTCTTTATGTCCTACACTTAGAGTCTCCCATGACTGAGAGAAGAGTTTGGGTCTGGCAGGACAGCTGTAAGACTTATACAACAACACAATGTGTTTT
Organism: Microchirus variegatus; assembly: GCF_963457635.1. NCBI lineage: Eukaryota > Metazoa > Chordata > Actinopteri > Pleuronectiformes > Soleidae > Microchirus > Microchirus variegatus. The sequence continues at coordinate 10,083,418 of NC_139802.1, forward strand.
TTTCTACTTCAGTAGCACATGGATGCTTATAAGTCTGGTTTAAAAAAAATAAAAAAAAGCTTTTGGCTGCCATTTAATTGCAGAAAAATCAACTTCAATATCTTCACACCAAACATTTGCTGGTCTGTTTCCACTGTTGAACTCATTTATGTCCCCGGATTTTTGTGTGCTTATAAAGCGCATGCTAGCAAGCTATAAAGGTTTGCTACCATGACTATTGCCCCGTCCCAATACCTCCCCAAACCCTACATTTTTGCCCTAGTAAATTTTGCTCCTTCTCGTGTAGGGGGAAGCAAAGGGGATCGTGATTTTGCCCTTATAATCAACCCTCAAAATGTAGTGAGCTCTGATGTGGGCTTAAAACGAAGTGGAAGATGAAATTACCCATGATGCTTTGCGAATTCAGCAAGCCGGCTGATTTTTTTCAACAAAGATGGCGGCCACATCCGCAGCAGAACAATTTCGAGGTAAGTATATTTTCGCAAATAAGCACGTTACAATGTCAAAATGTGTTGGTTTGATATAAATCCAAAGGACCGTTGAGCTTTGGACACTAATGTCAGAAAATAACTGACGAATTATGAAAGCAGCTAGCTAACTAGCTTGCTCCACTGGTAGACTTGTCAACATATGACGTAGGTTAGCACGTTCGTTACGTTCACTACGCTAATTTGCATAAAGTGGTGTCCCATTTCCATAGGGAAGCCACTTCCCTCAACAAGGGGAATTTACGGTTGAGGGCACTCCAAACCAAGTGGACATTTTCAATGTTAGCTTTCCGTAAGAACATCGTTGTTCTCAATGTTTACTTTTGTGACTTTTTATTCTACCTTTTCGCAGCAGTGATTTATCAGAAAAGCCCCCAATGTATATAAATAAAATAACATTTTACTTTCAGGCCATATACTGACTGAGGCTAAAGCGTGTACATTGCCAATGGCATTAGCATATTCACAGTTCAAACCCCCACATAATCTAATGGACTAGTTAGGTATACAACATTTTTGCAATTAATTAAATAACTTTTGAATCAATACTAAGTTTCTAAGCCGTGTAATAAGTGGTATAACATGCAGCGAAGGGGGTCAATGTTGTGATATAAACACTTTTTTTCTCTCCGTTCATTCTTCTTTGTTGGTTCACAAAGCAGTTGGTGCATACAATGGGAGGAATTGACTTCCTCCAACACTTCCTGTAGTGCATTGCAGTTATTGAACCTGTTTTGCTCGAAGCGGTGTTTTAATCAAACAGTTTGGCGACGCATCGATAATAAAATTTAAACATTTACATCATCGATTATGCCAACTAATATGTGCAGTACCATAATCTAGCCTTAATAAAAGAGTGACGATGGACGACAGATCGGTGTCCTTCTTTCAGCTCTTTTTTGTTTGTTTGAGGATGACCTAGTGTGATTTTAATCTGGTCCACACTAACTGTATTTACCTGTGACCCAAGAGAGAGAAAGATGAGAGAGGGAAATTTGGAGTCAGAGAAAACATGAAAGCTGAAGACACAAAAGGAAAATGGGGAAACCCAATCTAAATTGCCTCTGTGTTTAATTGTTTCATCATAAGCACACAGCATAGTAAAACAAAGAAACACAAATGCAATCTTACTTGCAGTCATACACTGCTTTGACAGAAAATGTTTTTTTTAGTTTTTTTTAGTGATGTACTTCATTGTAATTTCATGACACGACAAGAACTCTACAAAAGGACACACATAAAAAAAAAGGATTCTGAAATTTAATAAAAGTGTTCCTCTGCAAGATCAATTTTGTCTTCCACGACAACACACAGGTTGCTGTAGAATGTATCTGGCTGGTGACAGATAAAAACAACAAACATGTGGAAGGCTGCAGCTGCAGCTGTACAGAGCGAGTGTGGCCTGATCAAGCTCAGCTTGGCTGCCAGCGAGTGGGCGTCTGATGCTGAAAGGCCTGAAACACCTGATGACTGCAGGTTACAGTGATTATATGGCCTAGAAGAGCATCAGAAGATGCATCATTTCAACTTTAAGAATGACTAACCAGATATGACTAATGCATTACCTTTTTGTTGGAGTGCCGCTTATTTCCCTGATGCTGTAAATCACAGCAGCTATTTGCACTCCTCAGATGAAGGTCAGAAATGGTCATGGCATGATGGCTAGACGCAAATAGAAAAAAAAAAGAAGAGGTGTGTAGAGGGGAGGCAGGCAAAAGCCTCACACAATCATCCGAGAGGGGAGGTTGACATATGAAACAATAACAAAGATCATAACACTCCTCCTGTCGTCTTTCCCATCTCCCCCCTCCTTCACTTCTCTCGTTCTACCCATTAGGCCTTCGTTCTTTCTCTCTGGCCTGTTTTCTTCCCCTCTCTCTCTCCTCTTTCTCTCAAAATCTCTGGAGGTGGACCTTTGATTGCTTCTTTAATTAGCCACGACAGACAGCTCTGTGGATTTACGGGGATGTCGGACTTCTGCAGATAATTACATGCCCTTTTCCTTTCTCTGGTTGCTAGATCCCTCTCTCCATCCCCCCCCCCCCCCCATCCTCCTTTCACTTGCCCCATCTATCCCTCTCACTCACTCTCCCATGATTTAATGATTAATTATGGATGTGAGTTTGAGAATAAAAGCTCTTTCGCTAATCAAAACGAAATTTTCCCTCATTCTCATAATTACAGTGTGAAGATGATGTTGCTGATGTCTTTTTGTTGCCAACGTCTGGCCTGCGCAGTCATCTGAGGTCCGTCAAAGTGGATGACATTAATTCTTGCAAACACAATAACTTGCGTCAGAATTTTTGAAAACTGGGTGGAGACATGAAGGGAGTGTGGACTGGATTGGGTTTGATGGACAAAGAGGGGGAAAAAACAAAGGATAGAGAAAACAAGAGAGAAGCAGAGTGATATGGAAGTGTTCAGTTCAGAGGCCTAAAGAAACGAGACTCAAAGGCCTAAAACGCCCAGTTTGACTGCAGTCATCTTGAAATGTATTATTTATCAAAATGCTAATGAAACTGTAAATAACTGCATTTTCAGTTGGGACTAACACTTATTTTATTTGTTTTAAATATTTCAAGCCTGCGAATGCCACAATCTGGTTTACGCCTAAAGCAAATTTGTCCACATGGTAAGTATGTAATGAGAGTAAGAAACCAGATTCTTAGTCATCATAAAAGTATATGTTTAGGATCAATAATGCTTGGTGATGTTCTCAAAAAAGAAATGACACCACTCACAATTCTGTATTTATGCAACCTTGATTTGAAAAACAGATGCTTTGTGCTTCTGACTTATGCCAAGTCAGAAGCACAAAATGAGAAAATTTGTCTTTTATTGACTGATTTGTCAGTGTAATATTGCATGAAGTCAACCTCTACAGATGGTGTTTAAGAAGAAAACACTTTCTCGCGGAAAAAAAACTGCACAAATCTGCGACATTACACTTTGCCAAAGAACATGAAAGAAAGCCTGATGAATATTGGCAGCACAGATGAAACCGAAATAAATTTGATCAGATGGGATCCAGCCTGTTCGATGTGAATCTTGGACTACCACAGTGACCGCTTACTTAGTGTAAACTGTGAAACACGGAGGTGGGAGTGTGCCGATATGAGGCTACATGAGTGCAACAGGTGTAGGGGTGATAAAGTTTATAGAAAACATGTTAGATGTAAGCTTTTATAAGTGAAGACGAATAATAATAATAATGAAGAAAGACCACTAATAACCTGACAGGAGAGGAATCTTTAACGATGACAATGATCTCACTCTCTAACACATTCCTTTCTTGAAAGAGTGTTTAAGCCATGAAAGCCAAATAATCTCCCTGACTAGGAATCAACAGAACACCTTCGTAGTATTGTAAAGAGGAAAGTAAACTCTTTGAAATAAGGGTTCCTTCTACAAGGGCTGAGGTTCTACCTGGAACCATTTACTTCTGAAAAACCTTTTCCCAAAGAAAGGGGTTTAAAAGGGTTCTTGGTAACACTAAGGGGTCCAGGGGAAACCTTTATAAAAGGTTCTACTTAGAACCAAAAAGGGTTCTTTATGAGGACAAGCCACAGAACCGTATATGGCTCTATTTAGCACTTTTAATTCTAAGAGTGTAGAGCAATAACACCCCCGTCCAGGAAACGTGCATCAGGGTGCAGTCATCCACGACCAGCAGGACAAACTCAGTCATTAAACATAAAGGTGGAAATACAAAATCAAAAAAGAAGTGAAGAAATAAAAGATGAACGTGCCTTTGGTTGAAGTTGGAATTTCAATTTGGGCATTCATGGTTTTATCCAAAAATATTCCTGATTTGGTTGTTTTGAACTTTTCAATTGGACATTCTTCATAATTTCTGATTCTGAGCATGGGTGTGTCCAGTTTAACCAAAGTAAATGCAATCAGCAAACCTACTCTTCTACACTTTCAAGTCAGATTTCTTTCCAGCTATGACAATAAAACACATCAGATGTTTTCCCAGCCAATGTATTGGTACACTTCCATCAAGTGTAGAGATCAGAAGTCAAGCCGTGTTAAGTTCCAGAAACACTGCATTATGCGTAACACAAACTTATGCCATACACCTCAGAGCACACATTAAAGTCAGCCGTCTCGAAACCAAGGTGTGTTGAGACAACAGATTAATAAAAGCAGCGCTTCCTCACAGTGAAGTAATGCTTTACAGCAGAAATATTTGAATTCTTTTTCATTTGTTTGCCTTTTCATAATCAGCTGAAGTAACAGTTTAACACATTTCTTTCTTTTACCACAAAAAAAAAAATCAAAGCCTAGCAATTGATAAGCTATATCTGTATAGAACACAGCATAACAAGTCCCTATTGTTGCATGTTAAGTGATTCACGCTTGAACACCACACACACACACACACACAGGTCTGTTTAGCTTAGTCTCCGATCCTCCCTGCTATATTTACTGGGTATTTACCTAACAGAGGCATGCTGGAGATATTTATCGTCCTGATGGCTCTATATATAGGGCTGAGAAGCTCGGTGAGAAGAGATCCAGGCGTGGTGGGAGGTTGCTTCTCTAATCTCCATCTTCAGGCTGACAGGCCTGAGAAGGCCCTAATGAATGGCTCTTTTCATCTGCACGCCTGTGTGTATGTGACAGTATAAATATTTAGCAATATTGGAGTCAGCTCGTGATTTTACACAGATGGAGTGATTGATGGCTCAGCCTCCTGACGCATGCCAAAGAACGTCCTGGAAATGTTATATAAACCACCACAGCCTCTCTCTCTCTTTCTCTCTCTCCTTCCATCATCATCTCCATCTCGCGCGCTCTCTATCTTTCACACTGCCTCCTCTGCTCTCCGCCTCCTTCCCAGCTTGTCTTCTCACTGTTGATCCGCCCTCTGTGGCTCTGCCAATTTGCTTCACTGTTGAATTTTCTATCATACAGTGTGGCGCGGCTGTAAGACAGGCTAAATCAGAGGAAAAGCCACCTGATATACGTGTTACATTACGAACCAGTTAAGTGTTTTTTATTCACACACTTTCTCCCAAACCTCTATAAAAACTTATATATTCTTATTTTATGCCCTTTATCAATTTGCTGTTTGTGTTGCCTTGTTTTAAGTCACAGGTTTTACACAATAGGAACGTCGTGATTAATAATGCTGCATGTTTATTTTGAGTGTATGGGTTGATATGTATGAGGAGGTTAGAATGAACACATGCTTACACTCACATGCTCGGAAACACATACACACATAGTCAGTCCTGTCATCTGTGACAGAGAAAGACCAGACCACACACACACACACACACACACACACACACACACACACACACACACACACACACACACACACACACACACACACACACACACATTTGCACACCTTTTCTTCTCAAGACTTTGCATTGCCTACCATTCATTTGGAACCACCTCAACAAAGCAATATCCCTAACTGTAACCATGCCGAAATCTCACCTTAACCTGCACAATTCAAGTCTGAGCCCTAAACTTAACCCGTTCCTCATTGGGACAAGGTTTTGGTCTCCATATGGACAAGGTCAGTGTATTAGTTAGTAGTTGTCAGTGCGTTCACTTTGTTTTAGTTATACTTCGGACCAGTGTCGTGGGGACATTTTTAGGGTGTGAGAACTGAGTGGCTTAGGTTACGTTAAGGTTACACTGGATACTGATTATACATGTAAAAGTTTTGTTGTTGAGGCAAAACTGATCCTAAATGGACGTAATCTATAAGTGTATTTTGCATTTCTCTCTCTCTCACGCACTCTGTGTGTGTGTGTATATATATATATATAAATATATATATAAACCCTCTGCATAGCCTCTGCACATCCAATTAAACTAAAATACAAGAACAAAATCCCTGAACAAATATATGAGGACTTTAAGAGGGGATGTTGAAGATGTATTAACCTTGTAATTGCCTGTGTAAAATACACCCCCCCGGTAATGAAATTTCCTGCTTTAATTTGAAAAAATTGGGGAAATATCTCCCCTTTTTTTTGCCATATGTTTTCTCATTTAATTGCATTTAGGACTTCAATCTCAAACACCCCCACTGCTTTAATGTGGGGAAGGACCAGCACTGGACCACCACATCTATTAATCTAACTGTCTTTTATCGGAATTAGCATTCAAATGTGATCGGTTCCACTGCGCCTTCGCCACCGCTTGTAATTCCAACAAAATCCACTCCTATGCAATAACTACAGTGCCCTTCAAGACCACTACCACCTCCCCCTCACTTTGAGAGGTATTGATTTTTATTTGTTCTGTAATGAGAACAATTAGTCTTTTTCCTGCCCTCCTTCATCTATCACCTCCACGTGTCTTTAAACCCAGCTGGACATGTGTTCTCTTGGCAGAGGGTGCCACTGTAACCCTCTGCATGGGAAATGGGACACGCTCAAAGAAAGATAATAGAGCAGATTTGACTCTTTACACCTGGATATGACCTGAGCAAGCGAGTTTTTTAATAGGACCACAACAGAATTATTAAAATAATTTTGTTAAAATTAAAACAAGTTTGGATTAAAAAGGCGTTGAGTAATCATAAGAATACAGATAAGTTATTAAAATTAATCATCAATGATCAACAACACACACACGTGTGTGTTATTCCTCATACTATATATCTACCAGTCTGACTCCAATTGATATCGATGGAAGAAACTACCACAACATTAATCCAGTGAGCCCGGTGTTAACATGTATCATAAAATGTGAAAACATAATAAAACACTCACGTCTATCCATTAAGAATGTTTTAATTTCCACTGTGGCAGGTGAGTGGCAGGCAGGACGGAGTGACTAGCAGCGATCAGGAGGCATTAGCCGCTATAAACCAGCTGATTGACAGGGTGATTTGTGACCGACTGACTGACTGTATGAGTGGCTAGCAGCTTTCTCCATGTAGCACTTGTATACAAGTGTGTACATGTGCGTGCGTGTGTGTGATGTCAGGTCCTCTTTCAGCCATGGCCGGTGAGGAATGAAGCATCTGAAAGAGCCCATTTCTCTTGCCGCGCCGCCTGAGCCTTACTTACCCTAATGATGTATAATAGCCTGCAACTACACTTAACCTGAGCATTACGGTGGCAAAGACTGAGTGGTGGAGGCACATGCACACACACACACACACACACACACACACACACACACACACACACACACACACACACACACACACACACACACACACACACACACACACACACACACACACACACACACACACACACACACACACACACACACACACACACACACACACACACACACATAACCATAAAGGTCTGGTTTTCCCGGGCCTCTATTTACTAAAGGCTGCGAGGGCAGAAAACAACCTGGCACGTCGCGAAATGAAAGACTCACAAATGGCAATCCTTCAATTCCAATCAAACAGTAAGACGTGTATGAACACTGACAGCTGTATCCCCGTTTTCTCTCTGATCCCTGCTCACACTTTGCTCGGCTGCTGACTCATTCTGTAGCTATAAGCTAAATGATACGAGCATTTAGCATGCTGCATCTGTTGTCTCTTAATTAAACTCATTTTCCTGGATGCCTGTGTATGCTCATACATGCAATATGGAATCTGGCACTTTAACCCCCTTTTGCATTCATTAGCGCAGATGAGAACAAGCTCATCACTTACACGTGTTCTTCATAAGTGACTGAATGAGAGAATGTGTGTGTGTGTGTGTGTGTGGGACTGTCTGTGTGTGCAAGACAGGTCGGAGACAGTGGAGAGACAGTAAATGACAGAGTCACGTGAGGCGGCTACTGTATGAAACCTCAGATCTAATCAATAGGAGTGAGGAGGACGCCAGGCGCCAGCCAGAGGGTCACCACTCATCACTCAGGTCAGCGGCGGACACACACATGCATGCACATATGCACACATGCACACATGAGCGGTGAGGGCATTGCATGGGGCACATTACTAGACAGGACTATGAGACAGCAGCGGATGGGTCAGAAAGAGGTTGAAGCACATAGCAACAGAGGGGGAAGCTGGATCGATGGGAGAGATTGAAGGCGCTCCGTAATACCGGAGAAGTCACGGATGTCCAGGATACGGCTAAGCAGGGCGGGGAGACAGGTCAGGAGGGTTAAAACACCTCACACCACAGGGAGGAGGCATTGACAAGCCATAAAAGAGGTGAGGGAATGGCCAAACTGACTGATTTTGATGCTCATCGTGGCTTAATGCAAGTGCGGTCACTGCACAGTGTCATTAGCGTAGAAGGGGAAACGGAGAAGATGAATTTGACCAAAAGTGACCAGGTGGTGGGTGGAAATCGACAGGTTTACCGATATGACAAATATTGCAGGCTTTTAGCAGTATTTGCAACAGGAGACAGCCTGCTAAACTGCGGGAGCTCGGCTGAAAGTGGGGCAGCGGAGGAACGCACACCACAGACTGTTTCTGATTGTGTGGGCATGTCGCGTGTGCTGTGGCTCTGCAGTAGAGAGACACAGACAGAGAGATGGCCTCAGCCTGGTGGCATTTAGCCCTGTTCTATAATGACAGTGAGAGCTGGGAAGGAGACACAAGCACTGTTATTGAATTATTGAAGGTGCGATGGCGAGGTATAAATCTGCCATGGAGATGCCATACATGCACAGGGGCCACCGATACGCAGCAGGGCTGCCGTGACAACTGCAGACTTTGACTTGCTGACCTTGAGGTTGTTAAAACAAGCTCTTCGTCAGCTTTTCTGCAAAATATGTTTACCTTGTGTGGGTGGGGGTGGGGGGGGGGGTGGGGGGGGGGGAGTATGAGAGAGAGAGAAACTATGTGTGTATGTGTGTACTGTGCTGACATTGCTGGAATAAAGACAGTGACTCCATCAATTCTTTCAGATGGTGAGACAAAATAAAAAAGAAGCCACTGCAGAGGGAGACATAAAGCAACTAACAACCTGTACAAGCCAGGCTCCAGCCAGCTTTTACTACTCAGTAGCATCATGACTGAGAGAACAGATTAAGTTCTCAGAACCACCAACAAATATCCGAATCCTATGAAACCAACAAATAGCACACACTGCAGATTAAAGGGAAATGGTTGTATATACAGTATATACCTGTAACAAATGCAGCCTGGAGACTGTACATCAACCACCAATTACTGATTTTTATCTCTTAAATAAAAAGAGACACATTGCTACATGCATGAAGACATCACTATATGTGATAATTCCCCCTTTTCTTCCTTCCAGCGGAATGATTTTCACCACACGCACCAACACATTTTTATTTCCATTATTATTTCTGTATCACAGTACAGATAGGAAGGCAGAGTTTCTCAGCGCAGCCGCCTCCCACCTTGACAAGAAGAAACAGATGCATCCTGAAGAATCGCGGATGCAATGTACTGTACGTGTACACTAAGGGACTGCGGGGAAGTGCAAAATGTTTCACTGTCAATTTGCTTTTTTGTCATTTTGAGTTTGCTCATGTATGCATATTTGTGCATGTATGTCAGTGCATTTGTGTGTGTCTGTGTGTGTGTGGATTAGGTGGGCACGTGTGTCCTGACTGAGCTCTGTAGCCGAGGGGGGCACCTCTTCTTATTAACATCATCAGTCTGCATCATTACTAGGCTGCCTGGGTTGGGCAGCAGGTGCTATGAGAGTGCCAGGGTTACAAACGACCACAGGATCTCACTTGGAACACACACACACACACTTTACACACAGACACAACACACAGAGAGACTCCGAGTCCCCCTTTTAAATCCCCAAAAGGGATGTGGGGTGTCTGTGTCTATCTGTTATCCAGTGGGTTAGCGCTCGGTGTCTGGCCAGGTTTTCACTTGGGGGGACGGACTCCATCCATTCTCCTGACAACAGGCCGGCGATACACAGCCGAGGATGAAGAGAATCTCTCGCTCAGAGCAGGGGAGGGTCCACAAGTCAACCAAAAAAAGCATTACACAGGACGATGCAAGATGGTGTGCAACTAAGTGGAACATGTACACAACACAGTACAGACAAAAAAATAATAAAAAATGGCGCAATGTTCAGGTGCAGGTAGAAATAAACACAGGGGTTACTGGCCTTTAAATAAAAATAGGACATTCATTCATGCAGCATATGTTTACATATGCCATAAGAAAACATAAACTGGATTTAAATTAAAAGAAGACAAATGTTTCACTTGTGATGAAAAATGCACGTCTTACTCCGTTCAGTGAAGTTATAGATTATAGTTTTGATTTTGTTAACATATATTGTTGCTAAGATTTTAAGTTGATGTTTTTTTTAATTTGTGCTGCTTAGTGTATACATCATATATTTATGTGTGTTTATGTATATGTGTGTGTACATATATACATATACACATATCTATATATATATATATATATACATATAATAATTATAATGCAAAATATATTTATAAAATATATTAAAATACATTAATATTTTAAATCCTGTAAGAACTAGTAAAAGAAAGTACAACTGGAACATAAAACCTGGACAAACAAAAGTATCTGCTTAGCACGATCTGACTAACAGTAAATGAGAGGATACAATTTTCTGTGATTTGGGTGGACCAATTCTTTAACCTTAAGTGACTGTAATGCATTTTAATCAATACTGTTCGGGTAAGAGAAACTCTCCGGTATTTCAGTGCATTTCAACAGATAGAAATGCATCTACTGCCAGCTCTTTGAAAACTTAATAGACAAACATAGCGCACGTACACACAGGAAGCAGCACACAATGTTATTTGGATACAAACGCACAACAACAGCACAACACAAGCACATGGACATCCCATAAATAAGAGCATGGTCAATATGCAGAGTTTGCATATTGACAGATGGATATCTGCAGCAGTGAAGTTAATGCTGATAAAGTGGCCAGCATTATTATGGCATGTAACCAGAGAATGGTAATAAAAGCTATATGAATGGGGACTGGTCTGTTTCTCAGGCGCCTCTGTGGCACCACCCATGACACCAAAGATGTGTCAAAGACAACAGACACTCAATACAGTGCTGTGCTACTCTAGCCTACCTTACAGTTATGGATTATGTAGCCAGCGTGCGTTCATTTAAGATGTACACATTGATCTCTGGCATTGACAAACCATTTCATATTAGCCAGGGTTTGCTCTTTATGCCATCAAGGGCAATCAGATGCACTGCACTGCATCCAGCTAAATTTAACTTCCTATCAATCCAAATGCAATACGGTCAAAGTCATCCTGCTTCAGTCACTCACCCGAGTGTCACTTACATTTTTTTTTCTTCCCCCCCGGCTGATAAAAATATAAGTTAGTTTAAGTCACATTAACCCATCCAAGTGGAAAAATCTGTTTTGGTGATTGCACAGTATATTGATAAATCCCTGAACCAACCAGTTAAAACTGAATCAGAGCAAAGATAGGTATGGCCCTGAATAAATCAGCATTAGAGCTATATTGATTTGACTGCAATTCAAAAAAAAATTGGAGTGGAGAGAGATTCACAACAGCACAAAAATTGTATTTGGTTTTCTAATATTGAAGCTGCAGAAGAAATTAATGTCCCTGGTTAGTTAGTGTTGTTAATTGGGCGTGCAAAATTAAAATGTTAACATCATTGCTAGCTGGGAGCACAGAGAAGGCCCCTCCAGCTGCATTTGACCTAATAGAGCATGTTTCTTTCCCTTCCTTCTCTCTCTGCTTCAAGTGTCTCCAAAACTAATAAAAAAAAAACCCCTCACAAATCCCCCCATGAAGCCCTCCATATGAACTGTCACATTAATAACGCTGCACTCGTATTCAAATTTTCTGTCGGAAAGCTAAAGAAAGATTGAATGCCCCGCCGTCGCGCGGCCAAAGATTGAAGACGTGTCTCATTGACATTGTTAAAAGTTTATGAAAATATATGAATTCTCAAACGTGGTGGGCCGCCGTGCAGCTCCACTCCCAACACTTCTGTTAGAGACCGCGGCTTTTAATCAAAATGATTGAATACCACAAGTTTGGATACAGGGATTGTAATAGAGGACGGATAAAGTGTCATGGTCCAGAACTAGAGAAACCACACGGGATCACACATGCATGCATAAAAACCTTCCTACACCCCCCCCCCCTCCCCTTTTCTGTTTTTTTTTTAAACCATATTCCTCTCCAGTAGGTGTCTTGTTTTCCTCTGTTACTGTGTTAGTGCTTGTATAAGTGGCATGTGTGCTGATTGCAGTGTACAGTGGGTGACTGTTGGTCTTTTGGCTCCGTTCCTCTGCTTTTCGAGAGCTGATATAAAGCTGTATCTGGGGAGGGAGACATATGGCACCAACGCATACACACATATGCAGGACTCTCACACTCCGAAGCACATATGCACACTCACAAAGTGCACTGAACATACATGTACAGCTGCAGATGTTAGCAATGTCACACGTGAAGACTAAGGGAGTGACAGGTGGATGCGTTTTAAAGTGTGTTTGTGTGTGTGTGTGTCTTGTGCAAGTTAATAGTAGAGGGTTGAGGTAAAAATGCTCTCCACAGGTCACGAGCACCGCAGAGCAGAAAGGCAACTCCAGTAGGGATAACAAATGCTATCTCAATGGACCACACACTGCATATCACACCTAACAATATAGGAGTTAAAGCAAAAAAAAAGAGCCTGTTTGAGCTTAACCACAAGTTTTTTTTTTTTTCCGATTTACATTCACTGACCTTATTCCCACAGCAGTAATTTGAACTTCCCCCGAGTTAGGTAGGGAACCTTATTTGGAAGGAAAGAATAAACCTACAACATACTTTCCCAAAAGTTAGTTCTTAATTCAAGAAAGAATACTGCGAAGGAAACAAAACAGGAACGACAGTTGAGACAAAACACAGGATGTCCCTCAACAGTTGCAGCCAGGTTGGCTTTCCCTTTTGTTTGGACTTTACTTAAGTTGTGTGACATTTTGTCACACGTGTCTTTGTTTTGCAAGCAAGCTCACAGTCCTTGTTTTTAAATATATGGTCAAAATAACATTAATTCTTTCATTCATCTTCTACCGTTTTATCCTCCACATGGGGGTCATGGGCGAAAGGTGGCTAAAAGTGGGCAAAAGGCAGGCGAAAGGTGGGCAAAAGGCAGGCGAAAGGTGGGCTAAAGGTGGGCAAAAGGCAGGCAAAAGGTGGGCAAAAGGCAGGCGAAAGGTGAGCGAAAGGCAGGCGAAAGGTGGGCAAAAGCTGGGCAAAAGGCGGGTGAAAGGTGGGCTAAAGGTGGGCAAAAGGTGGGCAAAAGGCTGGCTAAAGGTGGGCTAAAGGTGGGCGAAAGGTGGGCAAAAGGCAGGTGAAACGTGGGCTAAAGGTGGGCAAAAGGTGGGCAAAAGGCAGGCGAAAGGCAGGCGAAAGGCGAGCAAAAGTTAGGCAAAAGGTAGGCAAAAGATGGGCAAAAGGTGGGCAAAAGGCAGGCGAAAGGCAGGCGAAAGGCGAGCAAAAGTTAGGCAAAAGGCAGGCAAAAGATGGGCAAAAGGTGGTCAAAAGGCAGGCGAAGGGTGGACACAAGGCAGGCGAAAGGCGGGCGAAAGGAGGGTGAAAGGAAGTGTCCAACTAACCTAATGTGAATGTTTTTGGACTGTGGGAGAACACACACACACACAGGAGAACATGTAAACTCTACACAGAAAGTGAGGCAAGTATTGTAAAGGCAACAATACTTGCCACTGAACCACAGTGAACAACAGCAGTTGACATTATAACATAATATGAGGTTTAATCAGTCACTAACAAGCAATATACTGTACATTCACACATGGTTTTGTTGCACCAAAGTAAGAGGCAGCGGGGGTAACGTAAAAGCTTGTTAGCTAGCCCCTGGTTTAATGCTATTAAGTTACACATTTCCATTATAATGATCTCATAGTGTTAAATTAATGGCGATAATTAAAAAGCAAACAATTACAATAAAGAGCAATCACTTGTCACACCTTCAGTGGTGACATGATAATTTTCAGTTTTCACATAGACCGCCACAAATCTGCAGAATACAACGTGTTACGTGTAAGTCATATACTATCATCACACAATGCAAATAGAGGGGTTGTTAAAGTTTGACTCAAATGCCTCCTGCTCTGTCAGATGTTGGCTGTGCTCCTGCACTGAGTGACGTGTGTACAGTGAGTGTGTGTGTGTGTGTGTGTGTGTGTGTGTGTTCTCGTATCACGGTTTGCAAGCAGGTGGTGTTTTTCTCTCACCGCAGGAGGCTCCTCAAACAAAGAGCTTTTAGCGTCAACTTATCAATCTCTGCTGCGACACCACTAACAGCTGGGTAGAGGGCGGGTGGGGTGAGGTGGGGTGTGGGGGGGGTTCAGTAAACACACACACACACATAGACACGTACGTGCAGGCACACAGTGCAGGTGCCTGAAGAGCACTGTGTGGTTACTGTTGATGTGAATGAGTTCAGCAGAGGAAGACTCAGGTGATAATAGGGGAAGAGTTCTGGTGAGAGAGAAATAATCAGTATGTATCCCATGCACAGTTAAGTGCAGCTCAGGTTGTTTGACTACGCTGTTCAATTGGACTATATAGTCCCTGTCCCGAGTATAGTAGTGGGGAATTGATATATTCTGAGTACGAGGCATTTTTTTTCCAGTTGACCTATTATACCACAGAACAGAAACGGTTTTGTGAAAGGTTTTTATGATTTCAGAGGATGGAAGTAATGCAACATCATGGATGCTTTTCCACTCCACGGCTCGACTCAGCATGTTTTTTTTTTTGCTTTTCCATTAGCATTAGTACCTGGTACTTTTTTTTATGACCTGCTCTGACTAGGTTCCAAGCGAGCTGAGCTGATACTATACGGATGATGTCAGACTGCCGGCCACCGATTGGTCAAAATGTTACAAGGACGACATCCGACACAAGAATCAAAGTGAACAATGCCGAAGTGTAGGTCAGTTAAAAAGACTTTGAAATCCTGAAAAACCTGTGTTAATCTGTAACATTTAGCAAGGAAATGTCTAAAACCTCAATATTTATAGGGGACATATTAAAAGGATCAACTTTTTAATAATTTAAATCCTTATATTTGGGACTCTGAAGGTCCTATCAGTCGGCAAGTGTGAAAAAAAGATGACTCACTCATGTTTTTGTGGCTCACTAAGTACAGGAGATAAAACACACGATGTTGAGTTCCGCGCTTCTTGGGGCGTCACAATGTGCTAAATTCCTGGAATTGTTCCTGGAAAAGTCAGTTCTATTCTTGGCTCCACAGTGCAGCAGAGAGTTCTACACAAACCTCCAGCCTCAGAGGATTTAGCTGACCAGTGGATACATGTTATATATGACAGTAATGTGCCTGCTAGAGCCTGCAAATTATCAATTTCCCAAATGCTAGCTGATAGCTCCCAGTAGCCTCTGTGGCTGATGTCATTTCCTGTCCCTTAAGTTTCATTTTACTTTTTTTTTTTCTTTTTTTAAAACGAATACTACTAAACAGAGTGTTCTGAACAGGGCTGTTTTGGCAGGGTGATTGAACTACTGTGTTTAATTGTTTAAAATCTTTAACGCACATTAATGTGCTGAAAGAGGTTCATTTACCAGTAAGGAAGGAAAAAAGCTGTTTCACTCTGCAGAAGTGATGTGACTTGATTTTCCAGAACTTCTGTAGCATATATGGCACAATGAAGAATGAATATGATGAATGATAAAAGTGGGATTTTATTCTATCAATAAATCATCTATAAAACCTACAAACAACTCATTCAGAACCTCAAACAAACAGGTTAAGACAACCGTCCCTATGTGACTCTTTACTGACATTTGGAAGCAGATGGGGAAAGGGAATTTCAGAAAGAAAATATCTTTGTAAGGGGATTAAGATAATTCAATATGAATGAAAAACTTCAAGACAATATGATCCTTTGGTTAGGTACACAAGCCTTTATTGTGTTTTTTTATGTACTTTAGTGACAAATGGATCTGAGTTTGCAACAAAATGACTCTCCGAACTGTTAGCTGATAGATTTGAAATTTAATTTAGTGTAGTTTTCCGTGACTGACACCTAACTAAATAGCACAGTTAAAAGAAAAGCTTTTTTAATTATAACTGATCGCTACAATCTAGTCTAATTTCCTCAGATACAACAATCAGTGCCTAAATTCAACTTGTGATACAAATAAATCCATTTGAAAAACACCTGAGGGACATAAGTGTTAACAGGAACATCTGAAAAAAATAAAAAATGCTAAATATCTGTTGCCAGGATTGCTGTGATTCTCAAGTTGTG
This sequence comes from Microchirus variegatus, assembly GCF_963457635.1. Lineage (NCBI taxonomy): Eukaryota > Metazoa > Chordata > Actinopteri > Pleuronectiformes > Soleidae > Microchirus > Microchirus variegatus. The sequence goes on from NC_139802.1 coordinate 10,100,132, forward strand.
AAAATGACTTTCAGACTCACGGTTGTCAATTATTTGTTTGATATATATAAAAACTACAAAAATACAGATTTAATTTGTGTCTTTCAAGTTGCAGTCAACAATTTGTACCGTGCTCTTACTGCACGGTGGATCAGGGGCACACATGTTGTGTTTCTGTATTTTCTGTAACACTGTCTGGATCTGCATAAACTTAAAAATTTAACATCTAAAATCGCATTTGTCCCTGTACAGATTACGTAAAGTAACAAAGACATTTTAGAATGGTTTTCTACTTTGATGACGACACACTTACTTTAACCACGGAGCGCAGGCGTCACTTTTGTGCAAGTGGATTTGCATTACCGTGATTAAGTGACAGTTTGTGCTATCGAAAAAAATCCTAAGGTGTTCTGAAAACTGAGAAGTTGCAAGTCAAAAACTCACAAAAATGTTACTTTAAATATGTTGCATACTGTTCAAATTTAACAAGCAGCTTCCAGCGCTCGTGTACAACTACAGTGTTCTTTGTTTTTCTTCATTTTAAAATGTTAAAGGTCTCATATTATATCCTATTTCTCCAAGTTAACCTAGTTCCCTGGTGTCCTAATGAACATGTCTGTGACATGATGTGGTCAAATTACCATAAGGATGAAGCACCACAGCAGTTCAATCACCATGTCAAAACAGCCCTGTTCAGAACGCACTGTTTAAAAAAAAAAAAAAAAAAAAAAAGTTAAACGAAACTTAAGGGACAAGAAATGAGCCACAGAGACTACTGGGAGCTAACAGCAGTTAGCATTTGGAAAAGTGATCCTTTGCAGGCTCTAGCAGGCACATTGCCGTCATATATAACATGTATCCACTGGACAGATAAATCCTCTGAGGCTGGAAGTTTGTGTAGGACTCTGTGCTGCACTGTGGAGCCAAGAATAGAACTTTTTGTAGACTTCCAGTTTTCGGATACCGTTGCCCTCGCCAGCACTCTTGCGTGTTTTACAGACAAAGCGGAGCTCCGCGAGACAATAATTCCAGGAATTAAGCACATTGTGACGTCCCAGTGAGTGCAGAAGTCAACATTGCGTGTTTTACATGTCACAAAAACATGAGTGAGTCGTCTTTTTTCACACTTTACCGACTGATAGGACCTCCAGAGTCCCAAATGTAAGGATATAAATGATTAAAAAGTTGATTTTGCATAATATGGGTCCTTTAATACACTATTTTAAGATGCAGTAAATTGTAAATAACTGCCAGATATTGAAAGTTGTTCTGGAAAAATGGACAAAAGCACTGGCTTCCAGGCATCATCATCAGAAAATAATTATTTCGATAAAGGTAGACCTTGGTGAAGAAGAGCAATTAAGGCAAGACAGGAAAACTTTGTGACTAATTCAGCAGCACAGATGATACCAAAGGTGTGGTTTTTTGCTTGACGTGCCATTGCAAAAACAATATAGTAGAGAAAAGACAAACAAAAATGAAGCAGGAAAACGGAAAGAAAAAACCCGACATGGCACTTCGAGAAATGACTGCTTTGTGCCATTAATCTGAACAAATATACGGCCCTTACTCTTCTCAGACATGAATAACCTGCCAATCCAGGAGTAGCAAGGGAGGGGAAAAAAAGAAAAAGAAACCCACCAATGGTGTAGATTAGGTCCATCAATGATAAGTGAGGTACAGTTGTAAATCCCACCAGTGGCAGGTGGAGTGGAGATTGAGGCCCACCTGATATGATGGGGTGGGTTGCAGTCAAATCCATCTACATCAAAGCTTCAGGCCTTGTCTTCCTGCCTCCTTCCCTCTCTAAAGACGCTCAGGAGTCACAGCTATCACTCTCTTTCTCAACCCCCCCCCCCCCCACCACCACCACCACTACCCCTTGCCTTGATTCAGCCTTTTATTATCTCCACAGCAAGAAGGGAGAGAAATGGATGGGGGAAAAACAGAAGAAGAGAGTGGAGAGGTCTGAAGAGAGGTTTTCAAATCCAGTGAAGCCTGTCACATTACAAAAACATGTCGCTTTAAACTAAATGTGAAATATCAGTAATTGAAGCCATAAATCCACTGTTGTGTTCCCCTAGCCACCACCACCACGTCCTCCTCCCCTTCTTCCTTTCCTCTCTCACTCTCCAGCCATCCCTCTCTTACTCTCCTTTTTTTTGTGTGAGGGTGCTTTTGATGAGCGGTAAATTGGAAATTATTTTGTGTTGTAATGCTGCTCTGAAACGTCTTCCCATTACCATGTGTCAGTCAGCGCTGACAGTGAAATTACTCAACTGTCAATCTGGCTATCAAAAGAGGTGGGTGGAGGTTGTTCCTGGAGGTGGGCGGTGGAGGAGGAGGAGGTTACACCAGGAGTTAGAGAATGATCAATAAAGAGAGGATGATAAAAGGGGGGAAGGAGTGGAGGGGGGGTAGGGGGGGCAGAGCGGAGGGTGTGAGGAGAGGGTTTGGTCCGTCATAATACTTTTGTTGTGATTGAATAAATCAAAACTATTGTGGAATTTAGCTGTCACGATTACCCTCTTCCTGTGGCTTCTGTTTACTGTGTGTGTGTGTGCAGTGCCATTACTCGGAGAGGCACCATCTTGTGAGGGCAGCAGCAAATTAACCGTAATTGCAGATAAGGAGCAATAAAGAAGGAGGAATGTATAGAATCAAGTAAATAGAATAATTCCTTTGTATGGCAATAATTTATGGTCTGAGCAAGGTTCTGAAACCGAGTTTAGATTCTCTCCTGCTGCGTCCTACGAATGTGTGCGCGCGCGCACGTGTGTCCCAGAGGGCACAGCTGTGTTTTTGTTAGTGTGTGTAACTACATTTCTAGTGATATGGCTGTAAAATAACAAGCTAGATAAAGCATTACCTCCAGCTGGTGATCATTACAAAGAAAACATCCACTAACATACAAAAAAGATGCATCATTTTTTTTTCTCCAGGTCTCTGCCTTCACATGCTAAATACTTTCAATTCAGTACACTGAACATTATCTTGAGGATATGTAATGATGAATAAGCTAAATAAAAAGAACTGCAAATTTCAATTGGGAGATCTAGCATCACCTGCATCCCTGCATGTTATACAATTGTTCCTGAATGTCTACTTAACTACTGCTGCAGTGTGTGTGTTACTGTGATGTGTGTCTGTAATGGCTGCTTCTTCTTTTTTTTTTTTCAGCAGTTCTGCAGTATACAGGGGGAATGAGAGAGAGAAATAGAGGGATAGAGGAGAGTGAGAACTCCTTTATTGCTCAATGCTAAATTAATTGCACCAATTATTCACGGAGAGAGTTGTCTAGTGACGGCCTTCGGGGGGCGAGGCCCTGACCGCTCTCCCTCATTTTTAATTGGCTGTCCTGTTGAATAATTGATTGGAGCAAATGTGAAATGGATGGGAAGGTCCAAGTGTCTTTCATCACAACGGGCTGGCCGCTCTGACAGCCGGCCACAAACAAACTCTGCTGCTGTACGCAATAAACAAACCGTACACAGCTGAATTCAGCCTGGCTACTGCGGCGGGGTTAGAATAGCAGATATGACTCCTGTACTGGACACTGGCCTCTGAAACCCTGACAAGATGCACAACACCAGTAAAACTGATACTGGCAGGGCTGAATGAGGGAGAGATACAGTAACATTTGTATCACAGTGGACATGGCGAGCAAAGGGAAACTGTGCAGGAATAGAAAAAGTGGCGACTGTGTAGTCAACTGCATTGTGGCTATGTTGAGATTAGCCACCGCAGTGTATAAATCTGCCCTCTAACACAGCAAGCATGCACACAAATAACTTTTTGCAACAGAAAACCAGGCCATATTTTTGAATCAAGAGATATGGAAGATACGGAAATACAAAATGGAAGACATCACAGCAAATTAGTGAGATTTAGCTCTTCCATTGTTTGATTTCACCGTGGAGCAGAGGGGCATGTCGAAGACAACACTCAGCACTTATGGATTCTGATATGATTGCTGTGATATGATGTCACATGACCACCACAGTTCCATAAATACATATCTGATCTAGGACCACACACCGTAGAGACGCTAAAAAAAATCGGAATTGGCAATTGGATTTCTGTGTTGACAGCCCTGAACAAAAAAAATCTGATCTGAGTCACATCAACTGAAAAAAACAAGATATAAGTCACTTCAGCCTGGTAATCTGCACTTAGCCTTTGTGTATATGTAAAATATACAGTATAAAGGAAAGCTAGGATGCCTCTTAGTCGATATATGTCAGATTTTAGACGTGCTGATATTCACACTGAAATTCGTAATCTGTAATGTGCAAAATACGGATTCTCTGCTTACTGCTGTCCAGTACAGCAGCCCAATTTCACCATGTCTGAATTATTCACTTTTAACGATTGGCCTTCCTGTCACTCTTCTGTGACTCAGGTGTTGGAATCATATTGTCCCTTTTAAAAAGGCTTCAGAGACATACAACGAAAAAACCCGACGGACCCCAAACTAGCAAACAAGACTATCAAAAGCCTAAGTCTAAGACACAACATGTGCCACATTAAAAAGCAACATTGAAAACTCCCCACGCTGTTACATTAAAACATATCTGTATGAGAAAGTACCACACATTGACATCCGCGCACTCCAAAAACACATACATGTACCGTGTATACACACAAAGCCCTCAGTAATCAAAGGTGATTAACTCCTGGTGCTTTCGCAACAAAACAGATGTAAGATTCATGAGTCCCTGCCCATGACTGTTGTCTTTGCCACAGGCTAGTAAAGAAACAATTAGTGCAGAGCTGGCTTCACTGTCCGCCACAATCAATAGTCCCTGATGGTATTCTAAGCCTATTGACCAAGGCTCGTTCCTCTCCGTGACCTCCTTTCTGTAGCAGCCAACAGCAGTTGCGATCCACCTATTTGGACCCTGTGAGAGGGTTACCAGGTTAAACAAGGCCCAATCCATGCAAACAAGCATTTATTAATACTGTCTGCTTCAGTGTGCATTAGTATGCAGTGGATGTATCGGAGGTTTAACCCTCTCTAACAGCATATCAGCTATTTAGCGTGATGTACAACTATCATACAAAAGAATGATTTTTTTTTCCTTTTACAATAAAGTGTGCACTAATAGAATGAATAGAAATGGGATCACATTGAAGGTTGCAACAGAGATTGAGGATCTGAATATGATGAGACAATAATATAATAATGGACTGCAACTTAACCAGCTCGTCAAAAGGTTTAATTAAAAAAAGAAAACAACAACAATATTTATTGTGTCTTAACTTGAAAAATAACTTTGGTCTGAATTCACCTGTGTTTTTGAAGAAGTATGCAGCTTATGCCAGCCTAGTTTAATTTACACACACCATCTTGTTCCAATCATCTCTCCTAACGGCACCCTCAGCGACACTGAAGCAATCTGCTGATGTTACAGTAACTGTATGGGTTTGTTCCGTCTTTCCTCGCATGTGACAACATCTGGACCGGTCCTACTCACTATCCCCAGGCTTGTTGTGACAAGTCTCTCCTCGATGACGCCTGCTAAGGAGGACGCACAGGAAGGCAATGGAGACAGAAGGGGAGGGAAACGTCGAGGCGCAGGAAGCGAAGCAGATGTAAGGATGAAGGGATGGGCAGTGGTGAACAGGTGTCACTCCCACAGACGGGCTGCCTCTATGTGTATGTGTGTGTGTATCCCCCACCCTGACCACCTGCACACCTACACAGGGATCTAGAGGTAGTGGCAGTCAGGAGAGCATCCATCTCTCACCCATTCCTCACTCCACGCCTACCTTCCTCCTCCTCCTCAGATGGCACCCATCCTGAGCTCAATCTGGCTGCTGGGCTCACAGATCGACACGCAAAAAATGTGCTCATTAACACACAAATTGCTGTATATATTCATAAGTGAACATGAGAATACATAGGTTTGTGAATGTATGCAAAAGTATTTTATCTGTGTAATTTAATCATCATTTCAGAAAGAAAGATGAAACATCTTTTGTCGAAACTGGCATAATGGCACTGCCCTCAGATTGAGCTCCTTTGTTCACAAAAGCACTAAAATGAAATCTTCAAGATGAATGATTGAGGCTGTCTCTCCTGTAGATCAATGACTCGATCAGTGAATCAGTCAATCAATATACAAATCTATCATTTTACAGTATCTACCCCTCTCTACATCTGCCCATCTGTATGTCTGTATCCAATCATCTCAGCCTTTAAATCCTCCATGACCCTTGTCACTTAAGCTGGTGGCATTACAGGACAGTGTGGTGCAAGTGCTGGAGGGAGGTGCAGGTGTGTATATAAAGCCCCCACCCTCCTCCCACCCCTCTGCCCTCATCTCTCCTCCACTTCCCTCCCTCCGTTGCCGCGGTGAGAAGGGCAGTAATTACTCTGGTGTCAGCGTTGCTGGGTGCGACTCCTCCCCCGGCAAGGGGCGGCGGGCATCCATAACCCATCGTCCTGCCACGGGGTAAACGCTGGGCCATCCATCACGCACCCACTTGACAAATACCTTCCATAATAGAAGTTTATTTTTATGGGAGGCTGAATCAAGGACTTTCCCATGCATACAAAAACGTGTCAGAATTATTTATGGCTTGTGCTGAGACGCACAATATGTCATATCAAAGTCCCATCCCGCTTGCCGGCGCTGCTGGAAGCTGCCGGCGCTTGGCCTGTCGATATCTCCGCTCGCTATCAATAATGTGGAACACCGCCGCGATAAGCTTTAGGATTCGGAGGTCATGCGTGCACATGCCGACACGCTCGCACACTTGAACATCACATGTATGCGCAGACAGCGACGCGCACACAGAGGGGAAAAAAAACTCACACTTGATGACATACATAGATGTCTTTTCAAACAAAAGACTCCCGAATACACACATAGACGGAGAGACAATGCAAAGACACACAGTTGAAGATGAAAACATCAATCCACACATGCCTGTTAATCCCTCATGAAATGTTCTCAGCAATGAAAACAAACATGTTTTTCCATTCACTCATAAAACATAAAACAAGAGAAATACCAATCCCTGCATGATTCAAGTCAGTGTTTCCTTTAACTGTTTATTTTTCTATGCCTTTAGTTCCTCCCCGAGAGTAACACAATTTCCCAAACAAAGATGTTCACAGAGCTGAACTCGACCCGCGACGTGGTGAGAAGGACCCGGGATTGCTGTCCGTCACTCAAAAAGCACCGCCAAGGTCAGATGAAAACAAAACGTTTTGGAGAGGAGGCAACGCAGCTGCCGCAAATGCCTTTGTGTCTGTGTGTACAAAGTGTGTACACGTGCGTACGTACGTGTGCGGCAGCGAGATCTCCAGTAGAAGAAGAAGAAAAAAAAAAAAAAAAAACAACTTAAGGAAATCCCTGCACTGCAGCTCGCAAATCTGAGAGCTGTCAGTCAGTGTGAGTGGCAACCCCTTTTTTCGCCCAAAGAAACGGCAATAAATTGGGTTTCCTGATAAGGCCTCGGCATCACCAGCACAACATCTGACCGAAAAAAAAAAAAGGAAAGGAAAAAAAAATGAGCTGCTTTTCCGTAGGCCACTTGAGTGCTGTCAATCAACATGACTGGCAGGCTCACATGTCGCCAGTGGAGAGCAGTGGAGGGAAGAAATAAATTAATGTACAGAGGAAGGAGCAGTGGGAGAAGGAGGAGAAGAGAGAGAGGGAGAGAGAGAGAGAGACAGCATTAAGGCCGAGAGGAAAATATGATAAATATGATAATTGAAATGATGAGATTTGGGTGCTTGGTAGTGAATTCCGCTATTTGCCCAAAGGGATTAGTCACTCATTCACTGTCATTTTCAGTCTTTCTGTGTGTGTACGCGCACACACATACACACACAGCACCCACACAGAATAAATACATTAACAAAAAGATCTAATTCTACCAGGGAGACTGTTGCATGTCTAAAACTCAGAGGCAGCGAGAGACGATAAACCTAAAAGTAGCCGTTTGCCGACCCGACGGCAAAGTAAAACAAAAAAAAACAAACACAAAACAAAAAAAAATACATATATATATGGAAAAAAAACTGCGTCGGTAACAGTAGGAGAACTTTGTCCTGTAAAGACAGAAGATGTATGGCTCAGGGGAGATAGTAGCAACAGTAAATGATTACCTTTTTACAAACTGGGCCTTTGTAATAAAATGCGTAGGGGGGAGTATTATCAATTCAGCCGACCGGTGAAGATAGCATTTCTGAAGCCACGGCGAGGCTGATCACTATCTAGAGAGGAGCCAGAATCTGTATTCCTCACTGCGAGTCCAGGAAGGAGAGGGGTCTGAGACCTGTGTGTGTATACGTGTGTGTGTGTGTGTGTGTGTGTGTGTGTGTGCATGTGTTTTACTGAGAGAGACATCCGTTAAAGCCTCTTGTGCCTCCAGGCCCAGCCGTGACACGACCAAGATCTATTTTCTTACACCCACAAACAGAAAGACATGCAAGAGTGTGTACACAGACACACATACGAAATCTCTTACACACACGGGCAAACACACACAGTCCTTGGGGGCAAAGAACTATAAGGCTGGAGATGAATTTCTGTGTGTACGCATCTTTATACAGTATGTCTGTGTGCCAGCCTGAGATTCCCTGTTAGATGTCTGATTCTGAAGAAAAAAAAAAAAAAAAAAAAAGACACTGACAGATGACAAACACAAATACACACACGCACGCACAAATACACACACATCACACTTGTCTGATAGCAGTCAAACAGAGAGCAGAGACAACACAGAAGAAGCTCAACAGACAGACGGGAAAACAGATAGAGAGACATATAGCATGGCAGAGCTCAGCTGCTGGCCCAGAGTCCCATCACTCACTCTCAACACACACACGCGCACACACACACACACTTCACCAAAATGTTACGAGATTATAAGACGCGCAGATATACACGCGGCATCGCGAAGAAAGTGGCAGAGAGAGACTGATGTGGTGAGGGAGGAGTAAAAGGGGGTTAAGAAAAATGAGCAGACGGCGATATCATTGTAGCCCTGGGCGTTAATGCACACAGTTAGAACGGAGGGATATTTCTACGAGATGAAATGAGCAACGATATGACACTCATCTGTTTCCGACACGCAAGTCTGCTTGAAAACGTAAAAAAAAAAAAACCGTAACGTAACCCTCGTCAAATCAGAAGCCACTGAAATAAAAACAGTCACATCTCCAGTGTGAATGAATAAAGATATAGACTATCTTTAGTGTATATTTTTAGCATATATTCCGTATATACAGTGTATAATAGGGTACAGAGGTCCCTATCTCTTACAGATCAAGTCCTTCGCCTCATCATGAGAACTATACCCAGACTGTGAAAACAGCTGTATTCAGTCATGTTCTCTGAGACTCTGGAGCGAGATTTCAAAGTCTGAGAAAATGACCCCGATGATGTCATCTCAACATGGGCTAAGAGACCGCAAATTTATAACAGAAAGCCGTGCTTTTCAATCTGTGGCAAGGATGTTTTTTAAATAAAAATATGAAACAGTGAAGGAAAGGTTTTGACGTTGTGGCTACTAAACACTCTTCCTGCGGAATAAGACAGTGTGAAAAAAAAAAACACTCACAGCTCAAAACCCATCTGTTTGTATTTGTCCTGGAATAATTTTCTATTTCCTTCCATTTCATAAGTCTGCATTTATGTCCACTACCATGTTTCCTTTTGTGAATATTCTGATCTTGATATACTCTGATTTCCCTGATTTAGTCAGGTGCATTACAGAACACAACGGATGCAGTGTTTCTAAAACCAGGATATCTGATTGCCTAAATGGTACTTTTCTGAAGTGACTTATCTCATGTATGTGAACGAATCAAGTGAAATTAACAGCTCCAAGTACAATTTAAGGACCCAGTTTGAACTCTAAATCCAAATAAAGGGCTCAGCTGTTCATATCTCCACCTCGACAAATATATAAAGAGCAGCCCTCTGCTATAGAAACACAAAAGTTTTTCCTCCTCGGTCTATCCTATCCTACTTATTCGCTGCTGCCTCTTCTTCTTTTTTTTTCCACAGGTGTCAGAGGAGATTTCATGGCCTGTGCGTATGTGTGAATTTGCCACACCCCTTTTGAGTGCTAATTTACCCTTTTAGGTTTAATCTCCCCATGAGTGGCTTTCCTCGCCCTTTAATTAGGCTATGGGGAGTCGACACTAACACTAAAAATGCACACATGGACTCCCGGCATCACACACACACACACACACACACACACTCACACACACACTCCCATTTACGCGCACACATCCACTCAAATGCAGCAGAAACACAGTCCCAGGCTCGAAAAAGTCTTTGCACAGACAGTCCTCATCAGCCCTCTGTGGGCCTCTTTCACACTCTGGCTCTCCTCAGCTGCACCAGTCACCAAGACAGGACAGAGGAAAAGGGAGGGAGCACGAGACAAGAAAAAAAAAAAAAAAGTAAGATATTCTTTACTTGTGAGAGGGAGAAAGAGGTGTGAGGGCATTTGTCTCTGAACATTTTCCATTTCAAATCTATTTGTCAAGTTTAAGCTGCATTAGGCCACATCAGATTTTGGCCGGCCCAAGTGGCAGCAGAAGATGGATGTTTGAATTTTTTAAAGCCTTCACTCTCCATAAATTTTCCAAAGGTTTTTTTTTTTTTTTTTTAAAGTTACACTTTAAAAAGAACCCAAATGATGTGAAAGAAAATCTTTGTAAAATATTAAGACCGACTCTCTCATCTCACGTTACCGATACGCTTGAATATGTTGTGATTTCGGCAAAAGCCAGGACTGTGTTTACATTAAAGTTGCACCTTTTCCTTTACCATTAGTTGAATGGGTTCATAAACAGTTGCGGTTAATTATTAACAATAAATTAAAGAAACGCATATTTTTCTTAGTTAAAATTTTAAACATTATACAAACAAACGTCTATGGGAGCTGACTACAGAGATATTAACCAGACTAACCTGGGGAAACTTGGTGACTTGGCTTTCTTTCAGCAGTTAATGGGGTTTACATCCAGAAGAGAGAGTTTGTCATGGATATTTTTTACACTATTATATAATACATATATATATAACACTATTTGATGCATTTGAAGCATCATGGCTGGAGCCTCACTGTCCTCTATGTCACGGTGAAGGAGCAGCTCAGAGGCCGCTACAACTAGCTTCACATTGTTCCAGGCACTCTGACTTCTTCTTCTTCTTCTGCTAATCGCGTGTGTGGTTTGGTTGCCGTTTGCCCTCTGCTGGTATAAATAGTAACTACACACTTTGTGAGGTCCAGAGAGACAAACAGACAAGTAAACGATGTTGAGTTGAAGACGTTTCACCTCTCATCAGGAGGGTTCTTCAGTTCTGACTGGAACTAGTGGGAAAAAAAGAACAAGATATTTAAACCAGTTACTGAAACATCTTCAACTCAACTCAAGCAAGTTCTGCCGACAGCTAACTACAGAAGACTATGACCTATGACCTGGATGACTGAGAACCTCCTCAGACCTAAACATGGTTGATTAATTCCTTTATCAGTTAGATTCTTGACAGCAAAAGTTAATCATAATATCACAGACATGGAACCATTACCATGCATCCTCAATATTTTCCTTGATATCAAATTATTATCCATCCATCCATTATCTACCACTTTATCCTCCATGGAGGGTCGCGGGGGGTGTTGTGCCTATCTCAGCTGACATAGGGCGATAGGCGGGGTACGCCCTGGACAGTTCGCCAGTCCATCGCAGGGCTTAAATTATTATACTATCACAATTTGTAATGTACACATGGTGACATAGTACTTCCAAGACCCAGTGTCATTGCTCCCATTTTCCTCCTCTTTACACACATACCACAGATGTACCTAAAAAAGTGGACTTGAAAGGTCGAAAAAACAATAACAACGCTAGTGATAGTGGCTTGTTATGTTGGAAATAAGAGGGCACTTAATTGGGGTCTGATAGTCTAATAGGCAGCCCCTCTGATTTTCAACTCTGCACATTGGCTTAAATTAGCCCACTGATGAGCAGCCAGGGGATTCAATTATGGAAGGGGAGAAATAAAAGGCCCTAATAGGCCACTGTATCAGGAAACATGGGACTGGGCTGGGCTAAAGTGCTGGTAATTGGTTGTTTGGTTGGAAAGTTGAGTCTGTTGGTAATTAGAGATACGGCGACGTTTGGAGAGCCACCAAACAAATGACACATGGGGGCTGGAGAGGGCGAAGGAGGAAGACAAGGGTCCTTGGCACAGTAAAAGGGGCAAAGGTCACGGTGGAGATCTTCGAAGTGCACTTCAGCCAATGAGGAAAAACATGTTGGTACTGGAGTGGTGGCGACTAAGTAAAGGTCAAGATGGGGCAAACTGGGCTAAAACTGAAAAATCAGCATAGCTTTGTCTCGCAACCTCCTCTCCTTACTCTCAACGCTTCCTTCTTTCCTTTCTTTGTCACAGACAGATTTGGGTTTAGCTGTAGCTGAGCGCGTACAGCGTGTCTGAATTGAGGGAGGAGGACGATTGAATTATGGATGAGACTTTACAAGAGCCGGCGGCCTGTCTGGTCCCATATTCACTGTCCCATACAGGAGGAGCCGCCCTGCCCGCGAGCATCCCCTCCACGTCACTCACAGGCGGTGTTTGTGTGTTTGCACAGTCTCAGTTGTGTGTTCTGTAAGTTCATCGTAAAACATACACCAGCACTCACTTTTATAGCAAACAAAAAAGCTAATACCTTTGCCTTTATCTTTTGATAAAGAAAGAAGATTTGACATGAACAATCGGATCATTATAAACAAACCCATGGGTGATATCTAAAAAGTAATGTTTTAAATTAATGATGCTCTGATTCGCGCTGGGGAATTGGTGCTGTAGTGCGTCCAAATAAAAAGTGGTACTGTAGCTTTCAAGGAAACATTTTTATTCCCAGTCTTTAGGGTATTTGTTCATTAACTACTTAAAGTGCTTCAGAAAATACAATGTTTGTTGCCAAACTTCAAACATTGGCGTCCCCGGTTTACAAACTCCAATGCTCCAAATGCCATGATCAGACGATACCACAAGACAGCACAATTTCATCCTTTTTTTTTTTTTTTTCTATTTATCACACTGTGCAACTGTTATTCTGTGTCCTACATAAGCCATCTGCAACTTTTAGAGTAGTGCAACATAAGCAAGTACCAAACATAACTGTGCCACTGCGACACCAGGGAACATAATTCAGGTGTCATCAATCTGTCTGAAAAAAAAAAAAATAATAATAAAAGTCAGACAGTGACAGAACTTGTCCAGAGGCTCAGACAGAACGCAGAGGTTGGCCCAGTCTGACGATGTCACTACATTGGCACTCATCATTTTCAATGTGGGGGAAAAAAAATCTCACAATGACCTTAAGGTGGCAAAAAAAAGAACCCTGTATACCTCACTTTACATTTGAAGCAGCCAGAAAACCTATTGTCTCTCTGTCTCCATACTGATCGGATGGGACTTGTCAGTTAAGGCTGTGAATGGCCACTTAACGGCTGAGGGGAGGCTCTCGGATCAGTGTTGGGAGAAAGGGAAGCGAATAGAGGAAGAGGATGAAACAAAAGCCCCGTTTGTTGTGGCTGATGTGTGATAAATGCAGCCAGTTGGGGGAGTTTTCACGCTCATTGGAGCAGGTTATTATGCAGGAATCGCTGCTTACTCTGCCCAGACCAGCCCTGTGCTGGTTTACTGAGACGCATGCATGGCGGCGTGTGCGTCCCCCCCCCCCCCCCCGCACACTTCTTTGTGGCATGTCTCATGGGGGCAAATTGGCATTGAGCAGCTGCTTCTCAACTGTAATATCTCAAGCAAGACTGCCTGTGGAGTCTGTCGATGTAAAGGAGAAAAATATTAAAAACGCAGCGCAATAATTCTATACGATGGACATGTAAGTATGCGACGAGGAAGAATGATATTGTTGAGTTCCAAACAATTTAGTCGAGTCGCTCGGGGCCACGTGAAGCTGAAACGTGTTCCTCCATAAGGGAATTCACCAATTAACACATCAATGGTGGTTCGTGCTGGTTCGTGCTAAACTTCAAGTTTCTACATGCAGACCCTTCAGATGTTGCTTTGTGTGAATTGGACAAAAATAAACAACGACACCAGGAACAAAACAGACACCATTATAAAAGCTTTCATACGCCGACTACTTTCACTTCATAAAGTCTGTCTACATTTGGAGAGCAGAAAGACTGCATATGATGAATATTTTTGTAAGTGTAATTAGTTAGGTAACTAGGGGTTGTGTTAATCAAACATTTTACATAATTGACTTTTTTTTTTTTTTTTTAAACCAAGAGGAAAGTCAGTAATTTCGACAGACAAATTATACACTGTGGCATTAAGAAATTCACACACAGCACTGCCAGTCGAGCTGTATAGGTCACAGATGCTGGCAGCAATGCCCCAGGTACACAGGAAACACACACTGAAGGACTTCCTACAAGTGCACCGAGCACATACAGTATTTTTAATAATAATAATACCATGTTCCAAAAGTCTCGCAGATTAAAGAACAATCCAAATAGCCGTGTGAATTCATCTGACTGAGGGAAAAAGCAAAGCGACAATTGGCTCCGCCGTAATCTTCTCAATCTGTTATGCTTAAGTGAGCACCAGTTTAAGTCCACGTGGAGCCAGATAAAGGTTTTGAGTTCAGTCTAGGCTCATTCACTGTAAATGCGAAGTTGTGTGAAACGGCATCGTCCTAAAAAAGTGGATATGTATAAACCGTTCTGTGGATTAAATGTTATTGAGTTAAGTTTTAAAAATAAATGGTCTAAATATGTTATAGTGTAAGCAGTTATCATTATAAGATTAGATTATGGTCTTATTTAACCTGAAATGGTACCTTTTGCTTTGTTTTTTCTCTGGTGTTAAAAGTGTTTTGGACTTTTTTTTTCTCCATTGGGCCTGTTAATCCCTGATAGTTGATTTTGTAAGAAACAACTCAATAACAAATTTTTTTCGCTGTGACAGCATCAGCACAATGAGCCATCCTGTTCATTTGACTCGTACATCGTACTGAATGACTTTTTTTTTTCTTCATTAATGTCTATTACATGAATGAAGGTGACACAAAGACGCAGGTTCATCACCAACACTGACGAGTTGATGTCCTATAGGTGTTTTTCAAAGAACTGTGATTGTTGTTTTTTTTTTTTTTCACATATTTTTCCACAAAGAAACGTGTCACATGTAACACGTTGTTATTAGAAACAGATGTTGATTTTAACGCCGGTGTCTTTGGCTTCTTTCACGACGTCGACACAGTGTCATATGCGCTGGGATACCAGGACACATTTGCATGACACACACACCTGTCCTCCACAACACGCTGCTGTAACACAATACGCAAGTAAAACTCAGGAGAGTAATGTTTCATTACATGACGAACAGAAGGTGAAAGTGAGGGAGGGAAGCTGGGCAGACATGCGCACGCATAACTTAAGTAAAAGCCGTCAAAATCCATATTTGTTTACAGATTTGTTTAATAAGGAAAGAAAAATATATGCAAACAAATGAATTTGCCTGTGGTTGTAACTGTGTATTAAGATCATCACTTACAAGGCCAGGTCTCCCCTAGCCCTCTACTGTAGCCATCCATCATGCATTATTAAGGAATATAGAATCTGCATAAAGCAGCAACAATGCCTTGAAGAAGTTTATTTATTTATTTGTTTTATCATTTTTAGGGCACTAAGCAGCAGATTGGTGCACTCAGTCGCGGTGAGCTAATTACAAAGCATTTGATCTCAAAGCCCTGAGGACGCGCAATTATAACCTTGGTAGGAAATTAGGGAAATATTTCACAATTAAAAAATAGTGGAATGAAGATGCTCTGACAAAGCTAATGGCGACATCTCACCTGTGTGTGTGTGTGTGTGTGTACTTGCAACCTCTTTAGGACCTTGACAGGACCAGTAGTCCTCGTAGGGAACAAAACCTCATCCTAATGAGACATAGCTTCATGTCTTAGAAAGGTGGTTAAGTTCAGTTTCAAAGATTTGAATTGTGATCAGGCAGCTGCTTTTTTCCATTACTATGTTTAAATGTAGAGTTCATACAGAGGCTATAAGCATGTGCAACACAAGAGTGTCTGATATTTTTTTTTTCCAGTGAAACACTCTTAGAAATAAAAGTAGAAGCATATAAGTTTCTTCGGCTTGTTCTCATAGGAGAACCCTTTTTGGTTCCAGGTAGAACGGAAGTGTTACCAAGAACACTTTTTAAAACCTGATATTCAGGAAAGGGGTTTTAAAATGTTCTCTGGATCAAAATGGTTCTTACTGGATCCATTAGTGTTACCAAGAACTCTTGAAAAACAAATGGTTCCAGGTAGAACCTCAGCCCTTTTAGAAGAACACCTTTGGAACCCTTATTTCTAAGAGTGTAGGCAATCACTTTTTCACCAACTATATAAACACACCTGAGCAAAAAGTACTCAAAATGTTCAAAATGGGGTTACATTGGTGAAATTTGGAAATATGTCACAGTTCAAAGTTCACTTTTTTTATGAACAAAAAGCACAGAAAAACGGTCCATTTTGTGACTTCTGCACAAAAGTTATTGCTACTTTATATCACGATTAAAAATGCTATATAAAATGAATCATAACTTTGACTCAAGACAACAACACAGGATGTCCATATAAGGAGTTGTGTACTACTCACCTGTGTGAGCACTAAGGATTAAATTATATTTGGGACTCTGAAGGCCCTATCAGTCTGCAAAAAAGATGTGAAAAAAAGATGACTCACTCATGTTTTTGTGGTCCTCCTCAGTCTAAGTACAGGAGATAAAACACACAATGTTCACTTCCACGCTCATTGGGACGTCACAAGACACTAAATTCTGGGAATCGTTGTCTCATGGAGCTCCACTTTGTCGGTATCTGAAAACCGGAAGTTCGCGAAAAGATCTATTCTTGGCTCCACAGTGCAGCACACTGAGATACTACTAAACAGAGTGTTCTGAACAGGGCTGTTTTGACAGGGTGATTGAACTGCTGTGGTGTTTCATCCTTTTTTGACCAAAGCATGTCACAGACATGTTCATTAGGACACCAGGGAACTAGGTTAACTTGGAGAAATAGGATATAATATGGGACCTTTAAGAATAATGTTTTTTTTAGGCTTTCCAAATGCATGGTAGTCAATGAGAGTCCTTAAAGAGAGCTGTGCAAACCTGTGTGCGTGGGTGTGTGTGTGTGTAAACATCGCTTTTGCTACTTGACAGGACAGGAAGCTGATTTAACAAAGCTACTACCATGCAGCCACACCTGACCTCGCTGGAGGAAGGTGTCAGAGAAAGAAAGAAGGGAACATACTATATAATACATTTCAACATGACAGAAAGTTTCAGTGGACGGTAATCTGGCAAAGTCGCAGAACTATCAGGAACCTGTAGCTGCAGAAATCACACCGATGCTGTTACCTTTGTCTGGCATATCTCACTGCAGATCACACAGGGAAGACTATTGTCATTACCATTTTATTAATATCAGCAACATTTTCTCTCACACATCTAACCTCCCTTGGTTTTTTTTCTATTTTCCCCCCTCAAATTCTAATCATCATTCCCCTCCATCACTTGCTGGATGCAATTCCCTCTCTTCCTTCGTTTGCAAAGGACCTCTGCTTTCATCCTTGAGAAGGGCTTTAATTCGAAGTGTGACGTTGAATAAAGAAGGGAAGAGGGGGAGAGAGCGAGAGAGACGGAGAGTGTGTGTGTGCGTGTGTGTTGGAAGAGCGAGCAAGAATGAGAGAGTGATATGGAAAGACAGAGAGGCAGCAGAGACGTTCGGGTGTCAATCAATACAGCGCAAGGGGCTGCAAGGGCCCATGACTGGGGTGCGTTTGATCTGTGTCTTTCAAAGGGGGAAGAGTAGGAAGGGCCATCACAGATGATTTGCCTCTCGCTGCTCGCCCTGGTGCCACTCTGACAGAGAGCAATCACAAGCAGGTTAATTCAACATCTACCTTCTTAATCTTTTTTCCCCCTGTCTCTTTCTTTTGGTCTTGTTCTGTCTACTTAGATGAAACACTGCTCTTTTTGCTACCACAACTACCTCCCTTTTCCCTCTTTTGAAGGAGGAAGATAACACAAGTGCACTTTCAATGTCTTTTCAAACCATCTATAGTTCGACTACTTTGGTTTTAAACAGTGATCATCTTGTATTTCTGCAATGTTGATTTACAAATTGTTGCATGTAAAAAGTCAATTGTAATGCATCGATAAACAGATGCAGTGAAATATTTTCCTTTAGGTAAAGACAAAGAGAGTGAAAGAGGAGGTCATGCTTTCTCCAGATGACTGAAAGACACTGCATGTTCTGGACAGGATTTGACCTTCACTCTAAAGTGTAACCCACAATGTACAGTTCCTACTAGAGCTGGGTTGAATGTCACCAGCCTAGACACAAAGAAAAAATCTCCCTCTAGACTTGGCATAACGCTCGTGCTCTCATATAACCTGATAGATCAAACAAAGGATCTAAATGAATGTATGAGGCTGTCCTCTTCAACCAAAGGCCAGACCATACATAAGGACAAACAGAGGTGAGGACATTTTTAGGGTGAAAGGGTAAGAAAAGATATTAAGGTGTGCTTTGGTTAAAGGTGAGTATGGAGGAATATGAGGGAGGTTTGCGTTTATAAGAGTAGTTGAAGGTAAAAAGGTTGAGCGGGGAGGTTCGGAGGTCAAGAGGATCAAAGATACAAGAAGGTTCCTTGAATTCCAAAAGAATAGAATTTAGACCCGTTTCAGAAATTAAAAACAAAAATTGAGAGTCAGCACAAAGGCACCGCTCAGATTCATTCGATTTCAATAGGAAATAAACCACCGTGCCACCAAAATGCTTCCATTTTGCAGTAATGTCCCTGGCCTGGCCTCTTCCTCAGGATGCTCCCCTCCAACTATCCTGCTTTCATGTAAGGTCAGAAGGATAACAGGATAAAGGCTGTCCCCTCTGCTACCCTGAAGGACAAGCACTCTGACGATTGGATTTGGTGGCCTTCAAGGACAAAGGAAGAACACTGGGATACAAAGGAAGCAATAGAGGAGGACCCAGATTTCATCTGTCTCTGTGTCCTGAGTGATTGGCAGGGATGGATAGGCCAGCAATCTTTGAGTGCTGCCTCTTTGTGGCCGGGTGCCCTCCATCAGCATTAAATGGCAAGACTTGATACACCGACAAAAACACACCAGAGGATTCAGTGAGATCTGACCTCAGTGGAATAATCGAGCCGTGTTCAGCCTTATTCAGTGGAATGATTTCTTATGTTGTTCTTATGGTCGATGATTAACACAGTATGAGAGACACAAGAATGTGAAGATTGGGGAGGAATCTTACTGAAGAGGGTGTTGTTGTTGTTATGTCCCCCATATTACAAACTGGGGATGTTATACTGTTTGCTCACAGCTAGCGTTGAGGTGCGCGGCACCTACAGGACCATTCCAGTGACTCTGTAGGTCATTAATATGATGGATTCTAAACAACAGATAAAAAAAAAAAAAAAAAGAAAGGACAAAACTGCACCAACAAAAAGTGCAGCAGAGCAAGAGACATCATAACCTTATTAGCCACCAGTTTTTTTTGATGCATGGATCTCGACCTCTCAGCGACTTTTTGAAATGTTCAGGAACACATTGTTTCCCGCATAAGTGGACTCCGTCAACAACTCAACAGAATCTTTTATAATCTGAAGATGGGGCTTGTTCGTGAATCACACGGTGTTCTATTTTCTTACAGGGACAAACAAAGGGCACATTACCTGCGTGTAGGTAGGCAAGGTCTGGGTTCTCAATATCAGGGTGGCTCTCCTTCAGGTGGTTGCGGAAGTCCATGGGAGCGTTAGTGGCGTAGCTGCATTTGGGGCAGTTGTACATCTTCACGCCCTCGTGTTTCCCCGTATGGAGAATGTGCTTCCGGATATTCTCAGCACAGTTAGATCTGAGGGAGACAAACAAAGAGAGAAAAAGGTCTCATTCCTTTACAGAATTTATAAAAAAAAAAAAAGGTGAGGATTAAAAGATGGGGAGTCGTGAGAAGAGAAACACGAGATAACATGCTTGGCTATGTTCCCAAGAAAATAAGTTTTGCTCGACTAACATTCTGTTTTGCTGCAATGATGACACACACACACACACTCACACACACTAGAAAATGCTCAAGTAGAGCTGAGGAGCTGAGGGAGTGGCCGTGTTTGGACAGACTCAGAGCATTTGTTGCCTAAAATCTAATCTATGAAAGAGGCAAAGTACAAAACACTTTCATATGAACAACATTTACATCTCTTTAAAATTCTGCTACTGTGTAATTGCACTGGTAGCAAAGGGTGAAGGCTACTGAGTGACTTCAAGTATCTCAAGGCCTACTGAAAGTATTTCCATTTGTATGAAAGGTAGTATTGTACTTTGTGTGTGTCCTTTTCTGGCACATACACTGACGTTGTCAGTACCCGCAGTCCGAAAAGGAGACCAAAACCATTCGCTGGCTATAGTAAAGGTAAGGGATAATGCTGTGGTTAGGCTATCCAATTGACAATGTCAAAGAGTCCTTAAAACGATAGCTGTGCAAACCTGTGTGTGTGTACCTGGTATTCCTTATGTTGTGTGGACCTAATCTAGTTACACTATGGAGAATAGTCTTCCTTATGGGGACACAAAAATCAAGTTCCCATAATGTTAATTACTAAATTTTAAAGTTAGGCTGAGGTTAGGTTTAGGTTAAGGTTAGGGTCAGGGTTGGGATTAGGCCAGTTGTAATTATGGTTAAGGTTATAGTGAATCTGCAGGATATTAATGTAAGTCAATGCAATGTCCTCTGAAACCATGGAAACCAGTTTGTGTGTGTGTGTGTGTGTGTGTGTTTGTGTGTGTGTGTGTGTGTGGCTTTAGGCTGGTCAGATAGGGCAGGCCAGTCACTGAGCTACTGCAGGGTGTAGGATGTAATGATGTCAGCTCAGAGAGTCACACACACAACCCTGTTCTGATTAATGATGCTGCCTGACCTGCTCCCAGGCTCTATCTTAACCTGCTGGAGACACACAGACAGACACACACACACACACACACACACACACACACACACACACACACACACACACACACACACACACACACACACACACACACACACACTCATGTCTTAATGAAGCCATGAATGAACACACCACAGTTTTTACCAATAAACATATCTATGAAATACAGTCAATATAAAATATAAGCACAAATATACGGATACACCAATCCAACAAACCCCCCCACACACACGTGCACCTATGCACACACCTAGTGCATCATGCAAGCAGGTATGTGCGGTGTAGAACACAGTTTCATACACACACACATAAACACACACCATCATGTGCTGATGGATGGGGCACTCGTGCTCAGTTTGGACCTGACATTCTCGGACAGTATAATACGCAATTACTCTCCCTTATCACCTTGGCCGGGACAATAAAGCCTCACAGTGCCATAGCTCACGCCAGCCAAGGAGAGAATTTGTTTTCACTTTTGCAGAGACACCTCTCTCCATCATGGGGCCACAGTCCAGCCTGGATCCACTGGGGCCTAAACAGAGGCCCTGCGTACACTCTGTTCACACTGTATGAAATACATAAGCACAACCAGGAGGTTACAATGAGGGCTCTTCACAATGCTGACGATTACAGCGGTGCTTGAATGCCACCATTGCCGCCAAAGGAATAAATAACACTTTATATCACCTGTTTTCTCCGGCATTTGCAAATTACAAAACCAACTGATAACTCAACGTGATTAGTCTAAGTTTTTTCCTCACTCAGACAAAACTATGATTTAGGGTTTCTTTGCAAACGAGCAAAAGATAAAGTGTGAGTGTGTGTTTGTTTGTACCGTGAGCCACAGAGGGTGTAGAGGCAATTAAAAGAGAATCAACCACAGTACAAACTCCCAAAATAACAAAGTAACATGCTTCGCAAGAGCACCGGAATTAATATCAAGCATTTAAAAAAGGGAAATTAAGACTCTTTAGCACATCTAAGGCCTAATTTTAAAACTAGCGTTTCATAGTAGATTCAAGTAGTACACAAAGGCTGGGCGTAGAAGGATAAACACCGAATTAAACTTTAACATTTCCACAAACTTTTACTTACTTATCCACCAATTTGTTGTTATCTGCAATCTCTCGCAAAAAAAATGAGAACAGGTTCACAAACGCATCACGGCCACATCTGTTGACTGTTCTTCTGCATAATGACAAGAAGAAAGACTTAAAAATTTCAGCTGTCACAGGCTCATAAATTAACGCAAATTATGCTGCGAAAAAAATGCATTTATTACGAAAAGTGAACTGATTTTTATTCGAAAGTGGCGGCATAAAAAGATAAAAATTTGAAGCGGAGCTAAAAGGTTGTAAAGAGAGCGCGGGTGGATTCCTAGGGGGGCCACGCTATCTCTCAGATATGGTAATGGCGTAATTGTCATATTAAAACAACACAACGTGCGTTTAGGAGTCAGCAGGTGTCACAGTTAGTGAAAGCCCACACCAGTCCTCCTACTATACACTGTATTAATTAGTCCAACACTGTTTCAACTTCCTCCCCCATCCATGCACTCACCATGGGATTCAGCCATATTGGTGCTCAATGGATATATCACCCCTTCTCTCCCCCTCTTCCTCTCTCACCCCTTTATTTCAGCCATTTCCATATTCATCCTCTCAACGAGTGTATGGTAATGGGAGAGGTGTAATTGAGAGGCGCTTTGTTAGAGGAGATTTAAATGTGTTTCTTTGTGTGTGTTGAGAGTTGCGGGGACGTGGGGGGAGGGGGGGGGGTGTTTTTGGATCATTGGTGCTATTTGGATCTTACTCTGCGAAGGAGGCCAAGTTATCATCATTAACGCCTCCGCCTCCTCCTACAACTCTCTCCCTTCACTTTACAAGGTCACACACCTCAGCGGCGTTGACAGTAAGGATGTCATCCTCAAAGCCCGCCGTTACCTGCCACTGAAACACTATTTTAAAACGGGTAGACAGCAACATGAATGCAGCAGCGCTCAATAAACAATAATCGCCCCCGGGAGGAGAGTAAAATGGCAGGAGTCAGAGGTTACATATCAATTAGACTGTTTAAGATGCCACTGTGACTTTAAGACGGGGGAAAAAAAGGAACAAAGAAACTGCTCATTGCGAAACAATACGAATGACTCCTTACACACCGAAGTGAAGAAGTTTTTTGCATTGTGCATAAAAAGCCAAGACTAGTCAAACAGGCAGCATTAATTGACAGGCCAGGACGCCCTGTGCAATATCATTAGAATATTCCTACCACCATTCCCAACTATAATTATCCGCCTCTATTATCTATCTCTGTCTGAATAGGAGATGAGTGGCATTTGATGGATCATTCACTCCCGACTCATTTACATGCATCTGAGGAGCATGCAGCCATGATGGTGATAGCATTGTATGAAGTGGGTACCTCCAATGTCATTCATAACATTTACTACACATAAGTTTTTAATAACATATACAAGCTGTATTCCCTAAAAAAAACCCCAGACACAAACATTTCCTATAAGCAAGAACTGTCACTCAGCTCAGATCTTATTTATGTGCCTTTACAGATGCATCATATTTATTTCATAGTCGCTCCTTATTGTCATCAAACCACCAGAGACGTCAGTTTTAAACATGTATTCAAAGTATAAAAACATGGGGCCAAGGTGGGGTCCCCTCAAGGCGATCTGAGGCCCCCATATTCAATTCCTCACATTAGTAAGCCAGCGGGGCATTTCCCCAACCTCCCTCCTGCTCCAGCCAACCTCCTCCCTTTCCCTCTCCTCCCCTCTGGACCCTTCAGAAGCCCCTCTGGCCTCCAAAATGTTAATTGGGCTTCTAATTTACTGTTCCATTTGCCACTATCTGTAATGATCATTAAGTATCAATGCAGAAACAAAGAGGCCATGAACATTTGGCTTGTTTAATGTACAGTATCTTTCTAATAAGGGGTGTTAGTAAAGGTGCAAAGGTTTGATAAAGGACCAAAAAAAATTCTCAAGTTAGAGAAGAAAAAGATGAGCATGGTTAACATTGTAATACACATTTCTACATTATCTTTGTCTTAATCGGCCTACAATCTTGGGTTCGGGCGGCCAATGTGGTACATACTTTCAATCATTGCAAGAATGGACAATTGGGCAAAATAAGAAATGTCAACAGTAGAAGAGGAAGTCTAAGAGGGAGGAGCCATGCTGGTGGCTTTCCAAAGATGTACGTAAAGATCCCATATTATTGCCTATTTTTCCAAGTTAACCTAGTTCCGTGGTGTCCTAATGAACATGTCTGTGACATGCTTTGGTCAAAATGCCATAAGGATGAAGCACCACAGCAGTTCAATCACCCTGCCAAAACAGCCCTGTTCAGAACACTCTGTTTAGTAGTATCTCTTTAAAAAAATAAATAAATAAATAAAACAAAACTTAAGGGACAGGAAATGACCTATGAGCTAACAGCACATAGCATTTGGAAAAGTGATAATTTGCAGGCTTAAGCAGGCACATTGCCGTCATATATAAGATGTATCCACTGGACAGATAAATCCTCTGAGGCTGGAAGTTTGTGTAGAACTCTGTGCTGCACTGTGGAGCCAAGAATAAAACTTTTCACGGACTTCCGGTTTTTGGATACCGTTGCCCTCGCACAGCACTCTCGCATGTTTTACGGACAAAGCGGAGCTCCGCGAGACAACTATTCCAGGAATTTTGCGCATTGTGACGTCCCAGTGAGCGCGGAAGTCAATATCGCGTGTTTTATCTCCTGTACTTTGACTGAGAAGGACCACAAAAACATGAGTGAGTCATCTTTTTTTCACTGATAGGGCCTCCAGAGTCCCAGATGTAAGGATTTAAATGATTAAAAAGTTGATTTTTGCATAATATGGGAACTTTAAGCAAAATGGTGTGATCTCAGCATCTCAGCTAGTACTAGCTGGTTAAAACAGCTGGTTTTGGTATTATTTGATCATTAACCAAAAATATTTTAATGTTTTAAAATGTCGATATGATGTGATTTATTAGGTGTTTGATGGAAAGTCATGGAATCATCAAACATAGTCATTGATCTTAAGGGAGATGTCTAAAAGACATCGTCTAAAGACGTCTAAAAAATTTCACAATAATACATTTCACTAAGCATTATAGTGACGCCAGAGGAAACATCAGGCCTATCTTATCATCTCCTTTCCTGCGCAATTGCAACATAAAATGACATACAAAACTACTTTGGCACAAAAAAAACATTAAAAGGATTTTATATGAATCTAAAATTCCTTAATGGAGTTAAGAAAAAGTGCAAAAGTCTTTGGCCAAATTAAAAAAATAACAAATATTTTCCGCCAAAAACTGATTCTCCAGGTTAAAGACCTATCCATACACAATGGCAATAACCTAGCTCTCTTAAAACTGGAGTGGAACCTTAATTAATTTTATTGGTAAAACCTATGTTTGTTATACTATTTCATGTCAATATCAGTTGTGAAAAATATTATGCCAGGTTTATTCATACCCGAGTTGAAATCAAAAAAAAAAAAAAAAAAAAAAAAAAAAAAGAAATCACTGACAGCCTGCTAATATATAAGACAAACTTTCAGCGACATCATTCCAATAAGAACACCAATGATGAGAGAAACTGAAAGAAATAAAAACAACAACGCTGAGACTTTTGCACAGTACACCCTGACTTCAACTATGAGAGTGAGATAGTCTTGTGACTGCAAAATTAGCCAACTGCAGTGATTACTTTCAGCAGTTGATTTGTGTTTTTTCTTTCAAAGATGGACTGCATACAAAAGACTGATGAAATGAGTAAAGCGCTCCATTGCAGCCGAGCAGTTGTAGCGAGCTGCCGAAATGACTTTGTCATAGAGGGGGGGGGGGGGGGGGGGGGTGGAAACGAATGAAGACTACATCTAAAACCAATGATGGGTTTGAGATCATTCTCTTTCACACTCTTCTGCCACAACCTGACGATGAAGAACAGGTTAAGAGAGGGAGGGAGAGAGAGAGAGAGAGAGAGAGAGAGAGAGAGAGAGAGAGAGAGAGAGGGAGAGATGGAGATGTGCAACGCCAGCCAAAACTTTTTCAATTTCACCGACAATTTCCTGTGTAATTACTGATGTGGTATGATGGTGTTTTAATGACAGGGACCTGCCAGTAACAGTGACATTGTGTGTGTGTGTATGTGTGTGTGTGTGTGTGCATGTGTCTATATGTGTGTTCGGGGGGGTTCTGGCTGGGCCTGTTGATGATGGCAGAGTGATGAGATGGAGCCATGCTGTGGAGATTAGACCTGTCCACCCTCCACATCTCCCACTCATCCTTCTCTCCTTCTCTCTCTTTGTCTTTCCCACACACACACACATGCAGAGAGATAGAGAGAGCATCCAGCATTAACAACCCCCCCCCCCCCCCCCACCACCACCTTTCTAGACTATGCTACCATGCCACCTGCTACCTCACCATCAGGCACACACTCTTTGCCCAGTTCCCCCCAATCAAACCCTTGATCATCAGTGCCATGATAGCAGCCATCAGCACCGCCATCCATGGGCCAGTACCTGTAGTCGCACCAGGGACAGCGGTACGGTTTCTCCCCAGTGTGGACACGCTTGTGCCGCGATAGGTGGGACTGCGTGGTGGAGGCAAAGTTGCAGAGTTGGCACTTGAAGGGCTTCTCTCCTGTGGAGCGGAGAGGTTAAAATGATGAGAGACTGACGGAGACGACACTGAGATGAGTGAAATGCTTGTGGTTAATTAAAACACTTTTCTGACGCAACGCAGGCAAAATATTAAAAGTCACACATACGCGAGTACTTTGCTGCGTATAAATAAGGCGTCACATTGATGTCACAAGTAAAACATGCTCACGAGCAATATTAAAACGAGTATAGTAAAATGAAACGTAAGGGACAGGAAATGACATCAGCCACAGAGGCTACTGCGAGGTAACAGCAGTTAGCATTTGGAAAAGTGATCATTTGCAGGCTCTTGCAGGCACATTGCCGTCATATATAACATGTATCCACTGGACAGATAAATCCTCTGAGGCTGGAAGTTTGTGTAGGACTCTGTGCTGCACTGTGGAGCCAAGAATAGAACTTTTCGCGGACTTCTGGTTTTCGGATACCGTTGCCCTCGCCAGCACTCCTGTGCGTTTTACAGACAAAGCGGAGCTCCGCGAGACAACAATTCCAGGAATTTAGCGCATTGTGACGTCCCAGTGAGCGCGGAAGTCAACATCGCGTATTTTATCTCCTGTACTTAGACTGAGGAGGACCACAAAAACATGAGTGAGTCATCTTTTTTCACACTTTGTCGGCTGACAGGACCTCCAGAGTCCAAAATATATTATATTACACAACCGCGAGCAGATGAAAAAGCTGCGAGTGAGAAAATACTAAGCTGCTCACACGTGAATCTGCTTTGCGAAGTGGAGATCTGAACATGCGAGTCGACCACACTTTTCACAGTTTGGGGGTGGAGATGATTTTATGATTGATCACTTTCAATGTGATCACATCCAAGAGGAACTTCTTCGATTTGATTCTATTTTAACTATCACTACAAGACGTCCGGAGCGGGGAGGAAAGTTAGAACTGAAGCAAAGAATCTGTAATAATGGCTCTGACACCAAATAAACAATTACACAGAGCACATATTGAAGCATTGGTTTGATGTTAGTTTTATTAAGTATTATTCAGTAACATTGCATATATTGTTACTGTAATGAGTAGGAACTGCAGTAATATTATTATTTGCTTGCGAGCATCTTTTACTGCTCTCAAGATTTTTGACATAAATGTGACGCCATATAGAGAATATATGCTACACGGATGTACACTGTTGTCTTGAGCCCCACAAAAACACTGGCAGTGCAGTGGCCTCTCCTGTGTCACATAAATTCCGACAATCTTGCACTGACAGACAGGAGACAGGGTGGTCCCTTCACATGCAGCTGCGTGACAACAGATATGAATATGGAGCTAAATCAGTGGAATTGGCACATGTCAACACAGGAGTGGAGGACAGAAATTAGAGGTTTTCCTGTGTTGGAATAGCAGAGAAAGTGAGGAGCAAACAAAATGAACTATGAAAAGCTAGATGAATATTTATAACAGGATTCTTGATCCTTGGGCGCCTGCCAGACAACGGTTAAGAACAGCATTTGTTTCACTATCCCAATTTCTAAAAAAAACAAAAAAAAACACTCGTTATTGACAGTCTATCTGAAAAATGCAATTTCCCTAAGCGACAGAATGACATGGTGAAATGATAACTGAAATTAAAAATCTGAGATTCAGTCAGCCATTCTGGTACACATGCCTATCACTGACAGCGCCACGTCACACTGATGTGTGTGTGTGTGTGTCTGTGCGAGTAAAAGACAGTGAACTGTTGCTAAAACTGAGTGGAAAGAAATACGGCTGTTCAGATTTTCAAGTGTCACTCACCATACAGAATTATGGAGGCCAATATACGCATTAGTCTGTTCATGTGATTGGAATTCAGGACGATGTGAGGTCAGGGTGTGTGTGCGTGGTTGTGGCTTACCTGTGTGTTGGCGTCTGTGCTTGGTGAGGGCGTGTCTTGTGCCCCCTGCAAAACCACACAGGTCACACAGGTAGGACTTCTCACCTGCAGACACACAGTGAGAGAAGATAAGGAGGAGAGAACGTTAGTGCGATCTGAGCCGGAGAGAGAGAGAGAGACACACACACGATGTAAGAGAAGTAAGAGTTTTTAAACTGGATTTGCAGAAGAGTTCGATTAAACACACAGAGGACCATCACAAAAGAACGTATTTTGATGGTGGCACATCAGCTTTAGAATTTTTATTATTTTTTTTTGCATGGTTCACATTCTTACGTAACAAAGTATGCAATTACTGATTCATTCAAAAGAGTCACATCCGTGCTGATAAAATCCTTGAAAATGTGCATGAATTGACCCCAAAATAACCTTAATAATAATCTTATTATTATTCCAATTCTTAACAAAATAGTTTGTTTTATTTAAAAAAAAAAAAAAAAAAATATCTACAACGTTACAACCTGTCTGTCTTTCACGTTGGTGAGTGTAGTGTCATTTTAATAATAACTATATATTTTATTTTTGATAATTAGCCTCATTGAGGAATAAGGACAGAGAATGTCACACCGTGTTAAGCCCTTTGTTATGAAGAATACACACTTTAAATGTGATTGATTTAACTGAAAGAAACAAGAGCCACAGTTGTAAATGTCTATAATGTACATTATACATTCTATTTTAAATCATTATAGTCTTAGTGTTAATATCTTGAAATATTGTAGTTTTTTATTTTTGGTGATGCATGTTTATTATTTATTATCTTCACTGTCTTTGCTGCTGTAACGATGTACATTTCCTTACCTTAAATATCTAGAGTGTTTCTGAATAGTTTAGCTGTAAAAGGGCTTAATACTGGAGGATTTATCTGAATTAAATAACACAAACTTGGAGCGATCGTAGACTGGAGCGATCGTATTTTGACACAACCTATGTCACTATAATATAAAATAATAAATAATATAATATAATATAATATAATATAATATAAAATAATTCTATATGTGGAGGAAGCTACTGAATTTCCTCATTTTAGTTCTTTTCTTTTCATCTGCCTCAACATATAAAGCTCGACATAATTTATCTGTGCCACACTTTTTTTTTTTAATTTCAGAGCTGCATCAACATTAATCAAAAACAAATATAATTAAAGAGCAAAATTACAACCTCAAATATCATGGCCAAAATAAAAAAAAGTTATTAAAGCGGATTTATGAATCCTTTCAGTCTGGTGGAAGAAGGAAGAAGAAAAACACTTTCTCTTAACTCCGAGGCTAATGCTGAGACGCCGCTGAGACGCCACTGAGAAAAAAATGTGAGCGCTCAAGTAAAAAAAACAAAGATGAAGGAAATGTTGAATTAGTGACTAAACAAGGAATGTGTGAAGCCGGAGAGAGAGAGAGACAGAGACCAAGGAGAGAACAGATGAGCGGTGGCTCTAGTTGGCTAACAGATGAGCCAAGCAGAAGTCACAGATCACTAGTGTATATCCATCAGCACTCTCACAGCTAACTAATTCCTCCAATCAGATGGATCCGTGTAAATATGTCAAATGGGGGACGGGAAATTGCCAGTGTGGTTTATTGACTGTGATAAAATCTGAAAAGCACCGCTGAACATAATTACATACTTGTCAGAGCCATAAAAATTAGCTTTATTATCAATGGGATGGTTTTGTACAACTTCATTTAGGGGCGATGCCTTCCAGATGGGGAGCGTGGAGAGCTTTTTTACACTCCTTCCCTCTTCCCTGCATCTGGCTCTGTCATTAACAGCATGATGGCCTCTCTCTCTCTCTCTCTCTCTCTCTCTCCTCTCTCTCATTCTATCTCTCCCTCTCTCCTTCTGCCATTGCACACATGCATACACTGCAACATTTGTGATAAGACTCACTCAGGGTGACACGCACGCATTTTTCAAACGGACACTGATGTACATGCAAATCTGCGCACGTACAAAGGACGCCGATATCATCGCATACGCAAAGCACACTACATGTGGTGCACTAGATGCCCATGTCGTGTAGCAGCGCATAGATGGAAACACTGCTGGCGTCACACGCAGTCGCGAGCTGCATGTACTGTATGTGCATTCTGTGCATCCTACGTTCTCTATCGCTTAAGTATTCATCTAAATGCTGATGTTGTTGAACTCCAGCTCTCAGCCACACACCGATAACACATTTGGGTGACTCTTCCAGCTGGGCCTCAGCGGTGCTCTGCTCCTCGTCTGCACAGATAGCAGCTTTCACTGAGTCCGCAGAGACAAAACAGCCTCAAGTTTCCTCTGTTATACCCACTTAAAGTCACTCGACTGTGAGAAGAGTTTTAATGCAGTGCCACTTAGAAGAAAGAAAAACAGCCTTAAAAAGGTACATTTGCCAGTTCATACAGGTTCCTTTTCCAGTCCCAGAGTGGATGGCCTTTAAAGAAACAATGTTTGCATGAAATTAAAAAAAAAAACTGTTTTGCTTCTTTATAAAGCTGCATGAAATCCGCCGTTTTAAATGTGCTGTTCTAAATACACAGTGTCTGATGTTCACACAATCTGTCACTAAACCTGAAAATGTGCCACAGAAGGCAAAATGGTTTATATTTGCAACTGTTTTTTTTATCTAAATACAGCACTGTGTTTAGATACAGTTCTTCATTTAGTGTAAATTAAATGAAAATAAAATGAAAAGTGCAAGTTTTATCAGCAGAACAGAACAGAAAAAAAAAAAAAAAACATCACAAGTGAACTGTGAAACGCAGAAACTCTGCAGCAAAGGACAATTAATGGAGACACAAAGGATGCAGATATACTGGATGTTTTTAAGCCCCTAAAACCTGTTTAAGTATTTCTTAATAGTATTAAATATCACTTTTTCACTCAATAAACCACATTAAAATTGATGTTGTTTTAGTTTAAAAGCCTGAACCCCACATCTGGCATCACATTTCTTCAGTGAAAGGAGCCCAGCTCATTATAAATCAGTGTCAAAGGTGACTAAAAGTAAACAAATAAACATGTATTATGTTAAGTATCCAGTTTTGTTTTTCAGAAAATGCTAACTCTGTGCCGCGCCTCATTTTAGAAATAGAACCTGTTTTAGTCAGAATTTATCCCTGTTTCTCTAAACTCTACCAGTTACTAAACATCTGGTCAGACCTTTTCTCCTCATCAGAAAAACAACCGGTCATCCTCCCCATCTCTGTTCCCTCCCTTCCCTCTCTCATTACACCCAAAGCTACAAGACCCCACCACAGAAAAATCAATAGCCATCGATCCCTTCGCCCCGCTGCGGTCGCCACAATTATTCTTGAGGAGGAAACGTTGGCGATAAATTACATGTGTGCTTTTCATCTGCTGTTCTGTGGCGGCGGGTCCTCTGAGGACCTAGGTGGGGACGGCAAGGTGGGGTAGTACAGAGTGACATGCTGCTGTCAACACCAGAGGATCTGACTGGCTGGAGGCCAGTTTATACTTGGAGATATACAGCCCACGCACTCCCAACACAAGCTTTAATTCATCCTTGATTCACCTTATCCTCTATCTTCTATC
The DNA here is from genome assembly GCF_963457635.1 of Microchirus variegatus. Classification (NCBI taxonomy): domain Eukaryota; kingdom Metazoa; phylum Chordata; class Actinopteri; order Pleuronectiformes; family Soleidae; genus Microchirus; species Microchirus variegatus. The sequence goes on from NC_139802.1 coordinate 10,132,294, forward strand.
TTTACATGAATAACACTTTAAAGGGGTCATATTATACCCTATTATTCCAAGTTAACCTAGTTCCCTGGTGTCCTAATGAACATGTCTGTGACATGCTTTGGTCAAAATACCATAAGGATGAAGCACCACAGCAGTTCAATCACCCTGCCAAAACAGCCCTGTTCAGAACGCTCGGTTTCATAGTATCTCTTTAGGTCCACCTTAAAAAAAGTAAAATTAAACTTAAGGGACAGGAAATGACATCAGCCACAGAGGCTACTGGGAGCTAACAGCAGTTAGCATTTGGAAAAGTGATCATTTGCAGGCTCTAGCAGGCACATTGCCGTCATATATAACATGTATCCACTGGACAGATAAATCCTCTGAGGCTGGAAGTTTGTGTAGGACTCTGTGCTGCACTGTAGAGCCAAGAATAGAATTTTCGTAGACTACTGGTTTTTGCGTCTTGTGACGTCCTAATGAGTGCGGAAGTCAACATGATTTTGCATAACATGACACATGATTTTGCATAATATGGGACCTTTAAGGTAGAGAGTGTAAGATTTACCAATGTTTATGATCAATTTATCTATTGTAGGTGAAAACATCCAAAATGGCCTCTGTAGAGCTGACAAAGCTACTGATATAAAATATAAAACGTCTGGGTTAATGGAAAAACTACTAACTAAACTACATTTTTACACACTGAACCTTTACACTTTCCTAACATAATTGTATCCCTACAACCACATCGTTATCCTCTACAGCCTCAGCCTTTTAACCTAAACGCAACCTCGGCTCTAACACTAAGCTCAACATTAACCCTCAGCTGTTTCCTTGCAGAGGTCAAGGCCAGACCCACAACGCTGCAGAGAAACACACACACACACAAAAAGCTCCTCGTAAAAGAGCAGTGTTCCAAAAGTTGGTTCTCTAAACGTGAAAATGCCACTAAATCCACATTTCTTGCTAACGTGTCAGAGCTCTTAAAGTTTTCCACTATTTGAATATTGGCTAACGGCTCCTCTACCTTTGTTCCCATGATACACCTCAACCCCGCACCCTCACTGCAATTAAAGATGCCTCATTGCCAGACAATAAAAGAACTTTGAAGTCAAAATATACAACCTCTCTTTGCAAGTGTGTGAATATATACTGTATGTATAAATGTGTGTGTGTGTGTGTGTGTTTTAAATAACCCCGGAGGAGTCTGCATGCAGCTATAATTGCCTCCCTCATTAGTTATGTTTTAGCAGGAGCGGATGGGAGGGCAATTAATTTTACCGCTTAATTTTTGACACAGAATCCGCTGCTGTATTGATGTGCTCGCCATTTTGGGTCTCATTTTTCAGGGAAATTAATTGACAAAGTGCGAAGATTTATCAGCATATCGCCAGATTAAGCGACAAACTGAGGCAATGAGGAAATCAATTGTGGCCCTGTCGCTGTGTTCAATCCCCCCCCTCCACCACCACCACCACTACTCTTCCTTCCTCCTCTTCATCCACCTCCCCACAACAAGCGAGAGCCTGGGAAATGCTGGGTGGGTCAGATGCGGCGCACTTATTTATTTATTCGAGTCGCTCATTCATCAGCCGTTACAAATGACCCTGGCGGCTGACGACCACCGAACCCCCCCCCGCATTCCCGCCCTCCTCCCTCTCCCCCTCAGACATAACTGGTGTGTGTGTGGGGGGGTGATTAACATAAAAAACACACAAATCATAGAGGAACAATGAATCCCGTTAGAGGCAGGAAACGGAGAGCAAAGGTGGTAACTTTCTTCTTTTTTTTGCTTTTCTGCGGCAGAAGAGAGATCCATGTGCACGTCACAGTCAGTGACTCCAACCACAGGATGATGAAATCGGACAGGTTCTGTTGAGACTACTTGGTCTCAGCAATTGGTTTTTGCCAGAACGTGTTTGTGGGAGCAGATGTACACAAGTGATTTTGTCCATTAGAGATGTCAATTCTCATACATGGTTTACACATAATTTACAATGACAACAGGGGGGTGGGGGGATATTCACCGTCCATGACTGTATCAAACTCTGAGAACTGCCTTGAAAACAATAACTGGATTTCGAGACAAAAGGAAGGTAATATCCTAGGGAAAACCTGCTGCCTCTGGTATAGGTGCAGCTCGGTGACAGTTCACAATACAACACATGTTCTGTGTATCAAGACAATAGTATTTTATCTTAAGGTCCAGAGAGTAAGATTTAGTAGCATCTAGAGGTGAAGTTGCATATTTCGACTCCATAGAAGAGTATGATATAAAATGCTCATCTTGAGGCAACACAAATACAATCAGTTCTTAATTTTCAGGTGATATAAATGAATGAAAACATTATTTTAACTATTGTATCCAATTTCAGTCGATAGATCCTCCTAAATTCTACACACAGCTGTACATTTTATAAATATTACACATCACAATGAGCTGAGACCTTAATAAAGACTGAATGGATAGAAACAAATGATGTGCAGGTTAATTGTTCATAATGTGTGTATGTACTGTATATAATGTATGCATGTTTATGTTAAAGGTGCCATATGTCAGAATGTGGCCAAAAACGTTTACTACATTCTAATTCAAAATACCGAGGTCTTTTAGGTTTCGTTTTCAGACGTAACTGGCAACCCATGGTTGTTCGGCAGCTGAGACTCTACTGACTGCAATGATTGGTAGATGGCGGTAGGTGGCGCCACATGCCAAAACATGATTTCAAAACATAAACATGATTTGCAGTCTGCAAAATATTTTTTTTTAATGCAAATATTTTGGCTGTACTGTTGTTGTTGGTGAGTTCAGTTTGTTATATGAACATTATTCCTGAGTCTCTGTGACATATTAGGAGGATTTTACAGCCAGTTGCTTTAGATTTATTACACAATGCACCTTTAACTACCCTTTCCTGACATTGTCTTTTATTGTCTTGACAATGCTGAGTCTGGTGTCTCATCACTGACTTTAATAACATTAACTGCAGTTGTAAGGGTTTACATGTTATTGACCTCTGCCAATTTTCGCTGGAGTTTGTTTGTTTGTTTTTCTGTTAGCAACATAACTCGAAAAGTCACAGTCGGATTTGGATGACATTTTCAGGAAATGTCTACAATGGGACCAGGAACAAGTGATTACATTTTGGGCGTGATTCGTAGACGCTGCACACCGAGAGGGTTTATTTTGTAGGCACTGAGCTGCCTTGGCGGAGGTCTGCGCTCTCCGAGTGCTTTTCAAGTTTATTTATGTTATTATTATGTTATTTTAAGGGATTATAAGAATATGTCATACCATAAATCCTTATTTTTTGTCAAACAAATGGCAGATGTGAGTATGATTGTAACTTTAATGGTAACTGCTCTGGTATCAGGACACACATCTTTATCCTGTGAAGGAGAGTAAGTAAGTAACCTACTGTAACGCTACTGTTTCTGTGTGTCAGGTTGGTTTCTGGATTATGACTAAAATGATAACGTGGTTACAGCGAACACTCACACAACAGTCCAGCTCTGCACGAGTAGAAAAAGGAATGTCGGAGGTCTGAACACGGCAAATTGTGTTAGCTGTTTGGGTCCTGTTAATCAAGTAAGGTCCCGTTGCTCATCAAAATGAGGTTGGCTCAGGTTCAGGTCTTAATTCTCCCACTTCCTACGTTCATACTTGGTCACCCTTGATCTTTAAAGCTCTCTTATTAAATCCGTTTCTTTTTTTTTTTTTCCTTCTCAATCACTTTTCACTTTCTCCGAGTGTGTCGTTTTCAGCAGCAAAACTCACAAAGACGCGCACGCACACGCACACGCACACGCACAAACACACTCACACCTCTCCAGGTGACAGTTAGGTGACAGCATGACGCCAGCCGCCTGATGGGGAATGATGAGTGCTGGAAACAAATGAAAATAAAACGTCTAATTATGTCAGAGGTGCCTTGACGTTACATCACTGTTAAAACACATTTAAAATAACATCCAGCAAGTCTTACACTTACACACACACACACACACACACACACACACACACATACACACAGCAGGCACCCGTGACGGATGGAGGGCTCTCCTGCAAGCGCTCAGTCAGACTGTCAGGCCACTGGCTGCTGCTGCTTCTGTCATTGACTTAAAAGGGCATCAAGGAGCTGTGTGTGGGACATTACTGAGGCCGAGGGGAAACTGCTGGGCTGCAGCATAAAGACACTTTCAAAGAGGCTGACTTGGTCTCCTATCGAGGGGCTATTATTCAAGACGGTATCCACCTACCGCCCACCGAACCATCTGTCTATCCAAAGTTTTCAGAAAGTAAGGAGAAAAAAGGAGAAAAACATGTACAAACAACTAAAGAAAAGTCCCAGTGTACTCTACTGTACTTAAATGAATAAAAAAGGAAGGATAATAGATAATAAGACAATACTTTGCAAATGTCTCAGGGCACCATCAGCTTTTTGTTTGTTTTTATGTCCGTCAAATTCTATGATCACTCGCATTTGGATTGAAATGATGTGACTGAAACTAACACAACATGTATATGAAATGCTTGCGCATGTCCTGAATAAACCTGGTGTAATACACCTTTTTCACAACATGAAATGGTGGGACAAACACAGGTTGTTTTTTTTACCAGTAACATTAACTAAGATTCCACTCCATTTTTACAAGAGCCAGATCTTGCTATTGTTCTATTAAACCTAAGACTTTCATATACTGTATGTAAAGAGGACAAGATTTTTGGAAAATTCACATTTCCCTACCATATCTTTCAGGTAGTGAATATCACAGTTTTTTTCAGGGCTCAATAATACAACTTAAAATTTGCTTCTGCCTTGTTCATTTCCATTAAACATACTAATCATTCAAATCTGGAACTGGTGGAAGAGGCATTATATTAATGGAGAGACGACACACAGACTGAACAGGTGCAAATTATGGGAAGAAACACATAGATTTGATGAGGAGCACAAAGTGGTGACCAGATGGATGTTGGGAAAATGCACTCAGGTGGGTTTGGAAAATACACACAACCTCAATTACCACACTGAGCAAGACTGCAAACGCGGAGGATGGCAGAAAACAAAAACAACAACAAACTTTTTCTTTCTTCCTTTTGTAACTCAGCGCCTCTACTCTACCCTATTTTCTTTTTTTTTTTACATTTGGTTGATTTAACATAACAGTGATGGTCTTTTTGGGAGGAAAATGATTTTGTCGTCTAAAAAGAGTGCCTGCAAAACTGCCAAGAACTAGTTCTGGACTTTCTCTGGATGTTGAAAATCAGTACAGATGGACAAGTCATGGCTGCTATCAGCCAAAAACGTGTGTCTATTTATTCCAAACAAAGCTGTGAAGATTCATAATTAATGTGAGATTTTCACAGTTCACTCATCAACTTAATTTTGTAAAAAAAAATAGTATAGAGGAATGAAAAAGTACATTTTGTCTTGTCCAAGTGTCGCACTTCGTGATAAATTACCTTTTGTCCTCCACTCGTTAAAAACAAACACTGATTGTAAAAGGTGAATCTCACTCTTAAGAGTTTCTGTCACTGCGTTGGTGTAGTCTTAGAGGATTAAATGGCTCACAGTGGAAGTTGCTAGGATCTCAGTGTCTCACCAGTGTGTGTCCTGTAGTGGTCCTTCATGGCCGACAGGTTGAGGAAGGCGTAGTGGCAGGACGGCCAGGCACACTTATACGGCTTCTCCCCATTGTGCAGTTTCATGTGGTTGTTTAGGGCCCATTTTTCACTGAAGGAGCGTTCACACAACCCGCATTCAAACTTCCTGCAGGAGAGGAGGAGAGGCAGAGAGGAACGAGGAGGAGGAGGAGGAGGAGGAGGAGGAGGAGGAGAAAAAAAAAACAACTCAGAGTTATTTACTGATCCCAAAGCTGACATAAACTGGTCGGAAATCTACCCTGTGAGAAAGGAAATGGAGGTTTCTGGGTACTCACACTCACACCCACAGAAGCACAGGGCCATATGATTGTGCGCTGTACATCTGCACCCCCCCAGTCACACGCTCACTCATGCATGTACACACACGCGCGTGCACATATACGTACACACACACACACACAAAGCATGCAGTTGGCTGCTGGTGTGTCAAGTCTGTATAAGCAGGCATTGATTTTTCTGTCCTGGCCTGCCACCTCCACCATTTATTCTCTGCTTTGCACCAGGGCCCAGAGGACTAGAGAAATTCTGTTACAGTCCACACACACACACACACATACACAAACACACACACACCCCACAGGGCCAGTGGGGAGAATGGAGTTCACCTGTCTGGTGTCCCTGACCACTTAGCCAGGGCTAAATGAACAGTTAGCAACATTTTACCTCTCACTTGTATCGTAAGGTTCCTGTAAGCGAGCTTTATTCCCTAGAAATGTTAATTTTACATCATCAGTATTAGCACTCACTCAGCTTTAGTCGAGTTAATAGTCAGTATCAGTGCAATAATGGGCAAAAACATTATTTGTCATGTGGCGTCGATGTTGTTTTGTTATCAGGTTTTGTTACCAAATGCCTCCTTTGAAAATTGAGAGGAAAAATGTAAACGTGAATGTGTTTCCGGACATCTGTCTATTCTTCATACCAACGCCTACAACACAAAAATTATGTGTTTTTTTGGTTGTTTTTATATTAAAATCTGTGTGTAGGACGTTTGCGCCTATATTCATCTGCCGTGCCATTAGGCTGCGAGAGACACATCCAAGTAAAAACAATTGAAAAGCCTGTGCTTGAATTAATCTTTACCCCGGCGCTATAATTTAGGCACAGAATGACTAATGTGCGAGTCATAAACAAATGAAGTCGGGTTTTGGGGAGCATTCGTCTTGCGGTGAGGGCCATGTTATTTTAGGGAGGGCAGCTGTCTTTAAGTCCTGATTGTGTCGCTTAATCCCCGTGGTATCTGTTTCATAGCGAGCAGCATGACACTCACCTGAACAAATAATGACTCCAAGCAGCATGTAGCATGTGTCTGAATCAATAATTCAAACTCATACATCTTCCTTACTGGAAGGAGAGGGGGGTGTGCAAAAGAGAATGAGAGGGAGGGAGGGAAAGCTAGAAAGGATGGAATTAAAGATGGGGAGGTGGAGAGAGGGAGAGATGGAGGGAAAAACATGTCCAGGCTTCTGTATCAATCTATATGTTGCATAAAGATAAATCTAAATGTGATATGGATGTCATCCCAACTAGTTGAGAGGACATTTTGAGCTCACTTACGAAGGAAGGATAAGGAGGACGGCGCAGCTTTGAAATGGTGTTTATCACCTGGCTCTGAGCTCAAATGCATATTTAAACGTCTCTGTTTTCCTCTCGTTCTCATCAACTGACACGGCAGAGAATTTATTTGACCAACAGATGTAAGTCTGCATCTGTGTTTCCTGCCCCTTTCTTCCTCCCCGTGGTATTAATAGAACAGCTCGTCGCCCGTGCCACCGTGGGAGAGGTAAATAAGATGAGTGAAGAGATGCTATCTTTTATTGTAAACATTATGCACAACACTCCTGCTTTATGAGCTAAACAGGCCATTGTTTATCACGGGGCGTAATCGCAAAGCCAGGCAGGCAGGCAGGCAGGCCTTGACGTGGGCACGCGGCATGCTGGGATGGAGGAAAAATGAGAGAGAAAAGGAAGGCAGGAGGAGAGCAGAGAAGATGGAGGAGTCAGGTCTGGCAGAGTTGACTATCAGTGGGGGTTTTGTAAGGATGAGAGGAGGGTTTGCGTCTGTTTTTATGGGATCAGATGGAGCGCTTTGATCTTGTCCCCGCATGTCAGATCCCGTCACGATCCACCGTCCCGCCCATACATATGCATAGAGCCTCTAAACAGCCAGGCACCATGCAAAACACACCAGAGGTAGGAGGCAGAGGGAAGACAGAGAGAGAGAGAGAGAGCAGAGTCTGAGGAAGTGTGCTTGTTTATGCATGTTTGTAAAGGAGGGAGGAGAGGAACGATGGAGAGACACAGAGGTCTGCCAATTGAAATTTGAGTTCTGATTAGTTTCCTAGACCCTGAATGTAAATCAGTCAAAATAAATCAAGAAATTAAAGTAGAAAATGTAAGATTTGACACAACTTCAGGAAGTTCTAAAATGTGTGTAGGGATAATGGCTGTATGTATTTGGATAAATGTAAGATATAAAGATGTGTCCCACAGTCCTTAAGGAACGTTAATATATTGATATAAAGTATAAGGCAGGTGCAAAAACATAACGGCAACACACGCACATTTAAATCGCTAATACTATTCAAAATTCCTCATCCGATTATGAAACTACACGTAATTCATACACAAAATGTTCAACGAGCTCACCAAGAGCACACACGAAAACAATCGTTAACAGCAACACTTTTCACTCATGTCCCTCGTCTATTTCCCCTGGGCCACCTGTGTTGGGTAAAAACGGTGCTAATAAAACTTCAGGGAGCTGTGATCCCGCGGCGCACACACTTGAGCTCGCATATTTGCAGGTGTGACGCGGCAATCAGGACTCGGCGTTCATTTACAGCCCACTGGAAAGGCCAGACCGCTGTCAAATATAAGGGAGACTGTGTGTAACTTTTATAAACCTAAATGCAGATTTTTAAAATACAGGGGAACATTATTCCTGCATTGACAGCTTATGTGCCATTTTCACATGTCTGTTACACTCTGATCAGCTACAGGCCACACCATGAATAAACATCAGTACCTCAGTAGAGGAAGTTCTACATCCAGTCGTCATCTCTCTGCTTTTCTTCCCACTGCATCTTTCTAACTCCACTCTCACTTTACTCCTCCCCCCTTCTTCTGATCACAAAAAAAAAGGGGACATGATTGACACCGTGTGCAGATTTACTCGAAAGTGCTGCATGCTTCTGTGTCTATACTGTCACTCATTACCATATCTACACTGTGGTGTGATCCTGTCATCAGTTCAGGCATATAGGGCGACTGTCAGAAAATCACAGGCCACACTGGCCTTAATTGTGATCGAAAAAAAAAATCCCCAAGGAGGAGTTACCGTACCTCGAACAGGAGGAGGAAAGAAAGACCTGACTCATTACCACACACTCACTATCACCCCCAAGTGGTGAGGTGGTGCTTGCTGATGGGGACCTTTCAGAGTGTGTGTGTTCAGTGTTAACAGTAATTATGTGTTTCGGTTGAAAATGAGAGACTTTGTATAATCATAATAAAACATAACAAATGCACAATTTACTAAACTGCAATTTACTGTCCATGTTCACTGATGTTGTCATAAACCTAACTGATACCGCGGCTCACCCCCTGACTGCATCTTCAGTTTTACGCAGCAGAGCGTCGCACAGACTGTTTTTAATTGACTGAATTAATTGCGTTAGCCTATTTGGACGGCTAAGAATTCCATCTCTGCTTTCCCTTGTTGTCTTGGCCAGTCGGTGTGAGAGGAAGTAATCTGCCAATGCTCTCACACTGCAACACAAAGACAGAAAGAGGGAGAGAGGCCGACTCTCGCCTCAAGCCAAACTGACACAAACAGACATCTTCAAAGTGAAGACTGTTGTTTATTTGGTGAAGGGAAAACGAGGGAGAGAAGAGGGGGGGGAAGAGAGAAAATTTATCTGATATGCAACTGTCAGGAGAGCATTTTCACATGCAAAATAGCGAGTGAGTGAGAGAGATTACCTAGAGGGAAGAACATGACAGCATTCACTAGGGTCAGGATGGATCATCATCTTCAGCCCCCTCCTCCTCCCTCATTCCTCCCTCTCTCTTTCTCCCTCCATCGCTTTATCTTTATCTCTCTCGTGCTCTTTTTCCCCTCCCTCCTTCCTTCCGTTTTCCCCTACTCTGCCTCTGCCTCTCATCCTGTTTTCAGACTCCATCACTCTGCACTTCGACAACCCGGCAGCTTAAATCCAGACTAAATTAGCTGAATGAAGATTAAATCATTTGGCCCTGAGCTCTCCAAGATATTGGGAGGAAGACTGAGTAAGCCTTAAATGGTGTCTGACTGTGCTCGGACCTATATACAGTACGTGTCTAAGGGAGAGGCTCTTCCTTCAATGGCAGTCAATTGAAACCTGATTAGAGGGGGGTGTTGGGTAAAAAATGGGGAAAAGATTTAATTTCTGAGACAACTGTTTCCTAAGTAAGGCAGCTGGCGTCTTTAGTTTTCGTTTACGTGCACAATGTCAACCGACGACAGGCTTGTTCCAGGGCTAAGGTATCGTACTGGGCAACATCATCGCTCACAGTGCTTCGAAAAAAAAAAAAAAAAAAAAAGCTTTAGAAGGCATTGTAGTCAATGGAGTCTGTGATCCTCAAATCACCTTCCCGGATGGTGCTTGTTAAACATTTAAATGAACAAAGACAACAAAGGTCTGGCCCTGCTGCAACAGATAGAACAACAGCAACAACTGCGGCAAAAATGAGCCGAATCTCTCAGGGGTCCAAGTCCAAGAATTATCCCAGCAGAAGGACATTTTAAAGTGAAATATCTATTGAGTTATATCAGACTGAGACCTGCAGGAGTGTGCAGCCAGCGTGTCACACAAAACAACAACTAAAACCTCCATGAAGAGGCCACATGTGTCTGCAGAGTATTGTAGATGAACCTCCTCAGAGAGGACTGCTCCTGCATATGACTGCAATATAAACAATGGCACACAACAGAGATGCTGCTGCTGATTTATGTTTACCTTCAATCCCGGGAGAAAGGAGGAGGAGGAGGTGGTGGAGGAGGAGGAGGAGGTGAGGAAAAAAAAGAAAAAAGATAATGAAATAAATAATAAAAGACCGGGCCCATCAGATAAGCTCCTGTTTATCCCGCTGTAGGGCAAATACAAATTGTCAATTTAATGAACACGGTGGACGTGATGAAAGCGGGGTGAAGGAGCCTCCTGCCTGACAAACAATCAGGAAATGTTATCTTAATATTGTTGTGCTGTTATACAGCCCATAACTTAGGGGGTGGGGAGAGGCCATGAGGAAACGGAGGTGGCATGGAGGGGAGAGGAGAGCGAAGGGGGAGCAGGGAGTCACAAAGGCCATGTCCCTCTGTGGTGGCCCTGTTATTGCCTGTTTTTATTATGAGCCATAGCTCAATAGTCCCAAACACACTTTGAAATACACAAACCTAAATGTGAATCTAGGAAGAGCGTGTGTGTGTGTGTGCGCGCGCGCACACACACAGAGACACACTGTCGAGCATGCACAGCCTTGAATTACAAGGAGTCTTTTTGTGCGAGAGAATGAAACAACAAGATTCTGAACAAAACTCCCCCAAAATGATCTATTTCTCGGTGTGTATGCGCACTCCAGTGTGATGTCTTGTTCTCAAACTCGGTTAATTTAAAAGCTCAATAGGTTTTTTACAGATATCAGACAATTAATCAAAATGTTTCAACTGAAAAAATGAAAATCAAGAGTCCCCCCCTATATCCTTCTAGCACAAATTAGAAGCGGCTATAAAAGTATTGGCAATCTGATTTGTGTGACACGGTTTGGTCAAAGGCCCTTTTCTCTCAACAGCACTTTAAAAAGTGTCCAGATGCTTAACAGCTCATAGTTTTTTTTGTAAGTCTAGAATTTAAAGCATCACAATTTGAGCAGCCACCAAAATTAACTATTATCTCCATATTTATATATTGCCGGCACTAAATTGCGTCCGTAAGAGTTACTATCAAAATGAATATCTGCAACAATAACTCAGCCTCTGTGCGGAAGACAGGATGCTCTTTATCAGGCTTCTGATAGGCCTTAAATACAGCACAAGGCAGCCATATCAGAGCTTTTTCTCTCTAATATCAGGCCGCATTAGCACCTCGTAAATCAAATTACACTCCTAGAATTTCATTAGGCTCACCTGCCAGCACTGCTGCGCTGCAGAAATATTTATGTTTTTATGCTGCAATTGTGAGCTCTCAGGTACACAAAAGGGAATGAAGGGGGCTGAGAGGGAAAAAACGGGTGATAAACCTAATTATCTTTTAAGAATACAGAGAAAATGTGTCATAAATTGTGGCAATCCTGAGGAGAGCTGGCGTTTCAGAAGCCTGTGGGGCTCAGAGTTGGGGGACAAGTCTGCTCCACTGTTTACCATCTTTAACCGGGGCTAGACTCCCACAATCCAATTAGCAGCTTCAACCAAATTCACTCTAAACAGAAATCAAACAGGATGATGTACGACGCCGATCAGCAGGCCCTCAACAACAAACTAATCTGATAAAGTGGGGGGGAAAAAGGCAAGATTTCTAATAGTGCAACTTGTTCAAATAGATCAAAAATGTTCTAATTGGAGCCTGTCTTTCTTATTAAATTACCTCAAACAAATTGTACACGTTCATTTGTTGTTGGGTGTTTGCTACATTTTATTAGCGGCATCATAAACTTCTCTGATAATGTTTGCCGAATGTGAGCCAAGACTGGTGGAGGTGGCCGTGGAAAGGAAACACCCGTTCAATTTTTTTTCCCCCCATCTGGGGAGGAGGGGGGTGGCCGGGGTCTGGACGGTGGGGTGTCCCGATATGGATTTTTGATTAGACACAAAGGAAAATGACTGAACCAGTGACCATAACCACAACCACTTAATAAAAGATACAGTTTGCACATTATAGAGCACCAAGTTGTAAATCATTCTGCCCAGTAACAACGTGCAACCCCATCCCAATACCAGGTCCCTAACAGGACTCTCATATTTACTCTCAGAGTCCTAATATCATTTAAGAATAATGAGCTATGTCCCTTACCCAATTAACAGGGGCCTAGGTTCATTTGTTGTCGTTTTTTTCTAGCCTCTCTTTCCTCTTTTGGTGAATTTGGGGAGCTGGCATCTTTGCTTAACATGCAAATATTTATCAGATTTTGCTCCGTGGTATGCCTAGTGTAAGTTATAACACAGAGAGTGCGGTTGTAACTTTTGTAGTATGTTTTGTGTAATTGCTGAACGCAACAACTCGAGGCTGTTTATCCTGGTCTGAGCGTATGTGTGTGTGTGTGTGTGTGTGTGTGTGTGTGTGTGTGTGTGTGTGTGTGTGTGTGTGTGTGTGTGTGTGTGTGTGTGTGTGCTTCAGTGGGCAGAAGTAAAAGAGCGGGTCTATTCTCTCTCCTATTACTGGAATTGTAATTCAATGATCACCTTAGATCACACATGTGCCATAAATCAGATAGGCTTGACAGAGGATGAAAAATTGTATTAATAATGTGAAACTTATTATACAGTCCCAAATGCTCCCTTGATAAATGACATTGTTTGGGCCTGACAATGATTGCATTTAAAACATTATTTCTGTTTTCTGCTCGTGTGTGTGTGTGTGTGTGTGCACTGCAGGATATAGCAGCGATGGTTCACAGGGTGGGGAAGACAGAGGTGGGGTTCCCAAGCTTCATAAAATATTCAAGATGTTTCCCACCCTTCTCTCTGGAGTCAGTGGGCAGGCGATGGCCGTGGCAGTACGGATATAAAATCTGTGGTGTGTGTGTGTGTGTATATATATGGCCAGCACAAGTGAAATGGCTGGTGGCTCACCGCAGCATAAACACCCCAACTCCCAGACCACAGGAAGGAGCCATGCACATCTTCAAGTCATAAAGCAGCAAGCACGCACACCATTATTACAGCACACCCTCGTCCGATATTAGCAAACGTGAAAAACTGCAGAAAGAAGCTGCAGCTCGTGCGGTTTATGAACGCGTCAGCTAGTACAAGAAAGAACAGACATTTAAAGTTATATGTAAAAAGTGTGGGACACAAAAACAAACAAAAAAAAACCCCATTACATTTAATTCTCATACATTTGTGCTTTTTCTTTGTTTATTAGATCCTGTCTGAACAAGCTGGACCGGGCAGGATTAACACCACTCGAGCTTGGAAAAACACACGTAAAAAAGCGGTAAAGACAAAAGAATCTGGTGCAGGCTTTATTTCTTGCCACAAGGTCAAACACATTAAGTTGTAGAAAATTATTTTGCTAATGATTCAGATCGCCTGTCTATACGGACAAAGTGCCCTTGCTTATTCCATCAGCGCCGATGAGGGTTGCATTGTCCGTGGCAAAGACTGAGCCAGCCACGTGCACCTGTCTGCCACTACTGATTCTGTGTATTCAAATAACAATCACACAATTGATCCTTTTGATTTGTACTTAAAACCAACAGTGTGATGGAAGCAAGAAAGGATCAATCCAGTAAAGTGCCTTTAAATGGCACATACACATGCCCAAAAACAGCTGGCAGAATGTAAAATGAGCATTTACAGGATCCAACTTGACAAACTTGACACTTTGCATAAGCAAAGACCACAAATGAGTCGTTCGATGCAAATGTTACGACTATTTTGTGACACGGGAACCACCGATGACATCGGAGACATGCGTTGCTACTGGTGCGGTATTTGAAGCACACACAACGTGCAACGACCTGCTACTCCTGTCAGCTTAAAAAACCTGGCATCATGCCGCTCCGAGTTTAAGGAAAGTCTAATTAAGTTCTCGAATGGTTGCAGTCGGGGAACGCCGAGACCCAGACTGCTCTTTCCCTGAAGACCTGACTTTCCCCTTCCTGGCCCTGTCCACATCCTCGGCTGTGCTGTATGTGCGACACCCCTCCCAACCCCCCACCCAACGCCACCCTACTCTCCTTTCTCTTCTCCTCCTCCTCATTCCTGCAAATGACCATGATGGGAGGCCATTCATCTCACTCGTTCGGCCACCACAATGAAATAAATCAAGAATTTTTCCTGCAAATATAACAATATTTGTATTTGGGGTGGGGCAGACGTAATTGATGACTGCAACCATGCTAATTAAAAACGGCAGAGGTTTCATTAATCTTGGTCATCGGGTGGGAGGGGACAGTGGGGAAGCTGCTCCAGCATTGGCTGGACGGGTGGGGCGCCTCTGTCGTCCTCATCACGCAGGTGATTTGGACCATTGTCGAGTATATTAGCGTGGCGAGGTTAAAGTGAAACGGCCATTAATAATCACAACAAAAGTCTGTGGCGTACAAAGGCGGTCTTCTTCTTCTTGTTCTTCTCCTCGCGTCTCGTCTTCTTCCACGAACGAGACAATACAGAGAACAATCACCTGTTTACTGCCATGTCCTGGCTGAAGAAGTTAATTGCTTTTCTGATTTTGCTTTGTAGAAACTCGTATTTTATTTTGAAGGCCATGACGCACACACAGACACACTGTGGATAAACAATGACTCGTCCTAAATCTTGTTTGGCTTGAGTTTGCAGAGTCAAAATCTATAATATTCTACACATTTGAAATGACAGAATCATTTTGATTATCTTTAATTTTAATGCCAAGATTTTAAAAATACTCAACATACAGTGTTTTGCATATTTGTTTTGTTTTATTTTATAAATTAATTGTATTTTACATGAAAAAATATATTCTGAGACATATAATAATTATAGGGTGTTGCCACAAGGATCAATAAAGATTTAAATAATACTAAATATGTGGCACTTTACGACTGCATCGACTTTGCTCTGACCAGCGCTGTAGCAAGCTGAGAAATCGAAATGACCCAACAAATAAGTCACATGTGCGCTTCCACATAAAGGAGGAGACGTGAACAGACCCTAGAGTTGATAAAACAGAATCATATTGTTACTGTTGTTGCCATTACAGCGCAGACAATTTACTAAGTAGCTCCAATGAATGGTGCAGATGGATTTCATCATCACAGTGTAATGGGTTTTACATGTTAATTCACAACTTTAGCTTCTCCGCCACGACTCAGCCACAGAATAATGGCGAGGCTGCATCTGGTCGAGGCAGCGTATGAAGCACGGAGAGAAACAGAGAGAGACACAAAGAGAAAGAGTTAGAATTAAACACAGAGAGAGAGAGAGAGAGAGAGAGAGAGGGAGTAGAGATGGGTGCGTGGGGTGGAAGCAGTAGCATATGGTGCCACGCTGCCATAAACAAGCTTTATGAAAAGACTGGGGACGTTTATTTAATCATGGAATACCTGAGGAATCGCAACGAGACACACACTTTGTCCCATTATTGTTAGCCCATAAATTTAACAGGTTTAACAGAACGATGAGGAACCTGATACAGCTACTGAAGACAACGCGGGGAAGCAGGTGAATTTATGTATGTGTGTTTGTGAGGTGCGTTGTGTTGTAGCTATGGTAAAGAGTGTGTGTGTGTGTGTGTGTGTGTGTGTGGTTACAGATGAATAGCCATAACTGCTACACACACACTGATATCAGTGTATCTGCACACACAGAGAACTATACACTCTGGAAAGTGCATGTATCTGGAAGGGAAACACACAGATACAGAAGTGTCTTCTGTTTCTAGTACATCTCCATTCCTCAAACAGTGTCTCAGCATGTATTATACTTTAAATGTTCACCTGTCATCACCTTACGTTCGATAGAATATAAAATCTCACAAGTGGGGTAAAGAATTAAAGCCTTTATTGGATCCCTGATCTCTCAGGTCAAAGAAAAAAAAAAGAAGAATATTCGAAAATAACAAGGTGGGTCTAAAGGCCCCCTGAAGAAATGCATTTCTCATCCGTGCCGAAGTGTAACAGCAGTGGACATTCAAATGAACCGCTGCACGGCGCTGGGGTCATTTCTAAATCGCACACACGCTCTTACAAATGCTCAAACAAAACGGTTTGCGTCGTACACAGACATGAATAAGTGACGACACGTTTGCCACATATATGGACTTACACATGGGACCGTGCAACGCTCGCGTGCACATACATGTACTTGAAAGACCACAAATTCAGAGAGATTTGCCGGGGAAGAAATTGTGTTCTGTGTGTGCAATAGCACCATGGACAGACACACACACACACGCATACACATAGACATACACACATACACACAAAACTCTGGGTCAGGGGGACAGCAGTAGCTCAGAGCCAGCTGTGACCTGCCGGTCCAGGTGCTCAGGAAAACCGCTGTTAACGGCCACGATTGATGATCTAATCAAACTGTCACCACAGCGATCCGCAGCAGTAGGAGGGGAGGTTGGGGTGGCATGGGAGTGTGTGTGTGTGTGTGAGGGGTTGGAGCAGGTGGAGGGGTGGTGGTGGTGGGGGGGGTTCCGTATCCAGGAGGCCTTGTGCATGCTTACCATTAGCCCAAATTGAGAGTGACAGTCTCAATAGTGAAACGCCCCCCACCCCACCCCAGCCCAAGTAATGGAGGAAACAACTCCAGCAGTCTTCCGGAGGATGTCACATAATCAAGGGAGCCCCTCCAACACCCAACAACCACCGCCCGAGCTACACCATCTCGAGCGTGGGGGTGCTGCATGGAGACTCTGGATGTGAAGGGATGATATGGTACAGCGCTGGACCAAAGGCCCACATCAGGCGGCGTATAATGAGTTGTGCATTGTTGGACGCTAAACACACACATGTCCACACAGAGTGGCCCAGAAATCAGTTAGACCTGACGCTGCACTTCGCAGTCCCCCCCCCCCACCACTCCCCCTTCCCCCATTTCATAAAATGTAGTCCCATGGGTTCATTAAGGGACACGTATTATTTTTGATTAATCAGTTGGTTGTCCTTGATTTATTGATGTGCTGTTGAACCATCTGCACTGTTCATAAAGAGATGACAGATGGGCAAATATCAGCTAAAAATTACAGCTGCATTCCTTCTCATTTTCTGCCTCGTGTCTGCACTGTCAAAACTGTCCACGGCATGGATCCCATGTGTTTTGTCCTACACGAGAAACCTTGCACGCACACACAGACACACACACACACACACACACATTAAAAAAAGGATGCAAAAAAAAAATTAAGCTACAGGTCACATTTTTGCTGTGCAATTAATGTAATAAGCCATGGAAGGAAGTGGATCATATCAGTGAGTCTAGGTTACCAGCAGGTTTCCTTCAAGGGACACGAGGTGGTCGCCAGTAAAATTAGAACAGGTCATGTATTTGACCAGTAATTACCACAATGAAATTTTTTTCACATATTACCTATTGATGAATAAACAATAATTATATTTCAATAACAAAAAGAATTGTTTAGGAATTAGAATGTTATTCTAATTATGTTAATTATGTTCAGTACAACGAGTGCCTTGATGATTTAACATCAGTTCCCAAAAAGGCTACATTAGAAGAAGAAGGTACTTTTATTTACAGAAGACATTTACAGACTGACATTGATGTGCAAAAAAAAATAAAAAATATGATAATGTAAGTAAAATACAAATGGCAATCTCTTGAAAATGAAGCTCCACAACGCTGTGCAGCTGCACGGGATGATGTGTTAATATTTCTTGAGTCCAAATACAAATAAAATGAATTAAGTGTTGCTATATTTAGCCGGAAAAAGAGAAAAGTTCAGGAAGTTGTCCAGCTTAATAGCAGCCTTGTTGATTGCAGCCTGTTCTGTGTGTGTGTTAATCACCTTCCCTGGGATATATCCACGACTGCCGCTTGCCAGTCCAGCTCGCATTAATTTAATCGCTGCTCAGCTAATTCATTGATTAATTGGTTCATTAGTGATGCCTGGCAACATCCATTTCTGCCATGACAGTCTGATGTTTCAATAGAGAAGAAAAACAGGCTGGCTACAGCCCAGTTTTTCCACAGTCCCACTGTGCATAATGTCCAACCACTGTCAACAGTTAGCCGCACAATTGTGTCACTGTATAACTGCCTGGTTTTGTGCCACAGGATGTGAATTAATATGAAGGTGAACTGTGCACATTCCCCGTTCTTGTCTGGTTGAGTAATGTCACTTGGGCTTCAGCGGTGGGTGACATCATTCTTGGGAAAGAAAAACTTCAAAAGCTGGAGGGACTGTTGGTAGCTGCACTACTGAGATGAGGTAGATGCTGTTTGGGAGACAAACTACTGCTGCAGATTTATTCCATAATTCAAGGTCAAGTTCCTGTGACATGATGAGCGGTTTCCAACTCTGAGAGAAGCTGTCAGCGGCTAACTAACATTACTATTAGTAATAGGAGCCGATGGGACCTTGCTGCACCCGGCAACAAGGAGCTAGAAGATAAAGTGACCACCAACAATGCACAGCCTGATCAGTGGCGCTGATGTGACATCACTGGCCAAATGAGACCCCTGACCTCTTTACTCAAAAGACACGGACCCAGATTTATAATTGGCATTTTGTCACAGTTGTGGCTCCCAAAAAAACGGTTGTCCTGTGATTTAACTAATGATGAGCAAGACCACATAGGGTGAAGATTTTTAGCATTTAAGTGTGTCAGCTTTTCAGAGAACCAACATGCTCCCCTCTCTCACACACACACACACACACACCCCCCCCCCCCCCACACACACACACACACACCCCCACACACACACACACACACACACACACACACCCACACACACAGAATTCTGCACCATATGCTCATGACAAGTGCATAAAAATTGTTCCCAAGCGATAGCACAGGCCAACCCATAAAAACTTAATGCACCTAATTTTCCAGTAATCAAACTTTTATAGACTGCGATGGCTTTTAAACTAACAAATTTTAATTATCGCTTAATTTTAACAGCAATATTAACGCGATCCCTCATTCTGCGAGCGTTCGTTCTCCATGAAATATTGAATAGGGTAAACAGTGAGGCGATGTCCGCTGGCTCCTTTTCAAACAAGCAGCCAGCAAACACAAAGGTGAGCTAGGGGTCGCTTAGGCCTCGCCAGTACCACACGAGGCCTGCGTGTGCTGCACAGACCTCTGGGAAATTGAGCTCCACGAATCCAAATAAAGCATTAAGTCGGTGTGCTGACGACGCACAAAGATTACAGCACAGCACTGATCACTGATGAAGGTTGGTCAGTGGTTATTATGTGATCTCGCTTCAGTGCCACACAGTTTCCTCTCATGTTGGTACAGTGAGTTTGATTTCAAGACTGTTGCCCTTGGGTGGCTTCAAAACGAGACTTTACCACCCAACATCAAGCAGGAGACAAAGTGCTGACACGGGCAGATAAGGGAAAGCAGAAAACGAAAGATTAAAGAGTAGATTCATTATCAATAATTAAGGGAGAGGATTTATTCTAATGAATTAGGGGTTGTCTTTATCTACTCTTTATCTCCTTATCTTGCTGCTAACTCTCTTTTTTTTTTCTCGCACACACACCGGCTCGTGGTTTTTGTGTTACTTGACCCCTGCCTGCTCCTTTTCCTCCATATTGCTGCCATGCTGGCTACAGGCAGGGCGCTTCCGCCCCTGCTCCCCCTGTCCAGCATGGATGATTCCATACCACAGTGCCGGGGCAATATGGCCGCACTGCACGGCATGCTGGGATGCGGCTGCAAGCCCGGAGCCTGGCGCTGCAGAGCCAGATGCCCACTCAGCTGAGCTCGGGCCCCTGGTACCCATGAACAACTGCAGCAATGTATAAATCAATG
The DNA here is from genome assembly GCF_963457635.1 of Microchirus variegatus. NCBI lineage: Eukaryota > Metazoa > Chordata > Actinopteri > Pleuronectiformes > Soleidae > Microchirus > Microchirus variegatus. The sequence goes on from NC_139802.1 coordinate 10,152,632, forward strand.
CTGTTTTGTGAACATACAGAACAGGAACAGGGCGCATTTTGTGAGCGTGACAGGCAGCATATGATGAGATATTATTATTGTCACAGTTGTCCATATATCATATGATGTATATTTATTAAAAATGTGACTGAAATAAATACATTTGCCAATTTAAAGATAGACTAAGATAGAACGCACCGACGTAAATTGCACGTTTAAATCTAAAGTGAGCATCTTCTCTTAAATCCCAATGATAATCTGGACTCCTCTCACTGCAGTCATGTAATAAGTAATGCTCTGAATATCCTTGTCTTCATTTTGTGAGTCATCACACCTGCACTGCATGCATCATGCTAGCTATTTCTGGATGTGTGCTCATGCCTTTTCACCTGGTTTTCTGTTTTCTTCGGGGGATTTTAGCGCCCGCTTACTTGGCCCAGACATACAGTAATGTTGTAGAGAGAGAGAGAGAGAGAGAGAGAGAGAGAAAAAGCACAGCAACTAAAAGACTGTGTGCAGACTTTAGCAATTAGACATCTCCAAAACACTGAAGATATTCTCTACAGCTGCTTGTATCGTGCCCCCCTCCCCACGACTTAAACAAATATATCTTTCTTCTGGGTTGTCAGCACTCCTGTTTCAGGAGTGATGAGTGTATTAGTTCAGGGAGTTTATTATTACAAGCGTGAAAATAGCAGGCATTTTAACAATTACCTATGAAAACAGGTATGCGAGACAGGTCAGTTGTCTTATGGCGCCCTGTTTTTAAAGAACTAATTACAAGCAATTGAGGCAAGGTTGCTGCTGTCAATCATGCGCCCAAGCCACTCCCTTGTTGTGACTGCAGACTTTATGCATCAATATATCACACACAGAGACGCACGCCAAGGTTATAATAACGAACTATGCCAACAAAAAAAAAAAAAGAGTAGTGATAATAATAAAATTATACTGGTGAAATATGTGAAGTATTTTTAGATAACAGAGTGGGAAGAGAGAATACTTTTCTTATCACCTTGACATGGACATTCTTACACCAATAATTTTTGAGAAGAAGCAGTCACATAGGAAAGTGTTTGAATTGTGACTCAAAAGCGGCGATACACAATTTATTCCACGCTTTTTTTTTTTTTTTTCCTCAGGGGCACATGCTGTACTAGTTAATGCCACACTTTCAGCAGTGACGGCTGTATCCTCGCTTTGTTTTATAATCAGGATAACTGCCATTGTTCTCTTGAGAATGAGCAGTCTGGATGCGCAACAATCACTCAGCATCAACAAAATCAAACGATTGGGAGTATTTTTCCCACATGGCTTCACTATCATTCCTCCAACTAGGCGGGCTCAGACCCTGCAATCACTAAAAGGACTATTATAGGAATAGGAGGGAATATTATATTGCATATTCAGGTGGAAATGCACTGACGAACAGGGACGATTCAGTGCCATGTTGTTACAAGTGAATGACAACAAATGTAACAACTTTCCGTCATCATCCTGAGCTCATCCTAAATGTTTTTTAATCCAAAAAAACAAAAAACATTTCTATCACAATAAGTCATTCATAAGTCAACTAAGTTCACAGTTCAAACTTGTGAGGACACGTGGTGTCCATAAGTAAACATCTACAACAAAGCACCACACATGCAAGCAGACAAAAGGAAGGAAAAAAGCCCCTCTTCTCTGCTCAGTGCCTGCAAGTGAGGAGTAGTGGTGTGACTGAGACGAAGACCCAGTTGTGTCACTTTACAGTTCCGCCTTCTCTCTCCTTCTCTCTCTCTCTCTCTCTCTCTGTCTCCCACCCAGAACCTGTCAAATAGTTGGAGTCTATCATCCTCCCCACCAAACCTTCTTCCTCCTCATCCTCGCTGGGCTTGCAAATGATATATCGATGCTAATATTAGCATTTTATTTAAAGTCTGACCAGTGAAGACTATCATGCTCCACTACAACTCCTATAGTGGGAAAAGATGAACGTGAGATTAAAAAAAAAAAAAAGCGATGCACAAAACATGTTGTTCATATGTAAGTAATCGTACACACGTTATGTACTTTAACATGGTCTGCTTGTGTTTTTGTGGGTTTCCTTAAACAATTAAAAACATGCTACGGGCAGACGCTACATATGGTAAGAAAATGTCCTGGTCTATGACCACAGGGAAGTGTTGCGTTTGACTTCAGTATGTTCGGTAGGTTTTTGCACTACTATTTATCGTCTGGATTATTTTATCTACGTTTCAGGTTTCATACTTCAACAACAGGATCAGATCACCCAAATGCAATACTTTGAAAAGATCAAATTGGCACAGATTTCAACCAAGTTTAAGCCAATCATCTGAAACAGAATAGTAGTATCAAAAATTAGCAGCCCTTTGAAGCCCCCATGGGTGGGATTTTACCCTCCTCAGAGGTACCCACACAAAATGACTTGGCATTTGAGGCCCCAGATGGATTTGGATAAATGGAGCCTGGTGTTACCTATGGGTAGTCAGGTTTCTTTCCCCTCATGCTCCTCCTCCTCTCTTCCTTTGACTAACAGATCTCCCCAGCGTTCTAAAAATATCAGGTGAACAGGGCCGTAGAGATGGTGATGAAACTGCCTCTCTGACACTGTCCCACTGCAATCCATCTCTCCACCGCCTGCCAGCCAGCATATGTTTGCAATTGGCTCCCCTCAGCAGCCCCCATCGCCTCTCAACCCACCCCCCACCGGTCCCCAGTTGCTGGTTCAGGTACCCTCCCTACACACACACGCACACGCACACGCACACACACACACTTTTCGTTTCTCTCGTTTTCCCTCAGCTTCCATCCAAGCCTCCAGTTCTGGGCTTTCAAAACCAGTGCAATTATCAATCACTTGGCCAGCACTGTCACGTAGGACCAAACCACTCATACCCACACACACACACACACTCTTCCTCTCTTTTTCCATTTCTTTCTTGCATTTCGTCTTCCTGCCTGTCTTTTTTTTTTGTCATCCCACCTCTCTCTCACCTTCTTTCTCCATCTATGTCTTCCTCTTCCGTACTCCGTCCTCTGCCTCCTCTCGTACACTTGCCCAAATTTGTTCCACTTAATAAGCCCTCCCCACTGACCTTGTGCTAATTAAGCTGCACTGTGTTGGAAATATGATGGTTAATTAATGATGAGATAAATTCTGTCTGCAGGACTGTCAGAAAAATGATGACACAGTGTTTTACAGGTTTAAATAGAACAAACCTTGTGGCCATGCTCCCTCTGAGTGCACATGCAAGAGAGTGTGTGAGCTCATCCATGTGTGTGTGTGTGTGTGTGTGTGTGTGTGTGTGCAGGTACATGTTTGAATGTGCATGAATGAGCGCAATAAAACGAAGGTGACAAAACAATGGAGTAGAAAATGATCCTTTGAATGGTCGATTTGTAGTAAAAAAAATGAACGTGCGGTTTGTGTGTCCATGCGCATGAACATAACTGTGTAGAGTTTATGTTTAACATGCAGGGACTTCACACACACACTCTATTTCTTTGAATATGAGGGTGTGTCAGGACCAGTCATTGTATGGGGACAAAACCTGGTCCTAATATGACTCAACCTCATTTGTGAGGAAGTGTTTAAGGCAGAACTGACCCACCAGAAGGCCCAATCCAGCCCCCAGGATGAATGTGAAAATTTCACATGAATCTAATTATAATGAGGACAAAACTAAGCGTTTTATCCATTTCTAGATCCACTGTGATCTGTATGTTGTAATGCACATTTTTAAATGGTAAACTTAGATGTAATAATATTACACATTATTGCAACAGGGAACTTTTTTATTTTTTAAAGGATGGATAACCACACCAATATGGCCATCATTTGTCTAAAAGTGGATTTCTCTGTTTTTCTTTATATTCCCCCTGTAGAGGGCTCTACACATTATCGGGGTTTACCCCCAAAATGTTTTTGTTTATTAAGTTCTTGTTCTTATGCTATTATATATATATGTTAAAAAAATAAGTTTATTTGTGTATATTATTGGATGGCTGAATGCCTAATGGGTCCTTGCACAATTTTACACTGCTTATAGTGTCTGTGATACTTTACCGTGAGCTACAATTGTACATTGTCAGTTGACTAAATATGAAGTAAGTGTAATGTGTTGTAAGATAGGTATTGTCACTGCCTGTATGGACCTGAAAATCATAATAAAAAAAGAATTAAAAAAAGAAAAAAAAGAAACTGCACTTGTTTTTCTCAAGATATTTCAGGTTGCTTATAATTATTACGTTTTGTAAAAATATACTTCATTGAAGTAAAAAAAAAAAAAGGAACAATTTGGAGTCCTTGTTGTTTATGCCCCGGCCCATTTGAGATCGAATTGCGGTGTATGTGGCCCATGAAATAAAACGGGTTTGACACCCCTAGTTTAATGGCTAAGAATTAAACTGTAATTAAGTTAAGGTTAGGGATTCCATTTTTTTAGGCTGTTCAAATGAATGGAAGTCAATACAGTGTCCGAATAGGCACAAAAGTGTGTTTGTGTGTGTGTGTGAGTGTGAGTGTACGCGTGTGTGGCTGAGCAGAGTGACGCGGAGTGGAGCTGCTTTTGCCAAGAAACACTGAGCTAACCACTATCAGGTAACACACAGACCTTACTCCTCCATTCACACTCTGTATCCTCATGTGTGAATGTGAATGTGTCCTTGGCTCTGTTGCTTTCTGTTACAAAGCCAAGACACAAAAAAAAAGTCTTTGAGAGTGAGACTGTAAGGCTGTTATGGGGCACTTAAAAATGCGTGTCACTTGAAGGCCAATTCATAGTTTCCGTATCTGCAAGTCTGTTGAGGCACCACTACGGTGCGTGCGACGTTAATGTTTTTATCCACTCGTGTCTGCGCGCAAGCACAAAACTTACACCGCACATTAACTGCACGGGGTCCAGGTGGTACAATGTACTGGTTTGGATTAGGATGTGGGATCGTGTACGCATGCGTGGAATGGGGATGTGGATCCGAACAGAACTGTGGCGTGAAAGTGTAACCAGAATGTGTGCACACAACTCTCTGCAGACGGAGCAAAGAGGGACTTGTGATGCTTGACGGCG